>NW_018165201.1:1133177-1148633 GCF_001263595.1 Phalaenopsis equestris | reverse complement strand
TATATATATATATATATATATATATATATATATATACATGAATATATTTTTGGAGCTCTCCTTGAAAGTGTCTGAGTCGCATGAACAAGAAGTTTTATTGATCTTGAATGGCGCCCAACTCATTGTCCTAATTCTTGCTCTGTAATATGATATAAAACAAAGAAGATTTGTCACAAAATATTATTAAGAAAAAAAAAATACAAGCATAACATAGCTCTTCGAGCTCCTAATTGCTCAAACATATCTCGCTCATTTAGGAAACTTCATGCATAGAATTGTGCATGGAATGTTCTTATGATTGCCACATTAGTTATTTTGAACTAATCTCTATCAAAGATATAGACAATTTAAAAACAACATCACCCTTTAACCCAACAGTAGAAAGCAACCGTACCCGCCAAGCACACCCCCATCAAAGATAGAAACTTATAAAGAAGCATATCTTTCTTTAATAACGGCTTGGGAAAGTTGATGTCGCAACCACTAGCTTAATATTAACTACAAATTCAATGGAAATGGCTTCCTATGATTTTTTTCCATTATTCATCAGGCCACACTCAATACAAAAGGCAAAGCAACTATCACTATTTCATGCTATTAATATCGTGAAGTTTGGTAATATCTATTGAGCTCGGTGCTCGACCATTTATATGTAAGTGTTTTTTATATAGTGTCTATTGTAGAACTAGTAAGGAGTTACAAGAGTCATTAATTGTTTTTTATCTGTTGGTTAGTAGTTGTACATTGCAGGTTTACTTAAATTATTTAATGTTCAACATTAATCTTCGGCCTTCATCAATTGCCACAATCTTCAAACTATGTCAGAAGGCCAATCTTCTAGTCAAATTTATTGTGATTTAATGTCAGATTATTAATTGCCAAGTCAGTAGGAAACCAATTTTTTAAATCAAGAAAAAATCTCATCAAATGATTTTCAAATTAACATGATGATATTATGCTCTCTTTGTTAAAATCATCACTAAAAAAATGAGCAGCTTTCGGCATTAATGCATCAGTGGATAAATGAGCCTTGTCTTTTGCTAAATAAAATTTCTTATTCCCCCTCACATGAGGTTCACTTCTGCTATTCCTGGATAGCTGGTAGGAAGAACAATTGATTGCTACATAAGGCAAAGGCTTTTCTGGATTCACATTGTTGGAATTAAACCGTTCTTGATGCTTAGTCTAAATGTTTTCTTAACAACGATGCTTAGATTAGAACAAAAATAAACATAGCTTGAAGTTATGGCAACTTAGTAACCATTACATAAAGCTTAAGCACAAAGGAGGGGGTGGTAGCTTACTCGATGGGAAGTTGAATTTCAGCGATTCCGGTTGTCCATTGCGTAGAACTTTCCTCTGAATTCCTTTTTCTCACCTGAAATGAGTGCAGCGGCAACAATTCACTTCTAATTCAAGCTATCTAGAGGTCATAGCAGCTAATAGATTGCAGAACACGCAACTTCTCCAATTTCACAAAAAATTAAAATAAAAAAGAAAAAAAGAAAAAAGAAACTCGCCTTTAGATGTTCTGGTATGGCATATAGCTCGTCCATGGGATTTTTATCCTCTTTCTCAGAAGAATCAATCTTCTTGCCCCTTCTCTTCGCAAGCTCTTGATCAACATACTTTAGCCTTCGCATTAAACAGCAGTAAGCATGCCTTACTCTCATAAATGAATAGAATTAGACATGAAATTATGCATCAGTACATGTTCGGATCCTCAACAATAACGGCGGTTTCCTGTGCAAAAGTATCCTGCAGGACAAGGTCTTCCTTCTCCCCATCACCCTCGGCCTTGTCTCCGGAGCGAATGAGGCCGCTGGTTCCAGATTGCAAGCCGAAATGCCAGTCTTCCTCTCCCGCAGCTTTTGGAGGAACTTTACCTCCTCCAACGCCATCCTAGCAGTTCATAATCCTCTTCAATAATCAAAAAGCAGTAGAACAAAAAGCTTTTAGAGAAACCCTACTCTTTCTTTCTAGTTATTGTCCTACCTACGCTCCTCTTCATTTTCGGATTCCACGCCAACGTCGTCTTGTTCGTGTATTCTCTTCCTGAAGTTCTTCGCAGGCATCGCCGCTGCTCTTCCAACTCCGGCGATTTCCTGTTTCGCCTCGTCGGCGGGGCGTCGGCGCCTCCCAAGTGGCTACGTTTCAAATGAGCTGAATAAGAATAATTGTCCTGCGCTCCACAAACAAACATGCCAAATATAAATAATATTTATTCGTTAATATTTCGTTCATTTTGGCTCCAAATAGTATACTATTATTTTAATTACTTTAATTGAATATGTAAATCTACAAAGTTTTATAATTAATTAAAACTATTAATTAAAAAATAGAATAAGTGTATATTAAATTATATTTAAATGAATATATTAATATAAATAATAATATTTAAATCTTACCCCCACGCATAGTTTTCTATGGCTGCTTGACTAGGATTGTCAAAACAGTTTATTGTTTGCGAGCAGCTTCTATTCGGCTCGCCAAACAAACGAGCCGAACATGAATAATTTTTTTGAACTCAATATATAAAGGAGTTGAATACTAACAGTGTTATTTCTTAATGAACCAAACACAAATCGAGTCAGGGCTCACTCAAACTTTGCTCTTTTTACGCACTTACAAGCGGCCGTGAAATTTGGGAGATGCCGATCAACAATAAATTAGAATAAATAAAATCCATTGAGAGCAGTCACCCGATTTTCATTTTATTTACCTTCATAACTAATGTAACACTTGTGTTAGTGACCTCAACAGTCGCTTCTTTGATATCAACATTAATAAATACATCAACAATAGCTCCATCGTTGACATTGACACACAAGTGGTTCACCCAAGCGTACGTGGCGTACCAGTAATATATATAATTGATTTTCGTGTGTCTATCCCATAGGGTACAAGATGAATCCAAGTTCGCAAAAGTTCTAGTTTACTAATGTTAGTCATAATCTATCCTAAAATGTTTAATTTGAAATTAACAATTTTAGAAGTTCTTATTTTTAATTATTTAATAATTTTAGATTTGAATGTTCATGTGCTCCCTAAATTACTCTTATCATGATGCTAAGCATATAAGCTTTAGAAATTGTTGATCTCTTAAATAGCATTATATATATATAGTTGCATAATGCTTAGATGTAATTATCATCTTAGTGTTGCACGAGAATTCAACGCACATAGATAAAAGAAGAGAAGTGAGCAGGAGGAAATATCTCGACTTTTTACGTGGAAAACCCTTAAAAGGGGAAGAAACACGGGGCTAGCCCAGTTGAAATAATTCATTATGAATGATAAGTACACATGTTCAATCTTCCCCAAAATTAGAGAAAATAGAATTACAAAGTTGCATAACTATAATCTGGCTGCAGTTCTTGGTGACAACAAATTGCAAGGGTCATTGTTGATTGTTGTGGAGGTAGTAGTCCGTTGTGAGTATTGTAGATGGTTTCTCCATAAGTGTTGATTGGCCAGAGAAGTTATAGTGAGCAGTTGCAGGAACTCTGAATCACGTAGACTGTAGTTGGCGGGTATTAATGACTTTCGTAGGCCGCAGAGGTCGAAGACTGGAACTACATGAGCTGATGACCATGTAGGTCGTTGTTGGCATATGGACTGTAGTGGTAAGCAGTAGTGACGTCCATAGATCGTTGGGACTAGAGTCAGGAGCTGCATGAGCTGATGATCATGTTGGTTGTAGTTGGCACAAAGACTGTAGTGACGAGCTATTGTCCCACATATGGGAGATTGTTACTAGATTTTTCAAGTTACGACATTGATTGATGGCATTTGGTAGGCAGTGGTTGACGACGATTGGCGGTGATCGACGACGGACTACGGTAGGTGATGGTTGACGACGATTAGTGGCGGTCGACGGCGATCGGCAGTGCTTGATGACGATTGGCGGTGGTGCTGGACTTCAGCTCCTTCTCAAAGCCTCAAGTTCTCTCCCAAGACTTTTCCCTCCCTTCATGAGAGGGGTAGAGATCTATTTATAGTGTTCTGGGTGTTATTAATGCAGGAATATGAACAATTTTGGATGACTTTTTATCTATATTTGAACATTTCTTGCTCAAAATATTATCTCGAGATTCAGGTCGGATGATGAAAATTTGTTGTTTTTAATGACTAACTAAAGAATAAATGTGAAATAGTTTTTGTATTTTGTTAAAATTGATGATATAATAAAATATAATTGATGAAATAATTTTTTTTAATAATACATTTGAAATTATTTTTTGTTAAAGTAAGATATGTGGTCAGTGAGGAAGCGCCAAAATATTACATCAGGACTCATAACGTAGAGCTATGTTCAGAGTCCACTCATATGCAGACACGTAGAGGTGACAGAAAAAAAAAATCATTTTAGCGCAAGGGAATATTCCTCCCGTGTTATTCCATATTATTCAGGTGTTATTGTGGTGGTTATCATGTGTTATTGTGTTCTGGGAATATTCCTGGTATTATAATAACACAATAACATATCAATACCACCACAATAATACCTGACTAAAACAGAATAACACAGGAGGAATATTCTCCTGTGTTATCGGTCATAATCACAGGAAAACACGCTCGTTTTCTTGAAGCCACGTGTCTGCATATGAGTGAACTCCAAATGTAACTCTACGTTAGGAGTACTAATGTAATATTTTTTTTTTTCCGCGAAGAAGCCCCTCAAACAAATATACAAAAGACAATCTTTAATTATAATTCTGTCAATAGTATTTCTTAAATATATTTTTTTGTAATAATAAATGTACGAGAACATTATTTGTGTTTTACTAAAAAGTTTTAACAAATAAATCTCGAATATTCCGTGAGCCACAACTATTACCCCGCGACAAGGAGATAAATATTCTGAAATTCATACTAGATGAGCATATATATATATATATATATATATATATATTAGTTTTCACACGCTAGTTAGCATGTAATTTGTGTCAAGTTTCTTGTGAGCATATTGATTACGTACTTTGCTAGTGCATTCATCAGTCTTTAGAGGATTATTTTCATGCATGTAATTTAATTTCTTTTATTGAAAAAAAATGTCTATAATTGTGGACTTAGCCATACCAGCAGCATTCTAGAACAAGCAAACGTGGAAGTCTAGAAGCCGGCTCCTAATTTCTTCGCCGTATTTCCTCGATCATTAGTTGGTTTGTTTTTTTTTCTTTCTTTAAGCGATTGTATCCGCAATAGAGCTTGTATTACAAAAATACCATTTTATATTGAAAGAGTTGCACACAAAGACACATATACAACACACACGTGCGTCTGTGTTAGATATGTAAAAAAAAAAGGGATTGGGTGGTATATGTAAATGTCCCTTTTGCGTAATCTTTAAACTGATATTATATTTGTTCTTTATGGTAAGTAGGATGAGACACAATTCGATGTAAGATCTTATATGGGTGCAATATAAGTAGGGAAACATGAGATGATGGAGAGGATAAAGATGGATCATCCCCCTTGGTAAAATGCCTCAAATTATTTAGTAGAAGTGAGAGAGTGAGAGAGCCACGGAATAGGGTGTTTTTTCTTCTTGGCTCCCACACACAAGGGAGGTCATTCTCTGTCAGATGTTGAAGAATGTGTGTTTCTACGTGACCAATCCTCCGTTGGTTTTTTTATGTGGGAAGGCTTTAATGAGGATATGATCTTTCCCTTGTGCATAATCCAATGTTGGTGATGTGATGGTTAGTTATCTTTTGTCTCGGGTGATGGGATGTTTGAGAAACTAACAAATACATTTATGGTTGATTAGATGTTATCTCCGGTTGTATCGAACCAATTCAGACCATCGGAGGCAATCAGACAACTTAAGTGAGTGAGCCTGGTAGAAAACACTTTGGTAAGTGGACTCGGTTCAACTTGTTCGGATGATCGAAGCTTTGGTTTCTTTGATAAGTGGGTCATGTACCGTAATTCAATATTTATTTATGCAATATTATTTTTTGTGATTTATTATAAACAAAAATGCATGCGAAATCAATATTATTATTATTTGATATTGTTTGTGAAAAAGATTTGAACATTTTTTAATGATTTTAATGTTTATGAAAGACTTTACTAAGTTCTTTGAGAGAGGAAAAGATAATGAAAGATAAAATAGAAGTATATAAGAGATTTTTGTGGAATGGAGCTTTGATCATAAGTATATGAAAAGATTTGGTGTAACTGATCTGCAACGAATAAGTCGAACAATCAACTATCTAACGTGCTTGAATTTTTTTCGAGTTATATGTTGAGTGTAAGTATGTTTGATAATTTTTTTATTGTAGGCCTTAACTAGCTTAATAAATACTATAAATGAGTGACAGAATTTTATGGGTGAATTAACAGATTTGGCAAGTATGTGAGTACATTGTTAATTCTATAAATATTTAGAAAAGCACTAAGGACCAAATAGATTCAATCTCCTTGGCAGCATGGAGCTAAGTGAGTGCTTAGTTGATTTATGATTGACAACTTGCTAAATTGGGTTCATACTCTTATGGTGAATTGATCATCCTAATCTAGATGAATTTGATTATATATTAGTTTCATGATTCTTATTACTTTTGAGAAGTTGAACAACATATGAGAACATATTTGGAAACCCAACTAGACCCAAATAATCTTGTTTATTGAATCTATGTGATGCATTGATATCGACAATTAGAATATGCCTCATCATTCTAACTTTCTAAAATTGAGATTTGGCCTTTAATACAAAGTCATCCGTCATATATTCTTCGGGCATTCATTGATTGCGCTATTTTTCATTTAATTCTTATGTTTATTCAAGATGAAGAAGATTGATCACCGATTTCAAAATTTTTTGAAAGATTATTGAAGAAATTCAGAGAAATAATAACTCAAGATAAATGTGAGCATTATTTAGCTAAAATTAAAAAAAAATGAATCAAACCAATCTTATTTGGAGTCTAGTTTAATTAAGGAACTGATTTGGTCATTAGTTGTAATTTAGCATTTCTTTATATTTTTATAGTTGGTTCATTTTTTTTTTATTTTGTTAGACTAATCAAAATAATAATTGTATTACATTAATTTCTAAAATATCAAATATTTAGAACCATGCAAATAAATAAGTGGTAGAAATATTAATCTTCATATTATTTATTCCATATATCAAGATTATTAATTTTAATAAATATTATACTCATCTTATCTAAAATAAAGTTAACTAAGTTGATCATTAAAACTAATCATTTTTTAGTTCATCAAATATCAAAAATAACTTAATAAATTGAAAGTTGATTCAAATTAGCATAGTTTGAAAAATAATTTGGCTGGTTTAATTTTTTTTAATTTTATAATTGTAATTGACTGATTTGGATCATTTGTAAATCACGTCATTTAATTTGATCAATAAACACCCCAGACTCATATAACTATGATGGTTATAGAAGAACCAACATCTTCTAAAGTTTGTTCTTAAAAAAATATCAATGTCAATTAATTAAAAAATTTAAATGTTGGTTAATAATGAGCTCTCAACCAAATGAGAAGGTTACTGCAGGAAACTTAGAGTATGATGATATTATTGTTGGAGAAGCTGTTGTGAAGATTGTATTTTTAGTGTAGGATTAGTTACACTTACGATAATTATAAAAAAATATTTTTAAAGATTTTAGTGACAATGATGAATACTTTAGCAATTTTGGAGAAGCTAAGTACAAATATATATAACTCTCTTAGGTTTCACTTAGTGGGCAAGTTGAAGATATATTCTTAATCTCCACAAGGGATTATAATTCGAATTGATTTTTGTAACCAAAGAAGCTCCACCTCAACACCTAAGACTGCTAACCCTAAATTTTCTCTATTGCAAATCCACATGATCCATTGAAGTGTAACTGTGCATTGTCTTCGCTCTTTGCAAATCATGTAATTTGTGTGATTCTCTTGCTCCCTCTCATCTCCTTTACATGTAATATAAGTCTAACACTAGAGTGGCAACTATTCTTTTATGTTTTTATTTATGTAGCCATCAAGCCTCCCTAATTGAATCTCCTTCCTCATCTCAGAACCCTAGCCATAATCCTCCTCCTTTCTTCAATCAACAATCGCTGACCTTTTTCCACCTTTACTTTTTTTTTTCTTGATTGAGAGCCACCAATAATCATAGGTCATTCCCTTAGTTTACTCTTATCTTTCTTAGTAAGTATTAACCTAGTTAACTCTCTCACCTCTGGCGCATGGCTACTCCTTCTCTAGAACTAGGAATCCTTCTTAGTATCCTTAGGTTTTGGCCTTGACATGGTTTAACTGGCTTTGGGATGATTGGTATGGCCTTGGACAAGAGGGCTTAAATCTTGGTCCTATAGTTCTGAGTGAACTCCATTTTCTTGTCTCATAGGGCTAGAAATTTAGTGGTTAGGTCACTTTGGAGCATATGATAGCCTAGATTTGCCTTGGGTATGGTTTTGATAGGTTTTGAGCCTTACTCAAGTCAAAACTACAATTAAACTTAATCCAAATTTAAATTCAATTAAATTAAACCTAAATTTTAAAGTTGAATTTGAATTAACTTAAAATGACTCAAGTTAATATTAAAACATACTTGAATATGAATTTTAAGTTTAAGTCGACCTATAATTTAACTTAAACTACTAAATAAACCTTAACTTATGTTAATTTTAAATTAAAATTAATTTTAAATCCCAATCTAAAAGTAAAAATCAACAGAATTTAAGCTTATAATCTAAGTTTAAACTTAAACTAAATTGAACCAAGCTAAAATTTAATCAAACATAGAATTAAGACTCAAACATAAAACCTAAAATTAAAACAAATATGTTTGTGTGTGTGAGTGCGCGCGAGCACACACGTGTATTTGAGCAAATGCACTCACGTGCTTACACATACATAGATTTCAACTATAACCTAAGCTAAGTAAAACTTCAACCAATTAATATTTGCATTAAACAAGTTTTAAAATTGTTCTTAAAATCAACATTAAATCTAAGCAAGTTTGAACTAAATGATAGTTTAATCGAACTAAACTCAACTCTATATAAAACAAACTAAACTCAAACCTAAAATGAGTTAACCCTTGCTCCAATCCACTTGAATATGGCTCAAGTAATTTAAATAAACCATGCTTACATAAACACTTATGCATGCATGCATGCATGTGTCTATAAATATAGGAATGAATTTATGTAAACATAATAATATGTATGTATATGCACACATATGTACATATATGGAGGTGTATATGTATGTTATACACATATACCAATCAAACTTTGAAGACCTAAAATGCAAACTGATCCCGACTATTTATATGCAACAGTATAACAACGTATGCAATTATATTCTCCACTTATCTTTCCTACTTTGCAACATCACCAAAAATTTGATCCTGAAGAAAATAAGAATTATAATTTTTAATATATATATATATATAGGGATACTACGCAAGTATACGTAATGAATATCGAACCCACAGTGATTGTTCACAATATGCACTATTAAGTAACAAACTTCTAATTCAAAAAGACAATTACTTAAACTAAAGATATTATCGTAGTAATTAAAGTTTAATTCTTTTTGGTATTTTTGATATTTTAACAAAATAATAATAACTTCTAAAGATAACTTTAGTTTTTGTAAGATAAGAAGCACTGAATATGAAATATCTTTTTCCTTATCATGAATTAGTAATAAGTATAGGAATTATGTTTTGGAAATATGAAAAATTGTGTTGTGTCAATTATGAGCAATATTATTATTTACCCTTACTAGAGATGCTATAAAGAATATTGGTTAATTTAAAGTTTGAATGGTTCTGAAGACCGGTTAGGCATGGAGATACCAGCTCTCACTCTAGAGTTCCCTCGATTCCCTCCACCTGAGGGCTAACATCGCGTATCAAAACCTAAAACAATAAACTAAGTTAGGGGCTTTAACCTGTCACTTTAAAGACTTTAACCTGTCACTTTAAAGTCCTCTAACTCTACACCCTTCAACGATTATTTTCCTATTTATTTGAACTTAATTATATGAATTACATTCACATCCATATAATCTCATGTGATTCTTTCCAATTGTTGATTAAGACAATATCATCCCAGTTCTTACATGTTTTCACAATAAATTTAAACATCTCGATGGGCCAAATCAATAAAAGAATTAAATTAATATTTTAAAAGACATTTATTTAAATAATTTAAACATATAAATTGAAAATAAATAAAAATTATCTTTAAATGGGTTGATTTGTAAAATCAATATGAAATACTATAATTTATCAAATTTAATGAAATTTTAACCACGGGTGTTTAATATCAGACAAAAAATTTGATAAATATAATAAAATATTTAGTTAATTAAAATAATTTCTAAATTTTATAATTTAAAACTAAATTAAATATTAAATAAATTATTTCTTACTTAATATAACTATTAAAGATCTAAAATGTTTACAAGAAGTTTAATAAGCCATTGTTAATCAGTCTATAATTATTTAGAATTATTAAAAAAATATTTTAATTTTTAATTAATTAATAATTAAAAATTTCGAAATAACTTAGAAAAATCTAAAATATTCTTAAACCATATAACCTCTCATTGTATTAAAAAGTAATTTAATGAAGATTTGAGAAATAATTTGGGTATTTTTTGGATAAAAATTGATGGAAGATAAACATTAATAAATATCAACTTAAAGAATAATTCTTAAGTCCCAGAAGCTACTCTACATCTCCTAAGGACTTAGGAAACCTAAACTTAAGTGAAATTCTTAAATCAAAATTTAATTGAATTCAAATGATCAAATTAAATGATGACTTAAGACATAAAACCTTATACCCATTTCACTTAGATCACATGTCAAGGATGAGATCTTAAGTTGAAAATTTAAAAACCCATCCACTTGTAAACTTAGACATGAAGTTTGAATCTTTGGAAATCTTGAATTCTCTATTATCTTAGATTCTTGATGACTCCACCTAGTTGTCATAAATAACATTTGAATGAATTTTCATTGATTAAAAGACTTGACTGACTAATGTTGACCCCAAATTAAATTGAGTTGACTCTAATCAACCCTTGGTTAAAATAATGTCAAAATTAAGTCAAAGCCAAAATTTAAAATCAAAGGTTGAAGTCAACTCTAAAGTCAAATTTAAATCCAAATCACTATAGTCATCAACTTAAACATGGTTAAAGTGAAATCAAGCATAAAGATAACATAAATCTAATTCAAATTCAAAGTTAAATAAAAAGTCAATTTAATTAGCCATAATTAAAAAGTTGCAACTAAATCAATTTAGTTTCTTCAAGGGAGTATAATTCACTCCTCAGTGAGTTGCTTTATCTTGTTAGGACTAATGAATTGTGAGTAGCGGGACACCCAGTTGGTTGGATCCCATTTTTCACAACACCCTTTATAATGTTAAATCAAGTGAAAAAATAACTAAAATATGAAATCAAAACATGTGCACAAAACTTAAATAATTTAAACTTGAGCAATAGATAATTTCAAATATTTTTTTTTCTGATTATGTTCATATTGTTCTTGTAAGTAGCGACCCAGATGATCTTAACATATCAAACATTCAAATTTTGTTTTTAAGTAAAGACTCCTTTATATTAAATCCTCTTTTGCATGGTAGAAAAGATAATATTGAGAGTGGTCTCCATCGTTTGAATTTTTTAATGGCTTTGGCCACTTAATGGTCTCTTCATATGTGATGACCATCAAGACGTGAAAACACGACATACTGAGCGATGTATACTCTTTTTTGAGGCGAGGCTCAATTCCCTAGCATGCAGATTGATAATGGAAGTCACAATTCTCTTGTGACTCAAAACTTATTTTGTTGTGAGGTCCGACCAATATCCTTAGATTTATTCTTGTGTTTGTCTTCAAATTACTTATATTGCTTCTTATGTGTATTGATGGACTGATCTGCATTGATTTCTGTCTCGACACTGTAAACGAGATTAAAGTAAGAGTGCATGGTCTGCTGCAACATTGATGAGTAAAATGGGCTTAGACGAAACACTCTAATGAAGACTCTCCTCGGTAACTTGAGAATCATCCTTGAAATCTGATGCTCATCAGTGAATAATTGGTGAAAGTATTCCTTAAGTGATTCTCCCTTATTATGACAAATTCATGAAATATGGGATGAATCTTTGATTATCCTCCTATTCAATATGAATTAATCCATAAAGAAACATGTCATGCTCATTAATCTTATGGATAATACCTTATGGGGGAGAGTATAAGCAAGTGTGTGCTTGTCCCTTAAAAGTGGAGGGAAACACTTAACAGAGAGCACATCAGACGCACGTTAAATGTGCATGATGGTACAAAAATGGTCAACGTAGTTGTAGGGGTCAGGTACCAATTCATAGGAATCAATGTTAGGGATATTAAAGCTTTCTTGTATGAGGTGTTGGGGGATCGTCTCGTCCATATGAGAAAACTCTTAAAAATTACAACAAATGGGGAGAGATCCCT
This sequence comes from Phalaenopsis equestris, assembly GCF_001263595.1. Classification (NCBI taxonomy): domain Eukaryota; kingdom Viridiplantae; phylum Streptophyta; class Magnoliopsida; order Asparagales; family Orchidaceae; genus Phalaenopsis; species Phalaenopsis equestris. Next base: position 1,136,146 of record NW_018165201.1, on the reverse strand, counting down.
ATCCCTCATAAGGAATTCTTCTTGAACCAGGCATCATAACTCTTCACATATTAAGCTATAGGAGCAGCGACAAGACATAGTTGTGCTAAGTGAGTTGCACTAGATGGATGAGTAAAACTTGCAGTATCGAAGATGTCGACATCTTGGCCAAGTAAAGGAAGAGTCCTGCCACCACTGTGAGGGACCCAATACAAACTTGCTGAGTGGGGCATTCCCCATTAGTTATTGACAATGTGGTAACTAAGCTCCATTTAGACGTGTGAACATTGGTTGTTGGGCCTCACATGGGAGCTAAAGGATCTCATTTTAATAATCTTCTATCCCACACACTTGATCATTTAGAGGGGGACTTAAGATGCCTTCAACAACAGAAAAACATCTTCCAGGTTGGGAAGATGTAGAGGTTTGATATCCTTGGCTCCGTGACGGTCCCCTGGAATGATGGGTGTTGGAGTGGGATGCTCCATTATTGTGAGTATTGAATCTAGTGGCCATTCAACAAGTTTCACAAGTCTTTTAATGGTGGGATTGTCTTTCCCTGATACGTCGCCAAACTAATGCATGTCAGAAGCTTCATGGTGATAAAGTGATTATTTAGCTTATCATTGCATGAAAGCCTAACATACACTTATGTCGTTAAAGTGACATGTTAGATAACAAAAGTTTTTACGTCAAAAACCTGAAAAGGAAAAAAAAATCATGCGGTCTAGCTGAGTCAGAACGATCTACTATAAGTTGATGAGTACACAAAGACTTTTATCCCACATGCGAGAAATTGTTACATAGTTCATCGACATATAATGATATATGTAGAAGGGTTCTTTGTAAAATGGTCTAAAGCAATAATGGTTGGGAGTAGACACCAGAACTTCGGGGCACCATTCGAGTTGCATTATTTCACGATGTTCAAGATGATACATTTCTACGCAACTGCCAAGTTACTCCATGAAATCGGTCTTTACTCCACGAGTGTCATTGTTGCCACGAGCAGGTGCTTAGCAAAGGTGGTCAACGGTGTTCAGAGAGTGGCGATTGAGGTTGGTTAGTGATTGTGGGAGCAGGATGCATTAGCTGAGTCTTCGGCTTGGAATGACTCCATAAATTTGCTCCTTCACACACCAACTCCTTCTCCAATTTAAGATCTAAGTATATTTTCATGAAGGGAGCAAGACTCTATTTATAGATGTTGAGAGTACATCTCTTGCAAATAAGAAAGGATTCTAGACAATCCATCGGACGACCCAAAGAAGTTCCCCCACTCAGACAACATGATTTGAACATTTGAATGTCTTAACGATGTCAGAATTGAGTGAGCGCAGACTCCTAAACTCGTCTCATCGAGATACTCGATTTAACTATGAGTTTGCCAGGTTTGGAATTATTTGGCATTCTAATCGAGCACCAAAAGTTTCAAAACATGGCTAAATGACTTGATCCGAGTTTGATTTGACTTGGATTGACCAATTTTTCTATCATTGTGTCAGTCTTGTTGAGTCAATCAACTTGACTAAATTCACTAAAATCGGAGTTCTAAATGATTTTTAATTAGAGTTTGAATTTTTTTCTAAATAATGTTTCGAGATATATGCTACTTGCCTCGAGATTTATGTTAAATAACAAAATTTATTGAAAACATATCCAACTTCAAGTTACTTATCATATAATTAACTAACTAAAATAAAATTATATTTTAAACCATTGACTAGTATAATATGTGCTTAATAATAATTATAATAATAATAAAAACTCCAATAGTTTCAATGTCACCAAATGTGTTAAAGCCACAATTATTTGGTTAATAGAATGACATTTTTATAAAAAAAGAAATCATGTGGTTAATTAAAAATTTCAAACATAATTAGACCCTAAGCAATATGATCAAATTGAGTTGTAAATTATAACTAACATTTATCTAAATAACTATAAAACCATATATTACATTAAAATACTAAAATTAAAACAAAATAAGAACACATTCCAATAATAAATTACATAGTGAGATATTGACAAAAAGGAACAATCAATCAATTAATTTAAAATTACTTTCCTAATGATTTAATTAACTTCCAAATAACTCTATGAACTAATTTCTTCGAACATCCTAACATCTTTGGTCATTACACTAATGATTTTCTTAATCCTAAACTTAACTACTGCAATCCTCTAAATTTGATATTAATTAACTTAATTATTAAGCTACTAAAAATTTTATTTACATATTCAACCACATCTTTGCTTTGCGTGAAGTGAAAATATTGCATTTTATTACTTTGAATGTACTTTATTTTTATTATTTTTTTTATTTTTTAGTTAGAAGATCACTTTAATTATGAGTAGATCTAAAACTAGCCTTGAGACCACATGTTCCCACTACCCAATGCTTATTCTATTGAGTTAACATTAATCTTTAATATCTAATTATTTTATGACTTATAATAAAAATATAATTTTATCAAAATTAGTTTAAAAGCTATTAGATTTATTTTAAGAATAGCATCCTACAAAATTTAATTAACTACTTATCTATCATATTATCTCAAAACAAAAATTTAATCAAAATATTCTCATCTATTTTTTCTTTAGCATGATACCAACTTCAACATAAAAAATAAAGTTGGTGCTCCATTGAGAATCTCAATCATGAAAGATCATTTTTAACGCAACAACAATATTTAAAAAATCATAAAAATATTGTTGGAAAAAAAAAAATTAAGTATAATTTTTTTGGGAAATTTACACATGTCAAATGATAATTTTGACATTCGTAAAGGTAGGGCTGTCAAACGGCTTGTTGTTCGTGAATAGCTCATGTTCGATTTTTTCGTGAAGTTAACGTGTCAAACACAAACACTTTTTTTGTGCTTGATATATAAACAAACAGAACACGAATAAAAGTTTGTTCGTTCGTCTTCAACTCATTTTGATTAGAAATACCACTCATTATATATATATATATATATATATATATA
>NW_018165201.1:1132795-1133167 GCF_001263595.1 Phalaenopsis equestris | reverse complement strand
ATATATAGTATTCTTAAAAATTTAATTTAATTGACCATAAGCCTATAAAAAATTATTAATTAAAAAAATAGAATAAAAATATATTAAATTATATTGAAATTATGTTTTAATATAAACAATAAGATTTAAATCTTATCTTAATTCTTAACATCCTACGACTGCATGATTACCGTTGTTACGATTCTTTGTTCGCGAGCAGCTCGTGTTGGGCTCCTTAAGCAAACGAACCGAATACGAACATACTCTTTGTGTTCGAAATAGAAACGAGCCAAATATGAATAATAATTTTCTTAACGAGCAGCACAAGAGTTGAGCCTCTCACTAGTCTCGTTTACACCACTCTCTCTCTCTCTCTCTCTCTATATATATATA
>NW_018165201.1:1116602-1132783 GCF_001263595.1 Phalaenopsis equestris | reverse complement strand
TATATATATATATATATATATATATGTAAAAAATCATCATTTTTTTAATTATTAAAAAGTCCACTTTGGATAACAAAAAAAATTATCATTTTCATTATTGTTAAAAGTGGTTTAATCGTCACCGTCCATTGTGATATCCTTTTTGCAAAGAGAACCTCTCCCGCTTTTCTATTCCGCAAAATAATTAGGAAAAGTAATACAGATTACAAACGTTAATGCGGAGAGTCCAACTTTGAATTCTTCGTCTGACCGAATGCCCACCAAGCTCTGGCTTCGACTTCTTCTAAGCTCCTCCCTCTAACTGCTTCTTCTTCTCATTGTCTATCGCTTCCAAGTTTATTTCTTGGCAGCGGATTCGTGTTCTTCCTTCGTCGATTTCAGGACCGGTAATGTTTCTCTTCTCTTTTCGCTTTTTTTTTTCTTCTGAATTTTGGTTTCCCCTTTTGTACTTTTATTCGTTTTACCCTTTGTTTGATATTGGGGCAACTCTGGATTGGTCTTTGGGCTTCGTCCAGCGAGGAATGAGGTTGCGATAATCTGTTTTCGTTTTGATTTGAAAATTTCTGATTTTGCTTGTATCGATCAGTCGGTGGAGCTTTCCTTTTTGAGTCAGGACGGTTGTTTTTCCCGAGAGATATTAGGAGAAGAAGAATTTGCAACCTATTTCAATCTAGACATGCCGTTGGAAACTGGATCAGGTCTAAATTAGGGTTTCAGGCTTTCTTATTTGTTTTAGATGAGATTGTAATGGTTTTTGGAGCTTCAAGAAGAACATTTGGGGGTGAGTTTTGTGTTTTGCGGGAAGTATTTGATATTTGCGCCTGCGATCTAAGAAATATGTACGGATTAGGAAAGCAAACTCTTCTTTTTTAGGCTCCTGAAGTTGCAGTAAGGTCATCTATTTTCTCTGGCAGGTTTTATTATAGCTTTTCTGAAAATTTTGCTAAGATGGCAGAATCCATTAACAACCTTCAAATTCTGTCTAAGATATTTGTTTCTCCTATATGTCAATACTAATTTATAGAAGGGAACAGTTTCCATAACAGCTGAGAGGACTTTAGTCTGCTGCTTCTTAATGAAGATTCTTGTAAGCTTGAAACAAGCTGTTTTGAGGGCGCATTATTTTTTAAAAGGGTAATGTACATACCTCGCGGCTAGCGTACAATTCTTATATATTTGCTTATCTCACACTTAAATTTTCATACTTGCATATATATCACTTTGGTTTCTTAAATCTATCCATGAATAGGTGTATTTAACTTTTAAAAAGTGGTGATGGTGCTATGTGTAAATATGAAAGTTAGGTGTGATATATATAAATACATAAGAATGGTGTGCTATGTATGTAAATGCCCCTTTTTAAAAAGGAAATTTAATGGATTTTTTAAATGTATAAATGTTATAGGTTTATTGAAGTGCTGTACTGATATAAATTAAAGGTCTGTTTGGGGCAGCTGCAGCTTATCTAGCTTATTCAGGTAAACAACTTATCATGATAAGCTGTCTATCAACAGTTAATCCGAATAAGCTGACCGGCTGTTTGGTTTGTGTTTTGTAAAACAGTTGATTTGTAGCTGTTTTTGGATAAATGATTATTCTGCCCCTGATCTGAATAAACTGTCTAGTTGTTTGATTCGAATTAAATACCATTACAGAATTACATATAAATAAACAAAAACACAAAATAGAAGAGCTTGGAGAAAGCCCACACATTCACATGAACACCACTCACAACCACCATAAACTGCTCTCACAGCCACCACACTCATGCACAACTCACATCCACCATCAACCCACACACCCAAGGCCAGCAGAGTACACTCAAGCCACCATAAACATCACTCACTACCACCATAAGCACCACTCACGACCACCGTAAACACCACCTCACACCACACACAAGCACACCCAAGCGACAAATTTTGCTTAGTATCGTCTGTTACAACTTTGAGTAATTAGTAAAACAAGAGTAAGCACTAGTCATCTAGTGATTTATCACAATGAAATCAAATATAAATAGGTCCTTTAATCCAGAAAATTTTAGAACAAGTGCAAATGTGACCGAGCAAAGCAATAATGCCAATTCTAAACTTATTTCTGGTGTTTATCAACAACTTCAATATCATAAGTTACAGCTTTGAATAGCTAGTAAAACAAAAGCAAATGCTAGTCAGAGTGATTTACCACAATGACACCAAATATAAATAAGTCCTTTTATCCATAAAATTCTAAAGAAAATGCCAATGTGCCTGAGCTAAGAAGTAATGCCAATTTTCTTAAGTCCTCAACAAACTTGAAGCTGATTTGCCACTTTTAGAGCTCAACAGATTGCTGGAAGATAGAATATTTAAAGAGGCAACAATAGCATTCAAATATTCTCAAAGTCAAATGCAAGCCATCACAAATCACAAGCTTCTCAAAGCTAGACTCGCAACCATCACAAGTCTGCACACAACGCAATTCACAAATCACCACAGACGCAACCATCACAAGCTTCTCAAAGCTCAATGGAAACGTGAAACCAAAAAATCTCACAAAAAAATTCATTGCACCAGAGTAGAGTGTAACAACTACTTACAGAGCACCACAATAGAAGATCAGACAGAGGATGGAGGTGGAGGAGGAGAAAGACAAAGATCGAGAGAAACCTTTGAGAGGGAGACGGTAGCGGTCGAAGAAGAATGGGAGGAGGGCATGGGATGAGGGAATGAGACGAGGGCACGGGAGGTGTTATTCCTTTAGCGAACGTGGGCCGCATGGGGGATCCCGCGTTCGGCTTTAGTAAAAATTTTGTTGGATTATTTAAAAACGCAATGGAGAAGCGTTTTCCAAACAGCCCCTTCAGCGTTTTCAAAACGCAACGCGTGCAATAAGCTCCCCCAAACACACCCTAAATCTAATACATGATTTGTATCACATGTTCTTTAGAAATCCATTAAAGTTTTGTCAATATAATAAAGTTTGAAATGTTCCAATTAGTCAAAGGATTTACATTTATTTTTTCTTGTGTTAGTATAAAATAAAAGGAAGATTTACATATATACAACTCAATTCCTATGTATTTTCATATCCAACACCTAAAATTTATTTTACATACATACTACTTTTTGTATGAGAAGGTGTATATTTCACTTTTGAAATGTTAAAATGGTGGTATGTTTTATGTGATAAATGTACAAGAAAAGCAAAGTATATCTTATAAATATGTAAATATATAGGAATTGAGTGGTATGTATGTAAATTCCCCAAAATAAAATCATAATAGTCATATTATATTATGAGTTGCTATATAGCTAAGTTCGTATGCTCATGTGGCCGTAGACAAGCTTTGCATGCAAGACACAAAAATTATAATTGCTTTTTTCATGTAAACCAAACATGCTCTTCGAAAAGATAAGAATTTGTGTTTTGTCCTTTCTTATTTTTTTAAATTTGCCATTGGAATTGCTTGTGTTTTTTAATTCAAAAGTAAGAGAGGGATTAACTAGCCTTTTAAAGATTAGTTTTTTGAGAGAAAAGTTGTGGTAGGGGTTGGGCATGGTGGGGCTCTAAATAGATATAAGATTTGGTTTTTGTAATTTCTTGAGAAGATGGGAGTTCTGATTTTGCAATTTTAGGAGAGATAAAATGTGATTTGAAAGGAGATTAATGGGAAGAATTGCTTTCAAATTTCATTCAATATTAAAGTATGAAACGTATGACTTTCTTATTCGTTTTTATAGAAATTGCGTTACATTTAAGCTATTTCAAAATTAAATCAAAATAAGTTCTAATATTAGATAAGCTCTAACATTCAGTAAAAATAAAAGTACCTCCTAGACTTAAAAGAAAATTTTATAAGATGGTTGCGAGATCTGTAATGTTTTATGACGCAGTATGTTGCCAAGTGTTGCTGAGATGAGAATGCTTAAGTGGATGGGTGGCTTTACACTTAGAGAAAAAAATGTGAAACTAATATATCCGTGAAAGGGTTAGTATAGCTCCAGTGGCGCACAAGATTAGAGAGGGCCATCTTAAATGGATTGGTCACATTAAACTTCGACCATTTGATGATCTTGTTTGGAGAATAGATGTTTTAGATTCAACTTGTGTTAAGAAAGATAGAGGTAGATCGAAAAAAACTTGGGCATGTTGTATAAAAAATGATCTTAATTTATTAGAATTAAATGAAAATATGACTCTCAGTTGGACACAATGGATAAAAAGGATTCATGTAGCCTACCCCACTTAGTGGGATAAAGGCTTGTTGTTGGGGATATAGGCTCGTTGTTGTTGTTGTTGTTAATACAACAACAACAAAAATAAGCCTTTATCCCACTAAGTGGGGTTGGCTACAAAATAGCAGTTTAATTTATTATTCTTCATGGTTTTCAAATTTTTAAAAGAAATATAATGCAAAATAGCTAAAATGAACTAAAATGGTTTTGATGCGTGTCTTTTATTTCATCGAATCCATGTGCATGGATACATTTTTTTTACCTTCCGAGTCATGCAAGTTGTATATTAATGCGAAATAAACAACAATATTGATATTTTTTGGAATAACTTATATATCTAGTGAATAATTTAGCATCTATACATTAAATTTTAGTGCAACTTACCCTTTTTATCTTATTAAAATAATTACAATAAAAAAAAATATATCTTGCTTAAAGATTAATAATAGGGCTGTATACGATCTTAGATTTAGGTTCAATAATTATCTCAAGTATGAACACTAATGTATGCTCAACGTGAGACTCAATTACAAGTAATATGATTATTTGTATTATTACCATCATCAAGCTCATCAATAAAATCCTTATTATTTCAATAGACTATCTTAAAGGCCTTATCAACAATGGGATCTATTGAATTTTTCGTACGAGTTAAGATATGTGCTTGAATTTCTGAAATTGATTGAAGTTTTTTATGTGTGGTTGTGTTTTTTGATGAGTTATTTTTCTTTTGTTTATTTTATTTAGTTTTCACTTAAAATTGATATATGTTTAGATGTGTGTGTGTGTGTTTGTGTGCGTGCGTGTTGCAAAATAGATGTTTTGAAAATGAGTGAAATACTTAACATTATATTTTGAAATTTTTTGGAAGCACACTAATTTGCTTCAATAATAAAACCCATTAGCAATTCATTTAAAGTATTTTCCAATATCAATTTTTTTTTGTTTCTGGAAAATAGAAAAATATGAAATCAAATCATAACCAAACATGCCCTGAAGTTGTGGCATTTACATAGTTTTCTAGGCTTGTAGAGTTTGATAAATTATTTTTATGCAATCTGTTACAACGATGAAATGGTTTTGATGAGTTTAAAACATATATAGTAATTATATGAACTATTAGATGTCAATAATGCTTATGCAATTGTTTGTATTCTTCATGAAATACTGGATCACGTAGAGATATTACTTATGATTACAGGCATCGAGGTCATTAAGTCTTGAAGATGATTTATGATAATTATGCCTCTAATAATGATTAGAATGACTGATATAGTCATTGTTGTAATCTGAATAATTGTAGGTGTGATATTGATAAAAATAAAGTATATGATAGTACTTGTCATTATGAGATGATGGTTAGTTATATGAATGATGATTGTTTGATCTTCACGTTTCAACATTCATTAATTTAGGTTTAGGTTTTTTTTTAATCATTGGGCGTGGGTTGTGTATGATGGTTAGGGTTAATGGTTTAAATGCTAGAACCCTTTGAAGCTTTGGCTCTAATATCATAATGAGGCTTTTTAACTACAGGATTGATGATGGATCCTTGCTATTAATCCTCTTCTTGGTCTTTTCCTTTTTTTTTTCCTCTCAAATTTGCCTTTCAAACATCTTGCATTCTCTTTGAATTTAAATTAGATGGAGTGATGAATTAACTTTTTTAAAGAGGATTCAAGAGAAGGAAAGATGAGTTGGAGGATTTTGTGTTTCCTGGAAGAGATTTTTTCTGTCCTTCAATTTTGTTACGAACCAGAGTTTTGATTTTGCAATCTTGGGAGAGAAAATCTTGAGATTCGAGAAATGAAGAAGAGAGAAAACAGGTATAATGGTAGCTTTTGTTTTTAATTCTATAATACATAATAAAATACATTTCTTTCCTATCCTTATTTATTGGAATATGTCTGCATTTAAACTAGTTCAAAATTAAATCAAGGTAAATCCTATCAAAAAATTAAATAAAAAGATAATTCTAATGAAACAAAAGAATAATTTAGTTTATTGTTTTCAATGCAATCAAACACGTAAAAATTAAAACAATATTAGAAATAATAAAAAATAGCTAAAATAATAGAAAATGATTTTGATGGTGGTCTCGTACTATATCTCCGCACCAAATGTGAAGTCCTAGTTTGATTTTCTTTGCAAGATTTATATGCTTTTCATGAAAATTAGATTCAAGAAGTACCTCATTCTTGGATCATTTCCTTCACTAGAAAATAAATTTCAAAAAAAATTACAGTTAGATGAATTCTTTCTCCTCCTGTGCAAATATTCATGACATGATTCTCTTAATGGGCGTGCTTTGTATTTTGCTAAGTGCCAAGAAAGTTTCTCAATCGCCATGCTAACTTGCCCTTTTTTGTGACGAAAAATCATAAAACACACTTTTTAATGCCAACCGAGAGTGCCGTGCAGTGGCATTTTTCTTCATAAATGTCTGGAAATTGTAACCCTTCCAAAGTGGCTCACTTAAACATTTGTTTCTTTTTTCATTTCTTATTGATACATCAATTGTAAGAATGTAATTTAATTTTTATCAAAGTTCTACTAATTATGTGCAGTCCATCGAGCCTACTAGTTTTGTGCTTTGTATCCAACCACATAGTTGTGAGTTCAAGGCCTAGCACATATGCATGTGTGCACGAGTTAAAAAATAAAAAGGAGACTTACATAGGTAGCATACAATTCTTATGTATTTTCATATCTCACACCTAAACTTTATATTTATTAGTGCTTTAAACCTATTCATGGAAAGGTGTATTTCACTTTTAAAAAGTGGTAATAGTGTTGTTTTTGATGTGATATTAAAGATTTGAGCACTATGTGTGTAAATATGAAAGTTTAGCTGTGAGATATGTAAATACACAAGAATTTTGTGCTATACATGTAAATGTCCCCCAGAAAAAAAAGGTTCTGCTACTCATTCTTATAATTTCATTCAATATTTGCAGCAAAATTTTGAACTTTAGAGATGATAAATCCAACCGAGGGTTTCAGAAAGAATATCGAAAATACCAGACAACAATCAGGGGACGAAAATGAGTATGCAAGGCTAGTCAAACCGGGCGAGACTAGTGCAGGTGATACCAGTGCATTACCAATCCCTGAAACCACACAGCACGGACCACTTACGTGGTGGAAGAAGGCCTTATTTTTCAGCTTTCTTTTGATAATACTTTGTTTCGTTCTTGTGAAATGGGGTATTCCTTTTGTTTTTGAGAAGGTATTACCAGCCTTAGACTTCCACTATCAAAATTCTTTTGGGGGCATTTACATACTTTCCACCCATTTCTTTTGTATATATGAAGGCTTGATTGATGTATTACACCACAAAACTATGTTGTAGATTCTCATTCCATTGATGCAATGGGAAGCAACAGCATTTGGGCGGCCAGCTCTTGCTCTTATACTCGTGGCCTCTTTGGCTCTGTTCCCTGTCGTCCTCCTTCCTTCAGGCCCCTCAATGTGGCTGGCCGGAATGATTTTTGGTTATGGATTTGGCTTTCTAATAATCATGGTTGGAACTACAATTGGTATGGTTCTGCCCTACTTGTTTGGCTCATTATTCCGCGAAAGACTACACGTAAGTTTTTTCATTTGCTCTCTTCTACCATGCAAAAGCTTTGTCTGGTTCGAAGGAATTGCAGGAAAGAATATTACATGGAGATGGAATCAAAATGGTGAAGGGATTGAAATATTATTATTCTTATTTTCATTTTTTTGGTTAGTTGAGAAGACATTAAGTGAAAAATTAATTTTATTTTCTCACTTTTTATTTCTCGTGAGAAGAGGACATGAGTTACAATGATAACCTGATCAATTATTTTTTTAGCATTTAAGTAGGGTTAGATATTGTAAACAGAAATATGTATTTGTTCGCAACTCTTGAGAAAATCTCATTGTGTACGATTAAACTGCCAAAATAGTCTCGTGACTATTTATTTGTATGGAGCCGTTGTACTCTTAGAGTCCATAAAAGTGTTAAACTAGTCCGCAAGCTATATTCGTATCATGAGACTATTTCAGCTCAAATTTTATAAATATGAGAATTAAATTGGTACTTTTGTAAATTAGGGGATTAAAATTACTCCCAGGGACCATTTTGACACTGTTCTTCATTATGTACTAACACTGAAACCAAACACCAACATGCAATTTTTACCACATTTATATTTCCCCCAATTCCTTCAAGCCAAGCCGAGCCAAGTATTTTTCATGAACGGAAAATCATGAAGTTTTGGGTGGAAATACAGGCATGGCTGATGAGATGGCCCAGGGAGGCATCTGTAATAAGGTTAGCAGGACAAGGAAACTGGTTCCAACAATTTCGAGTCGTCGCTGTCTTCAGAATCTCACCTTTTCCATACACAATATTCAACTATGGTATCGTGGTGACTGATATGAGGTTTGGGCCTTATCTTTGTGGCTCCATAGCTGGGATGATACCTGAAGCTTTCATTTACATCTACAGGTCTGCTAACTTTCTCTCTCTAGTATAAGTGAAAAATGTAAAAATGATCATCTGACTCTTTGCAGGGATCATTTTAATCCCAGAGTTTATAAAAATGTCAATTTAGTCTGAGACTTTTTTAATATAGATTGAAACAGTCTCTAGTAAAGAATATTTTAGCCTCCATTAAAACAGTATGGAGATTAATTTAGCACTTTTATAAACTCCGGGACTAAAAAATAGCCCGACCTAAATAATGAGGGGACTATTCTGACATTTTACTCACATAACTAACAAGTAGATTAAGAACATTCATCTTGAGATCATTATAAAGCGCCATTAATTGAATAATCCAAAGCTCTTCTACCTCTAAACATGAGAACAATTTTTTTACTAATCTTTCTTCTTCACACTGATTGCAGCGGTCGGCTGATTCGAACTCTTGCTGACATGAAATATGGAAGCTATAGAATGAGTCCTCTGGAGATAGCTTACAATATCTTCTCCTTTGTAGTTGCTGTTCTCTTAACCGTCGGCTTCACCATTTATGCGAAAAGAGCTTTCGACAATCTTAAATTTGCCGAAGACGACGATAAAGAAACTGTCGGTCGCCAACAAGGTATCGAATTTGAGAAACTACCACAAGAAAAACCGAAGAAATTTTCGTTTCCTTCTGGCAATTTGCATGTTTTCAGAAACAGTGCACAGCAACAATTTGGGATATCGAATGCTTCACCTGTCTGATGCCTAACAAACACAAACAGGAGGGTTATGATACCTTTTTTTTAGAAGATTTACTTGCATACCACTCTATTCTTATGCATTTACATATCTAACACCTAAACTTTATTATCTACATACATTCCATCTTCCCTATGCTTGAACAGGCGTGTTTCTAAAAAGTTAAAATGGTGGTACTCTTGATGTGATATGAAAGATATGGGTGGTATAAATGTAAAAAGTCAAGTTCATGTGCTAGATATGTAAATATATAGGAATTAGGTGGTATGTATGTAAATGACCCTACTTTTTTAGTAGCCGTTAACTATTTGTATAAATGAAGATAAAATTGAGAAGGCATGAGGATAATCTGAGATTTTATTTTCCAACTTTTATTTTGTCTGTAGGCATGCTTCAGCATATTCTGTACATTAGTAAGTTCTACAGTGAATGAAAATTCTTTTTTTTTTCTTTTTAAATTTTGTTTTGCTGCTTCTTGGATCTGGAGCTTATCTATTAATTCTCTCATCGAATCTATCTGCGTCATCTAGATTTCTTAAAGACAGTGTGGATCACATCACGTCCTCGTCCGACATTCAGTGATACAAACCTAATATTTTTTGTCGTCCGGATGAATTGTTGGGCGCATCATCATGCCACTACTTATAACATAACTATGATAAGATAGCATATATGTGCAAAAAAAATGAAGTTTTGGTGTTCTATATGTAAATCCATATGAACTAATTGGTAGGTATGTAAATATGCCAAATTTTTAAAAGATTACAGACATTCTAGCACATAAATATTACAATGTTCATCAAAAGTGTTATTTATGTAAATACATAAAAACTATGTGCAATACATGCAAATATTCCTTTAAATAAATTTGTGGCGTGTGGCACAAAGTGGATGGAGAGGGTTGGGGAGCGCTTTAAAATTGAGATGGGAAGTTTGCGGTCGTGAGGGCTCTCAGCGGATCCTCTCTGACCTTCAATTTATGAGCATTATCTGCTCGCCTTATCCTCTTCTACCAATTCCCTGAGTATATATGTGGCCTTCGTGCTCTCTACACAAGCCCCCCCTCCTTTCTTTCTGCTTCTCTTCTCTTCTGAACTGGAGGTCTAGAGGAGTACACGCACAGCTACTGAAGAGCAGTCTGTTTCTCTTATCTGCAGGTGAGCTCTCCCTCTCTCTTTCACATCTGGTTCTGTTTGAAGTTTTGGGGGACACAAACAAAATGAGTTTGCAATACTTAAGGGTGATTTGATTCTCGAAGATTCAACTTGTTCCTATTTTTAGGTGTTGTCAGGCAACATATGAGATTCAAATTACTAGGATTTAGTAAATGTTGTAAATCTGAATTTATTGAATCCTGAACGGGCAATGGATTTAATAAATTTTATGAATCTAGTGAAATGGTTTGGCAATTACTGAGCTGCACCACGGCTGTTATCGGGTTGTGCTGAGCAAAGCGCCCGAAGTTAAATTCATTGATTCGTAGGATTTACTAACGCATCCCAAGGTTTATTTTGTCCAAAATGACTCTGACAGGATTCTGCTTAAATCCTGCCTAAATCCTGCTGTAAATCCGTTAACAAGGGAACCCCTTGAGATTGAGCGATTATTGCGTGCAGGGGGTGCACGCAGAGCTGCGCGCGCCCTCCGCACCTAATAATTAGACCTTGAGATTATAGAAAAAACAAGCAAGCAGAGTTTCAGAAGTGTATGATAATGTTTTTCTTTTCTTGTTTGATTATAGAATCTTGTGTTAGGATTAAACTTTGCAAGTAATTGAGTTTTTAAGGAAATGGTTTATGAATCTTTTTTTAATTTAATTAAGTTATTGCACTTTTAGGTTCTTTTTTTTGTGCATAAAATTAGGTTTTATTGTTGATAGAATTTATGTTAAGTCTCAGTAGTTGGTAGTAATCTATTTGTGGGTTTGTGGTCGTTTATTTGATAAATATTTTGATATTTGCTGTCATGGTTCTTAGATCAAAATATTTCTGCATTAAATTGTTATGAGAAAGTTTGATGTCGGCTTGTGGATTTGATGATACTATACACAAATTTTTTCAAGACAAAATAAAAATGTTAAATACTCTCTTGTCTAAATCCTCAACTTTTTAATTCGACGATGTCTTGTGAATCGCTAGAAACATGTGAAGTGTATGGCTAACCCAATAAAAGTTTCGGAAGGGGACTAGAGCAAGCTATCATGAGACTAAAGTTCTTTCTAAAGAGATTATATGTCAAAGATCCAATATTGGAATAATTTAAGATGTTTTCTCTGAATATCTATAGCAATTTTTTTAATAATTAAATTTCCTTTATTAACAGTAATCTTTGTATTAATTTGCAGAATTATCTTTACTTAATATACTTAGATTTTTGCTTCACTAAAACTGAGTTAAAATACAGGAGTTTTTTCAGAAGGCTGCTAAGTCCTGCTGGTTTAACACCTTGCTGCATATCTTCTTTAACAAATAAAAAATTTTCCATTGTGGCAAACCTATTTATTCTAACAACATGATTGAGTTGCATCGTTTGAAGCAAACATTCATCAAAATTTTAATTTCATATATTGAAAATAACACATAAGTATTGCCCGCTCTTCTTATCAACTAAACCTGAAACTAAATTTCAGATGAGCCTTTTAAACCACTGCGCAACCTCCGGCGGACAGCCGCCGAGCTTCCTTCTAAAGGGGACCGGAAACCACGAATCTAATCACCACCACCCAAAATCTCTTCCATTGCATGGAACTCATACTAAGAAGCTCCAAAACCCAAATTCAACTATAAACAGAACTTCACCAACCATGACCATTAATGGAGAAGTTGTATCTTTGCCAGAGGAACTAACTAAAGCCAGTTTTATGGGCAAGCAGCAAGGCATTGAAGAGCTTTCTCAGCTTCTCTCTAAAAATGATTACAACAAACATTCGATGGAGTTTGAGCCCTTCTTTATGGGACCTCTGGTTCAGTTTGACAATGAACCTTCGGGTGAGAAGAAGGTTGCGCTTGCTGTGTCTGTTTCTTCTGCTTTGAAGCTTGATGAAAGGCAGGTTAGTTTGATTGCTAGAAAAATGAAGAGGCTGACTGGTTTTACAAATTTGAAGTTGGAGAACATTATTGATCCTACACTTATTGCTGGATTTGTGATCAGCTATGGTGATGATGGGTCCAATGTAATTGATCTCAGTGTGAAGGGTCAGCTGGCTAATTTGGCTTCGCGGGCTGATGATTTTGATAAATGGATCCCTAGCCATGATGAGAGATGAGTTTTGTCTGGATTGTTTGGTCTTTATGCTTTGTTTGAGCTGTTAAGTTTTGACACCAGGATGTTGAGATTGTTTGCCATAAGGGAAGTATGACTTTGAGTGATTTTATTTATTTAAGGGAGAGATTAGGATTTAGTATTAAGACCTCCATGTTTATTAGAGATTTTCATGAAGCTATATGTTAAAGGTAACATAATGAATTTATTGATATTATTTAGTTTTTTTTTTGTTTGTAGTGTATGCTCTCTTTGATGATTTGATTTGCATTTTGTTAGGCCTAGCTTGATTTATATCTTACTTTCTAGCAACAAGGAGTGGCATCCATTGAATAAAGAGAAATCATAATCTCGAATGTCTTGAAGTGATCAAAATGATTGTTTTTTTTCTCATTTGCCAATATGGAGTTTTGAATTTCTCCGAGACCTTCTACTTGGGCATGTCAGTTCTAAGAAGTTACTTATAGAGCGGATTTTGGATAAAAACAACAGATGAAAGGGTAATTAAGAGTGATAATTCTCTTTCAGTGATAATTCTCTTTCCCTTAGAGATAATACTTTTAGAGCTATCAAGGATGCATGATGAGTATCAAAATTCTTGATACAATCAAGGGGCATTTGCATACATAGCACATATATCTCACGCATTTATATATCTCACACCTAAACTTTCATATTTATACACATCGGACTCAAATCTTCAATATCACATAACAGATAACGCTATTACTATTTTAAAAAGGTGAAATACACATTTTCATGCATAGGTTTAAAACACCAATGTGCTATCTATGCATGTAAATATGAAAGTTTACAAGGGAGATGTGTAAAATTTTCCAAAAATCAATAAGAAATACAATATATTATTATAAATCATCAAAGAGTGTATCTAGAAGCTCTTGAGCTGGAGGTATATTATTTTTGAGGATTCCAGAAATTTGATAATTGTTGGAATTGATGGAAATATTAGGATTGATA
Organism: Phalaenopsis equestris; assembly: GCF_001263595.1. Taxonomy (NCBI): domain Eukaryota; kingdom Viridiplantae; phylum Streptophyta; class Magnoliopsida; order Asparagales; family Orchidaceae; genus Phalaenopsis; species Phalaenopsis equestris. The sequence goes on along the minus strand of NW_018165201.1, from coordinate 1,119,130 downwards.
TTATTTATCTTGATCTCCTTGCACCTTAATGATAGTAGGTTTTTCATACAACTGATACCAAAATTAAATGGCAAAAAATAATTCATTTATGAATATTGAGAAATAAGTTGTATGGTTTTGGTTCAAAGGATATAATAGATATGTAATTACTATTGATGAGGTTGCCCTATAAAAATGGATAGAAAGATGAATAAGTAGAAGAAGAAGAATACCATATCACATAAGGTACTTTAGTATTATTCAAAGGTTGACCAACATCCACCATGAAATATAGATTTTAATTTGTTGCTTTCATCGTTTACCAAGTACATGCATAACTTGAATTCACTAGAAATTCACTTCCATCGCCTTCTTGTTTATCAATGATTCAAGAATTTATAAGCAATGGTGAGCTTTGAATGTCGAAGTGACCTTGAATTGTGTTCATTATATCTCTTATTCTACCATGATTAATGTTTTAAAAAGCTCTAATGGGCCTTCACTTCTTGTAATAGTAAGGAATGTGATTTGATTAGGCCTCTATGACTTCTTAGGTATCATTCTACTAGATTAGGATACTTTATGTATGTCAACTGAATAGTTTTCTTGATGTTTTCGCTCTCTCACTTTATTTATTGTTTAAAGTAGAACTCTTTCATAGTTCTAATTTATTTTAGTCTTCTTGTGTGTAGAGCTGTAAACGAGCCGAGTGATAGTAAGGCTAGACTCGTGTTCGGTTCGTTCGAAATAGCTCGTGTTCGAAATCAACTCGTGTTCGAAATCGGCTCATGAACAGTGTGTTCGTGTTCGGCACGTTCGGCTCGAAATTGGCTCGTTAAACTAAAATTGATAAAAATAGATGTAAAGTGTGAGATTCGAACCTGAATCAAATCTATAAAAAAAAACACTAACCACATTGTCACATGAGATGTTATGATTTAAACTTAGACATAAATATATATAATATATTATTATATAAATAATATATGTAATATATTATTATATAAAAAGTTATATAATTTTTTTTCGAGCCATTTCGAGAGCGAACAAACTGTTGTTCGTGTTTGACTCGTTTACATTTCGAGCTTAAAAATTTGTTTGGGTTCGGCTCGTTAGGCTTAAAGAACGAGCCAAACACGAGCTGTTTACGAACAACGAGCCAAATTGATAGCCCTACTTGTGTGTATTTGTGTAGAAGTGAATCTTTATTTCCTTGCTTCCAAGTCAAATATGTTCTCCATTCTTCTTTTATCATTTCAAATCTATATTTTAAAAGTAAATTTTAGAAATTAAGGTTTTTTGTTTTATACATTTATGAAAATGCAATCAAGTAAATATTTAGGCCTATGATTTTATTTATTTATTTTTTTTTTACAATTTTGTATTAGGAACCAATAATTCAATTTATTATTTTAAAAGAAAAAATATACTATCTTTTAATCTTAACAAATACTAAATTATTTTAATTAGATTTCCTTTGCTATTGAAAAGTTTAGTGTTGTGAGGTTCTTGATACAATCTTCTTTCCAAATGGATTTACAAAAAAGGTGATCGTTTTAATGACACTATGTTCATCCTAACTAGATTGACTTAGTAAAATTCTTTAGATGTAAATGCAAAATATATCATAAATCAAGCATACTTAGATGGTCAAGCTTGAGAGGCACTAAAGCTCAATTTCATATTGGAATTGGTTGATATTTATAAGTTATAGTGTTAATTCTTAAGCCATTTCCTCCAACATTTGTTATGATCTAATAGTTAAAATACATTATTATTCTCTGAGGCATTTAGTAGATTGTTGCAATTTAAAATATTGATTAAGTAGATTGACTTGGTTAATAACAGTTATAAGACATAAAATTAGGGCTGTCAAAACGGCTCATTGTTCGCGAAAAACTCGTGTTCGGCTCGTTAATTTCGTTCGAAAAGTTAACAAACCGCTTTAAAAAGGATTCTTTGTTCGTGAACAGCTCATGTTCGGCTCGTTAGGCAAACGAGCCGAACACGAACACACTTTTTTAGCTCGAAATATAAACGAGCCGAACACGCGCCGCTCGTTTACACCCCTACATAAAATTAACTATAAAATATTTTCTTTGATCATTTAGTTGAACGCTCCACTTATTTCAAGTTATTTTCAGTTCTGTTTTCAATTATGTTTGTTTGCCATCAAAGGGTTGTCCTCCTTCATACATCCATAAAATTCTTCAATTTATATTATTGAAGTTATTTTTGTTTATTATTTATGTAATTGTTTTTGACTTGAAGGCGTGATATTCTTGTGTTTGGAGGTAGGGGTGTAAGCGAACCGAACACGAACGATTAGAGCTTGTGTTTGTGTTCGATTTGTTTGAAATTTAGTTTGTTTGAAATAAGCTCATGTTCGAAATTGTTCGTAAAGTCACTGTTAGCGTTCGTTTCTTAAGGAACGAGCTGAACACGAGCTGTTCGCGAACAACGAGCCATTTTGAAATCCCTAATATTAATATATATACATAATATATGATATGAATTATATAACTTATATTATATAAATAAAATATATA
>NW_018165201.1:1104010-1116508 GCF_001263595.1 Phalaenopsis equestris | reverse complement strand
ATATAAATATATTGATATTAATTTATTATATATTATAATTTAGAAAATTTAATTTTTTAAAATATCATTATTTTCTTATATATAATTATTTTAAATTATTTCATCAATCGAACAATAACTATTCAAACACGAACGAACACATCACTGTTCGTGCTTGGTTCGTTTAAATAACCGAACGAAAAAAATTTATTCACGCGTCTCGTTTACATATCGAACGAATCAAACAAGAACTCATTTACGAACCGAACACCAACTGTTCGCGAACGATGAGCTTTTTTGACAGCCCTATTTGGAGGTTGATGATTAAACTATATTTTCTTTTTCCTTTTTTTATTTTTTTATTACATGATGAATAGTAATTAAATTATGCATAATTAGAAGAAATAATGATCTTAAACTGTGATAAAACACATCTTCCAATCATACTTTAGGTTTTTTATCCTAAAGTCATAAATGGTGAAGCACCATGTGAAATGCTCTAATGTGGTCGTTTCAACCACACACACACACACACACACACACACACACACACACACATACAAGACACTTAGAGAAGAAGTTCACTAGAAGTGGTATTAAAGAAGCTTTAGAGACAATCAAAATGGACCATGACAGTGAACAAATCAAATAGTACTTCAAGAAGGCTTGAGGGAGAATTTTATTTGATTTATAGTTCTACTTTATAGGGGCAAATGAGGCAAAATAGGGATTTACAACGATCTTAAACAATATAACTTTTTACAAACTACATGAAAGTAGAGAAACTATACAATATATTACAAGCTATGCTTGCTTCAGTATTCTCTTCTTTCTCATTTTTGTATATAATCAATCTCCCCTTCCATTACAAAAGAAGAAGAAGAAGATATAATCATTGTCAAACCCTAGGTCAGACAGGTGGTACATTTTGATGCATCAAAGGGATTAATTTTCACTTATGAGGTGAGTCTCAAGAGTCAAGATTAAACAAAATTTCTCTTTATTGAAAATATCATTTCTATATAATTGTATGCATAACTATAGTATCATAAGAGTAAAAAAGTAATTAATGTTTTATTACTTTAAAAGCATCTATAATAATAATTTAATAAAAAAATAACAAAAACTAATGAAAAGGAGATGAAAAAAAGAAAAACTACATTGGAAACAACCACTTAAAACTCAAAAAAGGTTCAAGTAAAAAACTACGATATAAATTCAAGTACAAATAAAAATAATTGTGGTTGAAATCTACTCTTGTAATGTCCATCAATCAAGGAAAGTTTGGCTTTATAGCTCAAGAAATCACTTAAAATTATTAAAGCATAAATTACAATAGAAATATGTTTTGCATGAAAAATTTTATTGTATTTAACTATAGTAGTAATATGCTTTAGAATGAATATTGCTACCATAAGGATCATTAAAAATTTATGCAACAATTATACATGATAATTGTATCTAAATCACAGGTTATTTCATTATGAATATGAAAATAGAATTATGATAGTGTATGATATAAATTAAAGATGAGAAGTATATTTGATAATCTTGTAAATAGTTAAGGAACATACAATAAGCACAATAGATATCATTCATATCAAAAGTGGTATTTTTCCTCTAATAAACATTATAAAAATAATATCTTAAAGTATTTAATGTAAAAATATTTATGATAATCTCCAACTCATAATATAGATAGTTCTTCTCATGCACCTTAGGTTGCCTAAAGGCATAAGTTACCAATTTATCTTGTTGCATTAAAATACAATTCAGAGTCTGATGTGTAATATCAATGCCCATCTGTTCATGTAAGAGCAATAAGAATTGGAGCTAGCACTTAATACTTTTAATCTTCTAAAAAATTGGTCTGTGGAGTCAAACTGTACAAGTTTAATGGACTTTTAGGGCAATCCTTCAAAGAAGTAATAATAATATAAAAAATTTAAAAAGTTCCTCTAATAGCCAACTACTCATTGATAATGTGTTATTAATAAATTATATTTTAAGGCCAAAGCTTATAACTATAGAATTTCCATATAAAACTTATTCTCTAAAAAAATTTCTATGTTGCTTTAACATTTTGGTTGCGCTCTTTTTCAATATTAAAGTAAGAGATATCATTAATAGATATAATATCAAAGTAATCTTAATGAGATTTGGTAAATTTTTACATAAGATTCATAAAGATAGTAGTGGAATTTGTTAACCTTAATGACAAAAAAAAATTAATAATGATTATATTGAATTTACACATTATTATTTGGTTTATCAACTCATAGTCATCAAATTGAAAGCTAATTTTCTAAAAAAAAATATTTAAAAACACTTACAATTGATTTTATTTTTACAAGGCAAAGGATATTTCTTCTTCTTGATATCCTCATTTTACTTTTATTAATTGATGCATAATTTCATGCTTTCATAATTCTTTGTTCTTTGTGAAAAAAATTAATGATGCTCCATAAGTTGAATCATTAGGCTTAATGAATCTCTTATTAAACAATTCTTTTAGTTGAATCTTGAACTCTTAAAGATGAAAAATTGTCATAACAGATGGTGCCTTCAAAATTTTATTCATACCTAAGATTAGACTTGTGTTGGATTTGATCTCTGAATTAAATTATAAACTAGATAAATTTTAACGAAACATAGTTATAAATTTTGAATTATGAATATAATTTAAATTAGCGTTAAGTTTGTTAGTATCTATTACATGAGCAAGATAACTTGTACACCCCTAAAAAATCATTTATTTGGCCATAGATGATGATATTGAATATTATACTACTCTTTTAACATCCTTAAAAGTAGAAAAGAATATACTAGGTAAATAAAAGTCACTCTCCTTTTATAACAGTTATTAATAGCATGATAAGTAGATAGTTTAACTTAATATTCCATTAAGCTCAAAGAATAGGATTAAAACTTTACCCATTGAATTATTACACTAGATTCAAAGTTGTTAATTAGAAACTTAAATGCTATTAAATCCACTTTAAAGACTTTGTGATATTTTAAAGCTTGAAGCCATTTCTCAATGTTGTGAAACTAAGCAGCAAATTTAATCAATTTAAGTATCTTATTAAAAATAAAACTCTCCAAAAATTACTTGAAAACTCGATCAATCTCTACTTCATTAGCATGAACATTAGTACTGATTAATTTGTTTATTTAAGATTGATTACTTTTATTTAGTTCGAGCTCGAGTTCAAGCTTAAGTCAGCGAGTTCGAGCCAACTCACGAGCCGACTTGTTTAGTATAAAAGAGAGAAACTAATATCAATTTAAGCTAGTGTTATAATAAAATGAATAAATAAAATGAGTAATTGAGAGATACATAATAAGAAATCACTTAATATAAAATATAAAATATTATTCTTTAAATAATTTAAAGATCAAATCATCAAATTTAATATGTTTTGAGTATATTTTAGATTAATATTTTTTTAAAAGAGAGTCGAGTCAGGGCTAGCTTGAGCTTGGCTTGTTAGCTCATCGAGCTCAATTCACGAGCCACTTATCGAGCCAAGTTTAAGCCGGCACGCATGTCAGCTTGACTCACACCCTACCCAGAATCATACTAAGATAATAAGAAATACCAAAAATAAAAAATGAGATAAATAATGTGGAAAGTTCAATTTCTACAATATTTATTTTATTCAATAATTTGGTAGAATATATTAAAATAAAGCTTTACAAATGATAAGTTTGACATTCAAGCTCAGAAAATGACTTATACTTTTTAAAATATAAACAATATGACTTATGACATACAATATGAATGATAAAAGAGACAATTTATAATATGATGATAGTATACAAATTTAATTTTATCGTCAGAATAGAAAGTAATTTGACAATCAAGCTCAGGAAAAGGCTTGTATTTATCAATGTACAAAGGAAAAGACAGATAACATATAATATGAATAATAAAAGGGACTATTTGTTATATAGTAATAATATAAAAATGTCATTATATCATTAAATTAGAATAACAATGCATTGCATAATTAAACAGTGGCATATAAGCTTTAATATGTTCTAAAGTTGTTGGGATGGAAATATTGTCGGTTTTGATTGATTTTCAATTAAAATCACATCGTATTCAAGAAATTCAGAACAAAATATCGAAAAAAACACAAAAAAAAAAGTAATCGCGAAAGTACACAACAAAGTAATTACAGAAAATTACCCTTAATGTGATAAATATGCTGATTCCATACTGAATTTTTATTACAATGGTGGTAATCAGTCAGCTGGCGTGTTTCAGTGAAGATCGCGTCTGCCGAAGCAAAAATCGGTTGGCCGACTAGTTGCGATCGGGTGCCCTTGTAAGGATTTTAGGAAGTCGGGATCGTAAGTGTGGTCCGCCAATTAAATCCCTTATCATATGTCGGTTGATTTTGACCGAGCGATTGGCCGTTGAACGGTCGGCTCGGATCATGGTCCTCTAGCCTGATGTCTCGATCATCCGACCACCATCCCAGGTCGTTCGATTGCTTTGAGATTCGTGTCGACAGTTTTAGTGCATACAAATCATTCATAACTTACAGTTAAATCGACCAACTCGAAGAGATAGGGCCAACTGTACCAAAATCGGTCCAATTCAAGTCAGATCAAACCAGACCAAGCTATTAAACCATTTTTTTAGAGTTTTTTGTGCTATAATTAAAAGGACGGACGGATTTCAAATATGACATGTTAGAATCAAATAAAAATTAATTAATCGTAATAATTAAAATTAATAAATAGTACGTTCAAACTCCCGTCTATCACTCACACCATCAGGTTTAAATTTTTAAAAACATACGAACTCATTTTTGTAATGAATTTTAACATATATATATATAATAATCATAATAATAATAATAATAATAGAGATAAGAAGATATTACTTGTACAAATAAAATAAGTTTTGTTATTCGGTGATATATAATTGCTCCAGCAACCACCACCATAACTTCGATATGATCTAATCTATCAGCTCCCTAAGGAGGCAAAAATGAGCTGCGCCGCAGCGAGCAAAGCCCTAGAGAAAGCATTGGGGCTGGCCGTCGTTCTAGGGATTCTCTCCCTCTTCCTGTATAACTTCTCCGACCTCCATCCCAAGCTCTTCCACCGCCACCTTCTTCATCGCACTAGCAGGTAACAACTAGATCATCATCGATCGCATCCGCCGAACTGTGTTTCTCGAATACCTTTCAACTGACAGATCAAATTGAAGGAATCGGGCTCCTTCCAGGAGAGAACGGAGCGGAAGAGTCGTCAATGGCGGCGGTGGCTGGCAGTTGGTGAAAGAGGAATTCACCTTTCAGGAAGGCTCTGCTCCTTTTAACAGTTGCCATGCCTCGACGATCGTCGAGGTTAGTAGTTCTTGCTCGATTGAATTCATCTCGTAGGGCTGTTTGGTGGTTGGATTTAATATAAATTCTGCAAGAGAGAATAAATCAAATTCTTAAATCCAACGGAGCTTTCGATCTTTTTAGGGTGAGTAAACTTGGGAATTGAAAGGATTTAACCTAAAAAATTTGCAAGTCTCGCTCGAACTCCTCTTCTGGATCTTCTCGAGTATTATTGAATAGCTTTTTAAATTATTGATTGTATATTAGATAAGATATTAGCTTATGTCAGTTATAATTGGTAAGAAAACTTCTTAGTACAAGTTCATGAATTAAAAAAAATTAATAAATCGAGTTCAATAATTAATAATAATTAATTAAAGATAAATTAATTAAAATCAATATTACTATTTATTTAATAACTAATATTAATTTGATCGGTCTTCTGTTTAGATCGAACGGGACAGATTGCTGGTGGCTTACTTTGGGGGAAGCGCAGAAGGAGCTCCAGATGTTAAGATTTGGCTGCAAAACTACAGCGTGAGTACTTTCCTTCCTCCACAAAGCGCAAGCATGCTTAATTTTCAAATTTTTTTATATAATTTGAAACATTTGAAAAAAAAATTACGTAAATAGCCTTCCACGAGGCATAAATTGGAAATATGTACTCAGGATGGTTGCTGGTATCCCCCTTCAGTTGCAGATGAAGAACCAGAGGTACCTTTGTGGAATCCAGTGTTGTTTCAGCTTCCTTCTCGTGAGCTGCTATTGTTTTACAAGATTGGCCAGGAAGTTCAGAAGTTAGCATTATTTACACCTTCCCCCCTTTTTTATTTAACTTTATATACATATCATTTAGTTATTTTTATATATTTTGCATGTCTAATTTCTTTTTTTTAAATATTTACATGCATAACACTGAGGTCTTAAACTACAATTTTTATATATAGGACACTTTACCCATGTATAGTTTATACACCAAAATGTTCTATAAGTATCAAAGTTTAGGTATTAGATATGTAAATACATAGGAATTGTGTGGTGTCTGTAAATACCCTTTTATTTTTAGAACATATTCGTGTCTAAATGCCATTAGAGAATATGTATCTCACATTAGATGAGTGACTTTTAGTGATACCTTTAGGGGTATTTACATTACATACCATTCAATTTTTATGTATGTAAATATCCAACATCTAAGCTTTGCTTCATACATTTTTGACATCCAAATCATTCATATCACTTCAAAAAAACCACTATTTTAACTTTTAAATAGTGAAATGCATCTTTTAATGCATAGATGATGTGACTTAAATGTAAAAATTGTAGTTTTGGTGTTAGGTATTGTACATGCATAAGAATTGAGTGGTATGTATGTAAATCTTCAAATTTTTTTTTTTGTCATTTAGATATTAGGATGTAATTAGATATTAGGATGTAATATAAATAAATATAAAGATTTAAATATTAGATATATAAATGCATAAGAATTCAGTTTATATATACATGCATGTAAGAATTTAGTTTATATATACATGCATGTAAATCCTCTAACTTCCAAGCTTCTATTCTCTTGTTTCTATATCTCTCACCATAGGCTGAAATTGTAGATGGAGTGGAAGCATGAAGCGATCTCTTGATGATGGGATTACTTGGTCAGAAAGACAACAACTTCCTCCTGGAATTATTGGCCCATCGAAGAACAAGGTGTGTAGAATAAAAAACAAGGATGTTTGTATTCACAGCCCCGAAGCCATCGCCAAAGTTGTTGTCAACCGATTGCCGCTGCCTCAAACCACAACCACCCTTTCCCACGAGCCACTGGCCACCGACCACCGGCCACCACTCATCTCCGTTGTGATTTACATCGAATTAATTTTATTTCAAACCATACATAAAAATAATATATTACACTTATAGTGTAGTCAACCAAATAATTAAACTTACAATATATTCCTCTTGATTTAAGTGCCAAGAGCCAAGATAGCCTCTTGATTATTTACATGGGATTATTTTAATCTCAGAGTCTATAAAAACATCAAATTAGCCTCCGACTCTTTTAATATGTGTTGAAATAATCCCCAGGAATGAATACTTTAGCCCCCTATTTAAAAAGTTTGGTGACTAAATTTGCATTTTTATGTACTAACATTTTTCTTTATTGCTTTTACTCTTTAAAGAATAGAATTATAGGAAGTTGAATAATTCCAGCTAACTCACCTCTTTCATCAAACAGCCTATCTTGCTCGAGGATGGCCAACTGCTCTGCGGATCCTCTGTAGAGAGCTGGAACTCTTGGGGAGCTTGGATGGAGGTACTGTGCACTTCATAACATGCATTAACCATTATTCCAACAAGTATTCACCAGCAATTTCAGTCCCCTCCATTGTTTTGCAGATTACAGCCGATAAGGGTCATTCATGGAAGAAATATGGACCTATATACATTGAAAATGAAACCCTAGGAGTTATTCAACCTGTGCCATACCAGACTGCAAGTGGTGATTTAAGAGTGCTGCTCAGGTCCTTTGAAAATATCTCCAAAGTTTATATGTCTGAATCAGTTGATGGGGGTTTTAATTGGAGCTTGGCAGAACCCACTCAACTTCCAAATCCAAATTCAGGTTTTTTATCTCAATCATTTTGTTGAATCATAATTATAAGGTCATCATCGCCTTTTTCGGAAACTACCATTAAACAAAAATTCATGTTTTTTCAATGTTTGAAATGTATAACATGGAAGATTCTATATACACCAGGGATTGATGGAGTAAAATTGAGAGATGGTCGCCTGATACTAGCTTACAACACCATATCTAGGGCAGAGCTCAGAGTTGCTTGCTCTGAGGATGATGGTGATAACTGGTATGATATTTTAACACTAGAAGAAACTGAAGGGATGGAGTTCTCTTACCCTGCTGTGATCCAGACCATCGATGAGCTCGTCCATATCACCTACACCTACAACAGGACGCAGATTAAGGTAAGTAACCAGGCCCAATGAGGGGTGTAACTGAGTCAAAAAGCCTACTCGTGAGCCAATCGTGAGCCAACCCGGGCTCTACTCGCTAAGTGGCTCATAAGCCGAGCTCAATGAGCAAACAAACCAAGCTCAAGCTAGCTCTGACTCAAATCGGTCGGCTCATGAGTCAGCTCAAACTCATAGAATTAAGTTTGAGCTGGAGCTTAAACTTGATTAATTAATCAAGCTCAAGTTCAGCTGAGGGTGGATCGAGCTCGACTTCACTCGATATACTCTTTTACACCCCTAAGCCCGGTATCCAAGTAATTCATTTGCCTTACCTTCTCTCTTTATTTACGTAGTTTTGAATTCTTTTGATGTGTGCACAGCATGTTGTTCTACAGCCCAGCATACTATTGTAAGTCTATAATCAGGAAATCCTCTTCTACGCAATAACTAGGGTAAAATTTTCCAAAACATATACAATATAATATATTTCCATTGTGATTTATGTAATGTTCATTGTAGCAAGTTAAACATTTATATGAATTTTGTACAGAAATACAGAGTGAAAGCAGCTATATCTGATTATTGTATTTCTTATGTGCGAGCTGTGAGGCATCTCTCAGATGCTGGAGAGCTTTGTCATAAGACACAAAACCCATAAACCAAAATTCATGGTTGTCTGAGGTGACAATTTGGATGTATTTCTCTGTAGGGTTTTTAGTGTTGAAAGAAGGATTAACTCCATTCAGCTGGTCTAATTGTACCACCACCTGCAAATTGCATGCCTTGTAAATTTAGGGGCAAAAATATGAATATAATCAAATTTCAGCTATATTGTACATCATCGTTTCGGCTTCTTATAGTAATTCCTTTCAAAACTTGCTCATGATTTCGCTGTGTCGAATTTTGCATGCATGCCACTCAATTCTTATGTATTAACATCTCTAACATTTACATATATCTGCCACCTTACACATGCATGAAAAGGTATATTTCACTTTAAAAAGTTTTGGTTGGTATAAATGTGATATTATTTAGTGATATGAAATATTTAGTTGGTTTAAAGGTAAAAACTTAAAGTTTAGGTTTTAGATATGTAAATACACAAATGTAAATGGCCAGCAGATATTACGAATTATATAAATACAGCCGCACCTTGTAGTATATCCACTGCTGTTGACCTGAGGGTGTGTAGTTGCAAAGAGGGTTGTCGCTGCAAAACGCCAGCCTTAGCGAAGAAAGGTATAATGTCCCAATTACCGGACCTGTAGAGGTGGAAAGATAACAAGCAAATGCTTTTCGAAGTTGTTCCCCAGCATAAACACCAAAAGTCTGCTGAAATATTTTCTCGTTTCCCCCTTCTGCAAACACCTTTGTTCCATGAGCAAGCCCAGCCATGGCTGCATCCGTCATGCTGGGCCCTATTTTAACTATATAATGAAAAGAAAAATTGAAAATGAGAAAATTTTATTTATATACCTCACTTTGTAGTTTAGTTCATTCATAATAGGACGAAATGTTGCAGGAAATATATTTTTTTTTCTGGAAATTTGCAGTGAATTTAAAATTTTATGATGAATTTGGAGAGGTTTTGTTTTTTTATGGCTTTTAAGCCATGCAGAAAACCAAAGTCCTAGAGAACAGATGGATCTATATGAAGAGCAGCTGTTAAAACTTAATGATGGGCCATTGTGACAAAATGACAGAAATCCCCTATTTGAAATAGTTTAAAACTACAAGCAATAGGAGAGATATACTTTAAAATCAAATAAATACTCTTTTGACATTCTAGTGTGAGATCTCATTTGATTGAAACTTTAGCAAAATGTAATATGTTTCATTAAGGTAAATATCATTTACATAACTTGGAGTTTAGTTGAGAATTATTCGATTGTATAACTTAAATTTTGAAGAAGATGAATGAAAATTACTGTGCTCCATCAACAATTTTCTAGCAAAATTAATGGTTCCAAATTACATATGATTTAATTAGATTCATTAAACTATTTATATCTAAATCGCAAGGCAAAAGACATCTTTGAAATGATCAAAATTTAATTTATAAGAGGAAGTGATACATACGGTGTTGCCAAACATTGCAAGCAAGATTCACTGTCTTTCTGGTTTTCTCTTCCAACTTCTTTCCACAACGGTCAAGAACTTTGAAAATTGTATCTGTTGGCCCTGTGGAAGGAAAGACCAAGAACTACAGTAAGAAAATTATGTTATTACATAAGAGCTGTGAAGGAAAACTATGGACTGCAAGTTTGGTTGTAGTTTCTTAAATAACATCTAGAGCTCAAGTTAAGAAAATAACTCAGCTAAAACTTGATTTTCGTGATTCCTAATTTTGAGCCAGGGATGTGCATTGTTTGGTCTAAATAAAATATTGAATCAAACCGAACTGTTTTGATTGATGGCTCGGTTCTGAAACAATAATTTGATTTTTGGCTTAAAAATTTTCAATAATTAGTTTTCAGTTTTTCGATTTGTTTTGACCTTTGATAAACCAAATAATAAAAAAAATAAACTTAAGCTTAATTTGAAGAAGCATTCCCGTTCAACAAATCTGATTTAAGTCACGTCCGCCGAACGCAAGAGTCCAACAACGACAAAAACTTATCATTCTTGTGATGCAGCTTTCAAATACGTTATGAAAACGCTCCTGCACCAAATAAAATTTCTCTAATCACGGCGTTTCGTGCAACTGAACGGAAGTTTAGCGTGTTCTCAAACAAAGCCTTAATGATTTTTGGATTATGAAATTTAATTTATTTGGAAAAACACTAATTGTGCGCATAACATGTTTATTTTGAAGAGATTGTGAGAAGATAAGAAAGAGACACAAATTTTCAATTTTTAAAGTATAACCTTGATTTTTAATAATTTTAAGTCCTAAGTTAAATCCCAATTTGTCAAAAATTGAATTGATTAAATCAAGTTAAGATTTATATCAATTTGAGTAAAAATTTGGTCAACTAAAGTTTTTAATTTTATATTTTGGTTTTTACTTAATTTAACTAATTTGTGAATCTATTCATCCAAACGATTGCATACCTTGTTTTAAGACAAGTTCTATCAAATACCTACAAGAGCCCAAATTAAGGGAGGCAACTTTTAAAAGTCCCTTGTTACATGTTTGGCAAGTTTCATCCTAAATTATGTTAGAATCCATTTAAATTTACGAAGAAACAACCCTCTAAGGGGTTGTCTAGTAAGAGAGTTAAGTGGATTTAACTTAAACCTTGCCAAACATAAAATCACAACTTTTAAATCTTGTATTTAGTAAATCCAATTTCCTCTTAATCTCCTCTCCTTCGCCATAAATCCGAATTAGAGGATTTACTAAATCGATTGCCAAACATCCCATAAAAATATTCAATATATTACACCTAATCTTTCTGAGCAATCACCTTACAATCTAAGTTGGCAACAAGGAAGATTTAACTTTAAATAGGATTTATACCGGTTAAGATTAAATGCAGCAAAATTCATTTGAGGTGTTCGACATAAATCTATTTGAAATATTTTTTTCCTGCTAAATCGTTAAATTCAACTAATAAGTGGATTTAGTGAATCCGGATTTAATTAAGGGAACAATCAAAAATTGGATTTAACTTAAGGGCAAATTTATCCAACCCATTTATGGGGTTTAGATGAATTTAAGTTAAATCTAACTTAAATACGCCTTAAGAGTTAACTAAGTCCGGAATTCAACCAATCCAATCCAGACGATTTCAACCCAGCTCTCCCTGTGATTATAATTAACGAATTCGCTGGGATCAATAGATTAAGTTCTCCAAGTCTCTCAACTCTCATCCCCTCAATCCTCATCCATATTATCTAAAACCTACAAACCCTAAACAACTCAATCGAATCTCAAACCAGAAACTCTTTAGAAATTAGTCTGAAAACTTACTCTTATCACTGGATCCGAGGACTGGATAGACATGCACATAAGGGTTATCGGGGACCGCATGAGATGCAGCGGAGTAGATACCGTAGCTCGGATGATCGGCGGCGGAAGAAGAAATCGGATTGTAATCGACGGGGATCCAAGCGGCGGCGCTACGGCTAACCGGATGTGGTTGGGGTATCAGCGGGGTGCCCAGAACCCATGCTCCGCCTTGCAAATCGCTGCCGTTTAACGGCGGAGGAATACGGCTTCCGATCGGGGGCGGCGTCGGATGCTTCGTGTCCATTAGCAGAG
>NW_018165201.1:1082044-1103838 GCF_001263595.1 Phalaenopsis equestris | reverse complement strand
TGTGCAGGGAAAATTTTTTTCATGACGAATGTCGTCGCGTCGTCGCAGCTTTACATGTAAATTCTAATAATATGTTTCTATGTGTACTACACTGAACTTATCTCATAAATACTAAAAAAATGATTTTTTTTACACCTGGCAAGACTCATACCTTTTTTGAAGTAGAACCGCGAAGGTTATTAGAGTGATTCACCACACGGTGTTATTGGGGGGTAATTGCGACGTTTTGAAGCGGTTATTAGAATTATTCTGCGGGTGTTATTTAAGGGTTATTGTGGCGTTATTGAGAACTTATTGGAGTTGTTCAACGAAGGTTGTTGAAGTGAAATCATAGAGATTATTGAAGCGGTTCACCGCGTAGTGTTATTGAGGGGGTTTTTGCGGCATTATTAGAGTTAATACCCCCAATAGCCCTGAAATAACACCGAATTTGATAGATTTAAACTTCGAAAATATGTTATGCTATTTGAACACACTTCAACGAAACTTCTTAAAATCATTAATAAAATTACAAAACATATAAAAAACTTTCATTTATGTTTAAACAACACAAATTTACTCATATCATAGACTATTTCTGCTCTAAATTTAGACATATCTTCCTGTCATCCTAAATTATCACTTCAATAGTCTCTATATATTTGTACTAGTGTTGTGGGTAGGAGTGATAAATTACGACGACAATGTGTCCATGAGCTGCGGCCGTGCGCTATGCCGTGGTGTTTGATAGATCGACAGTCATGCAGAGTTCTGGGATGGCATCGAGAAGATCCCACACAACATCTCATAACATTACCGCTTCGTTGATTGAGAGCAGAGGACACTGCATTTTGATTCTAGCAAAGGCAAATATGACTTGTGAACTGAAATTGCTATGAAAGTGGATAACACTGCATTTTATTTAGATAGCATGGTCCAGCACGATTTATGTAAAATAATTAAGACATAAATTTTAATTGATCATTTATTCACTATATTCATTTTGAAATAACTCTTATAATTTTAAGATTCCACGTATCTAAATTTTAATCAAAATTATAATTAGTTGTATGCTTGGAAAGCACAAATAGAAAATCCCACATATTAAATTCTAATGTTGCAATCAGTCTTCTATTCAAAGTAAACAACTGTACCGACCTTATTGCAAACAACGTATAGTCTTTGTTGATTAATAATGTCGACATTTAGAGACGATGAGTCGTCAGTAATGTAAGAAGTGCCAACAGCCAAAAAAACATCTTTAGTGAACTTTAACGTCTTTAATGAAAGACTATTCTCTTTTAATTCTCTACTCATGGAGAAAGCAAACCGTGTCGATCAAAAGTGCGCATATTCATCCTTAGCCCTTGCACTCATTAACAAATATACTTATATATATTTATTAAGCATGCTAACAAAATACTTTTAGCAATCGAGTGCAAACATCTATACATACTTGAGGCATTCTTCATTCAACAGCTACTGCCAAATTTTGAATCATATTCTATTTCTCCACCTCATCAAACATTGTCCGGCCATCCATCCGTTGCACAAAGTATTCCTATATTGACAAAATTAAAAGTATAGTTCAAATTTAAAATTCACGATTCAAATTTTCAAGTTGATTAAATATTTGAACTGCCACTGATTCTTTGGCGCTAACAAAGCCTTGAAACACTTCATAGTTTAAATACATGAGAGCACACAATATATTAAACATTAAATTGGGTTCATCCTTATTCTTTACATTGACAACCAGATAATCTCTCTCCTTCCAACTTTCAATTAGTACCTGAGATTAATATTTTGCTTCATTATTTTTGTCGGCTACCTCATAATCTGTATACTCTTGCAATAGCTAGTGTAGTCGCCGCTCTGTGTGGATCTGTCATGCTAAAGGATTTCGTAGTCGCACCTCTCACAACTCTTTAAGGAAGTGCTGCATATTCATCAAACTTGCTGGGTAATCTCCCAAGTGGTCAAAACATTCTCAATCAAATATGTATTTGATTTCTAAATTCGTGTCATGTTCTTTTATATAAATGGTACAAGAGAAACGAGCATTATGAGTCAATAACTCACCAGAGTCATTATCAATACAAACCCTGCTTCAAAAATTAATATTTTTCTAAGTTATACTTAAATAAAGTAAAGAGAGAGTAACTAATATGCTCTAAACATTCTTCGCTCAAAAGCTGATGCCAAACTTCGAATCACAAAATATTCTTGTATTGCAAAATATAAAAAAAGTAAATAATTTTTAAAAAAGACTATTCAGAATTCAAAAATTGATTAATTACCTGAAATGCCACTGATTCATTACAGCTAACAAAGCCATGAAACACATTATAGCCTATATCCGTCAAAACACATATTGTGTCAAACATGAGCTTGGGTATATCCGTCAAAGCACATATATCCGTCAAACATATTGTTGAAGGGATTCGTAGTCGCACCTCCCACAACTCTTTAAGGAAGTGATGCATTTTCATCAAACTTACTGAGTAATCTCCCAAGTAGTCAAAACATTCTTAATCAAATATGTGTAAATTAGTGTCATGTTCCTTTATATAAATGGTGACACTACCATTGTGAGTCCATAGTCCACTAGAGTCAATTACATACGAGTGCTTGAAGTGCACATCGACAACCTCAAAGAAAATGTCACGGCGATCAAGGAAATCAAGTGCAAGAGTAGTGTTAGTGAAATGATTAAAATTCATTATCCTCCCATGTCAGATTTTTACTTGTGGTGGGTTAGAAACTCAGTCTTTTTTTTTTGTAATATTGATAGAATGTTGTATGTGGCATATAAGGGTGGAAGTCTTTGAGTTTATGATCATGGTAATTGGTGACATGGAATACATCCATGAACTAATCACCATCAGATGAAATGTATGATTTGGAGATGATAAGATCCAAATCACTTAGAAATTGAATTATTTTAAAAAGAATGATATGCATGTTTGCGCCGTTGATCTGCATTCAATCAAACAAATAAAAATGTATTTAGGTTTTATAAATAGATATAGATATAAATATAATGTATGACAAGATAATCAAAATTATTTTACTGATAAAAAACAAATAAAAATATCTTGACAAAAGTATAATCATCGGACATTTCATTATCAATACAAACCCTACTTCAAAAATTAATATTTTTCCAAGTTATACTTAAATAAAGTAAAGAGAGAGTAACTAATCAGATATATTAGAGAATACTTGGTGGAGTGGGGGGGTGTATTGTGAGGGATGAACAATGTAATGGTCGAAGTAAAGATAACTATGAGCCATTATTATTATTTCTGTAGATGTTAATTTATAAGAAGAATTAAAATAAAATTTTGTTGGAAAGAATTGTCTTCTTTTATTTTCTTACAAAAGTTAATAGTTCAGATTGACGGTTTAATGCAGTCGGCATTGAGCTCGGAAACTTTTAAATTTTCTAAAAAAATGAATCTATATTTCAATTCGTTTATTAAAATTATGAAATGCAATCTCATGAATAAATTATTTTTCTAGATAATTAAATAGCAATTATAAATTTATTTAACATTCCGTGATTAATTTTTATAAAATCTTATTTATATTTTTTTTCTTTGTTCTCAATGAAATAAGTTAGTTTACTTCGGTGATATGTAACAGATTTTTAATTCAAATAGAAGAAAATGTTTTGAATTCTCTTTTTAATATTATGATTAAAATTATAATTTCAAGATAAAATAATTTTCTTGATAATTAACATTGCGTTTTTAAGGAAATAAAGCAAAACAAAAGTAATTAGAAGTAGCTTTGGAACAAATTGCTCCCTATAATTAGGTATAATTGTTCTGTTTTCTTCCTAATTACTAATTAAATACATACTTTCACATTGTATGTGAATTTGAGGAGTAATGCTTAATAAAATGATGAAAATATATATATTCATGTAAATTAATTATATTTTTAGAATAATATGTCAAATATTTTTATCTATTGATCTTTAAATTTGTAATATTTTTTTCATTTATTTAATTCTCCCGATAAATTTTCTTAAGCTAAAATTTATCTGTCATTGTTTCTCGTACTTTTTTCAAAATCAAATAAAATGTTAGTGCTCAAAAATAGATGGTTTTATATTCGTAGGATTACATGTAAAATATAATTTAAGATTAAAAAAAATAATTTAAGACATTTATGAATGAGAAAGCAAAAGACTCTTTATATTTAGAAATTTGTGAAAATTTACCTTCATTTTTTGAAGATGAAATTTTATTATGGATCATTTTCATATTCAAAAATAATCTTTTTGACCAAATTTATGTTTAGAGTAAATTAAAAAATAATTTAGCTTTTCATCCTTTTGAGATTTAATGACCCTTTTATCATTCCATAGGAATGCTTTATAAAATAGGTTCTCGAACATGATATTCCTCTCGATCAATGCAAATGGCAAATTCTCCGACTTCGATAAATTGATTTCATTTCAAGATAATCGTCAATTTTCGATCTCTCTCGAGTTTTTTTAATATTTATTCGATGATTTCTGTTATTGAAGTATTAATCTTACGTTGTTGAGATTAATAGATAAATAGGAATTGTGTAGTATAAATGTACATAATGGACGCATGAATGCGTTGAGGAAATTATTTGAAAAGAAAGAAGTTAGAGCATACATCTGTGAATATATTGGAGATGTCAAATTTAATCAACCATTAGGAATTAATTCACAAAGATTAATATGTATAATGCCTCATTGTAAAATATTCTATTCGATAAAGGCGAGATTTTGAAATAATATGATTGTTGAATAATCGATGAATTGCAACAATGATCAGTCCAATTAAAGCATCACATAAGTTTCAAAAACATAATAATAAAGTTCAGAAGCTTCGAACTTGATAATACACATACCATGCACTCCTCCATCTTATAATTATAGCTGATAAGAATTTGTTTTATTATTATAATTATTACTTTTATTAAGAATATTGTTGTATAATATGCACTGAAATACGTGAAAATAATCAAACATCATAAAAATGAGCACCAAACTACGTAATTAAGGATTAAAAAAAAATAAGAGAGTTCACAATTGAATTGCTACACATGAATTATTAAAACTATTATAAAAATTATTCTAAAAAAAACACATTTAGAATCAAAAAAAGAAAAAAATAGTTTATCTAATGAAATTAAAGGTGTTGAAGATGCGTTTGATGTGAAACCACAAGCTCCTCCCGAGAGAACAAAAAGCGGCAAAAAGGTTCCATCTCCCACGAATAGTTAAGTTAATATTATGATTATTCTTTTTTTCAAATAAAATGTCTTTTCCGAGTTCATCTTCTAACATTTTCATCCTTTGTTGATCAATATTGTCTGTATCGTTGTCAGTGATATAAAATGTTCCGATGGCCAAACAACCATCTTTTTGCAAACTCTGCTGTTTTGAAGGACATGTTATTTTCCCTCAATTTTCTGCTCATGACTGATAGGAGACCGTGCCTGTCAAAAGTGTGCACCTCCATCTTCAGTCCCTACATTCATTAACAAATATGCATAAATTATGCATGCTAGAAAAACATATTTTCATTAATAAAAAATAACAAATATCTTTATATACTCTAGACATTCTCCGTTCAACAGCTGCTGTCAAACTTCGAATCATATTTTGTTTCTCAATCTCATTGAACATTATATGCTCATTCATCCCTCGCACAAAATATTCCTGCATTGCAAAATATAAAAAAAATGTAAATATTTTTTTTATAAAAAGACTATTCAAAATTGAAAATTGATTAATCACCTGAAATGCCACTGATTCGTGGCAGCTAACAAAGCCATGAAGCACATCATAGCCCATATCCGTTAAAGCACATATTGTGTCAAACATAAGCTTAAGTCTATCATGAGTTTTTATATTTATAACCAAATAATCTCTATCATTCCAATTCTCAATTGACAGGTGGGGTCGACACAGTTGTTCACTACTTTTCTTGACATTCTCAAAGCCCCTGTCAGCATCCATGAGCTTAGATAAGCTCAATTGATCTCCCTCAACTGGTAATGGTGGTGGTCCTATCTCATAATCCTTGTATTCTTGTAACATCTGATGCAATCGTCGCTCTGTATGGATTTGATCTGATGTGGGATTTCAAAGTCGAACCTCCCATAACTCGTTAGACAAATGGTGGACCTTCATCATACTTGCAAGATTTTCTCCCAAACAGTCATAGCGATCTCGATCAGTGATTGGCATGTCTGTGTCCTGTTCCTTTAGATAAATAATACAAGCCACACGACCAATTGAGTTTATGTCTGTGGTGATCGGTGACATGGAAAGCATTCATGAACCAATCACCATCGGATGAAACGCAGGATTTCAAAATAATAAGATCCAAATCACTTAGAATTTGAACATTTATACTACACAATTCCTATTTATCTATTAATCTCTACAACGTAAGATTAATACTTCAATAACGGAAATCACATATGACTGGAATAATTCATAAATTAAGTTAAACATACATAAAAATAATGTACATTATTGCAACTCAAAAATATAATTACTCACATAAACTTAGAAGATTTGCTGTCCTTTATTTTCATTGCTCACACAATCTGAATTAATGGCTTTTTTAATAGGATATTAATTTTTACTTATTAACTTTTCAATTAAACTTATATAAAATAATAATAACAAAAAAAAACACCAAATCCTAATCCATGCATTTTCTTTCTCTCTTCTTCTAAATTCAACGATTTTGATTTCCAAATCTTACAATGCAGAGTTCTTCCACTGAAGATTTATATCATAAAATTAGCATAAACTAATATTAATATTAATAAGATTCATTTAAATGAAAATATATTTACCTTAATCATTCCAGAACTCCCGCACGAGGTCCAAAACGCACTGGCTAGAGCTGCTCAGCTTGATTCAGTCTTAAACATATAATTAATATTTAATATAAAAACATATATCTAATATATATATATATATATAAATGTACATATGTATGTATATACACATACATATGTATGTATATACACATACATATGTTTGTATATACACATACATATGTATGTATATACACATACATATATATGTTTGTATATACACATACATATATATGTATATACACATACATATAGATATCTATATATAGATATCTATATATATATCTATATATATGTACACACATGTGTATATACAAACATATATATGTATGTGTATATACATACATATGTATGTGTATATACAAACCATACATATATTTATATATATATGTATGTATATATACATACACATATATATGTATATATATATATATAGATACATATATCTATATATATATGTATGTATATATACATACACATATACATACACATATAGATATAGATATATATCTATATAATACATATATATATATATATGTATATATGTATACATACATACATACACATATATATATGCATATACATATAGGTAGCCAGAATACAATGAGATATTACTTTACCTAATATTGCTGAAGTCTGGCTGGGCATAACTCGTAATGGATATTGGCAACAAATTGTTATGGAACATAGACCTTTTTATTGTACCCACTGTGAGATGTTTGGGCATACCCTTGATAAATGTCACAGACTCCATCCTAATTTGAAATCTAAAGCTCAAGTGAACAAAAATGGGTCTAACCCCACTGCTTTGGACACATCTGCTCCAACTGCGGTGGAAATTACTACAAGACAGGAATTGGTATCTTATTTAATTGCCCCTGTGGACCCCCCTCACAATACTGTTTCTATTTCTGTGATTGATGTGATGCAAGATGGCTCTGTTGGGCAACCTATACTATCAAACATTATTGAAAACAATACTGAAGGATCCTTACCTACAAAGGATAGTGTTCGGACCGATAATCAGGAGAGTCTTGCAACTCCTCATCTTCAGGAAGTATCCAGTGTAGAGGCGACAACTCATACTTCTGGCTAGATTACTAATTTTGGAATGGTGAGAAGCTCACTCCTCCTGCTATCATAATAAATTTTAACTCTGGTGAGGGATTGTTGGGATGGTAATCTGCGAAACTGCAGAATGCTTCAAACTCTTATAACCCCACCACAAATCACAAAGGTATTAGATACTCCTTTCTCGCCTGGACAGAAAGATCAGTTAGTTACTAAACAAGCCCTTTCCCAAAAGCTATCCTCCTTCATCTACCATAATTTTTTTCAATGGGAACCTTTACATTGGGCCGATCACAAGCTTCTTAACAAGTTGAACACGTGCCGTTTGCGAACAACGACCTATTTTAACATACCTAACGATGATAGAGAAAAAAAAGGCAAAGCAGAAAACTAATCATTAGGTTGTTAATTAACATTTTCTCATAAAACGATGCACTTTTTATATTGAAGAGGTATGTAATATAGAAAGAGAAATTTACTTATAATAGCACACATTTCTGACGTAAATGCATATCTCACGCCTTAGAAACATTTAACTATTAAAAACATAAAGAAAACTAAACACGCAGATCTTCGTCATCTTTTGTCTCTCTTCTCCTACTCAACATCTTCTTCATCCTTCGTAACAGCCGCTCCCAAAAGTTTTCTGGTATTTGCTGTCGCGCCAACTTACCTGCTTGATCAAGTTTGCCACTGCCGGACCTAAGCGTGGGCAGTCCAGATCGCAAGCGAATAATCCTTACGATCTTTCCCATTGCAATCTTCGACTGCCTCAACCATTTCTTCGTATTTATAGTGATCTTAATAGAAAATAAGAAAAAAAAAATTTAATTAGATTTCATTTGTTTTCTTAAAAAAAGAAAGAAACGATTTTGTATGACACGGATAATTAATATGCTAATGGGACAATAAGGAGAATCGTCATCTTTTGTAAAACCATTAAAGAGACTCATCAGCTTTCGTAAAACCAATAAGGAGAAAAGCCAAATAAGTTGCCATTATGGATAAAGTTATTTAACTAGAAATGATTCTTAAGAAAAAAATAGAGGAAAGGGAAAACTCACCAGTTCAAATAACTTGCAATAAATGATCCAAATAGATCCAATTTTCTGTGACAGAAGTGGCTCACTCAATTAGGATAATCATTTTCTACTAAAGGAAACATATATGATGGGATTCACAGTTGCATGAAGACGACATTTATTGCTCTTCGGAGGATGAACAACATGATGGACTTCAACCCAAGTATGCTCAATTTTACCTCTTCTTAAATAATAAATAAATAAAAATCTAGAATTTCATATCTAGATAAATATCTGACTTTGATAATTCTTAAATAACTTGAGGGTTTTGAAGTCATTATTAACTCTTTCTTTGTTTATGTTCTTTCGTATGGGAACTGTTGGTATTTGCTAGCCATTATTTCAATTTAAGAATGTTTTTAATTAAACTTGTTGGCCCAATCTTGCTTGATGCTTGACAACTAGATAAATTGTACAATTTTGCTTGAGCAACTCTGTACTTGTTTTATATTTGCTGCATTCTTTTGATGAAGTTTTCGATTAAAAACTTTTAACAGTATGACGCATTCATCTGGTCTCTGGAAGCTGAGGGGGAGAGTTGTGCGGTGCAAGCATCCAATGGGGAAGTGCCACAGTGGATGGGTTAAATTTTGGGTTTAAAGGTAAGGTGTTTTTCTCGGTTTGGGGTTTTTTGTCCACCAGGCTGGTCGGTCAGGCTAGGGGAGGTGGTTAGCTGGCTCAGGGAAGATTATGGAAGCTTAATGGTGATTAGTTTCAAGGTTTCATGGCTAATATCATGGGGGGAAGAGTTTCAGGTGAGCAAAAAAATTAACATTAGAGAATGAAAAGACATATCAAATAGTGAAAACGTGTTCTAATGCATAGCGTATTAGTATAAAATAAAATAAAATAATCATAAGGTGCTCGAATGTTGGATTCGAGCGCTCAATCCAAAAAATAAAAAAATAATAAAAGTTTTTTTTTTCGAATGATTTTTTCGTTATTTTTTAGTGTTATATATAGATAACAGAGATAACATATTAGGAAGTTGTATTATGTTCATATTTAATTTCTCCCCATAAATATTAAATTTCTTTTAGCATTTTTGGTAGAATATAACCACAATTAATTACTAGGTTTAAAAAAATAAATTGGTTTAATTGAATAACATGTTCTTTCTTTTTCCTAATTAATAAAATACTATGAGCATGCATCCAAATAAATGAATTGTTAGTAAGAATGGAGAGAAAAAAAATTAGTTTGCAAAAGTATCAATTGCTTCTAGGAGAAAAATAAATGTGTCACTGATTTTTTTAAATAAGAATAAATGTAAAATAAAAAAATCAAACAGAAAAAAATGAAAAAAATTGCCATGAATTATAAAGATCATGATTATAAAGATATCTTCAATAGACGCCTAATTATTATTATTATTATTATTATTGTTATCATCTAAATTTAGTGTATAGATATCTTCATTTTTTATTTTTTTTCACAAATTTAATATATCATATATCATTAGATAAAAATAAACATAAAATAAGAAAAATCAAACAAAAAAATGGCAAAACTTGCCATGAATTATATAGATCATAAGCACTAGAAAACCAAAAAAAAATTAAAATCAAAATATTAACATTAAAATAGGATAAATATAGAATTTTAAATCATTGTATTTATTATAATAATTAAAATAAAATTAATTAATCATATATTATGATTTTATCACATCATCGTATCCATTATTTTTTTTATTTGGTTAAATTTATAATAACCGATTCAATGAATTAAACAAATTAATACAAATAAAAATTTTGAAAATAAGAAAAAATTCAGGCTTTGTGTGCGTAAATTATAGAAAAAAAAAAACATATCACTCATGAATTGTAGACTCATTACAGTGCTCTTCATCAATTGTTGCAAAAAAAAATACTGCTTTGACATTTTCTCGGATGTCATTACAGTGCTCTTCAACCTCTCTCATGCTATCGACTCGGGTGAATTGTAGACTCATAGCGGTCATGTGACTCGCATATTTATATAAAGGAGCGGGACACAAGTATGCCCATCACCGATCGGGATTGCTTTAACTATTTTAGAGAATACCTTGCAAGTTTGATTAAGGCGTCAAGGGCCATCATTTTCCTAATGAGTTCTAGGAGGTTCAACTTTGAAATCCTACATCCCGTCAAATCCATACATAGTGGTGACTACATCAATTGTTGCAAGAGTACTAGGATTAGTGGATAAAATAGCCACCATTATTAGTTGAGGGTAATCATTTGAGTTTATCTGAGTTCATGGACGTTGAAAGCAAGTTTAGGGGTGTCGATAAAGGTGATGAAGTACTATGTCAGCCACAAGTGTCGATTGAGAATTAGAAATAAAAAGATTAACTAGTTGTGAATGTAAAGAGCCATGATAGACCTATGCTCATGCTTGACACAATATGTGGTTTGTCGGATATGAGTTATGATGTGCTTCAAGGCTTTGATAGCTGTCATGAATCAATCACATTTTAGGTGATTAATGAATTTTGAATTTTGAATTGTCTATTATAAGAAAATTATTTACACTTTTAATTTGTTTCAACACATGAATATCAAGTATCAGCTTAGCACTATCTTTACTTCTCACATTCGCAACTAAATAATCCACCTCCTTCCTGTTCTCAATCGACTCAAGAGGCATACACGACCCTTTATTCTCTTTGTCGACACTCTCAAACCTCCTTATAGCATCCATGAATATAGACAAGCTTAACTAATCATCCACATTTGATAATAGTAGTGATCATATCATATGTTCTTTATACTATTGCAACAACTGATGTAGTCGTCATTTTAATCCAACATGATGTATGTATTCGTAGCTGCACCTCCAATAACTCGTTAGAAAAGTAGTTGGCTTTCGTCATAGTTGCTTTGGAGTTTGACTAGAAATTGCATACCCATGTTATTTTCTTTCATATAAATGATGCAAGCAATATGATCAGTGTGAGCCCGCGGTTAACCTGAGCTAATGGCATAGGAGAGCTTCAAGATCACAAAAACAACCTCAGAGAATGGGTCAGGGTTGTCTAGAATGTGACACCATAGATATGACTTCTAAAATTTCTCACTTGTTATCAAATACAACAACAATTAACTGTATATCAACCTAAGGTATGAAAACACTACTCTATGATGGATCAAATCGTAAAATAATTGTTCGTTGTTTCATGGGATTGCGTATCATAAGTCTTTTTCATGTCATAAAAGACCATGTTTGGTTTAATTATGAGGTTAGGTATTACTAAAACGACAAACTTTTTCAGTTAATTTAATCTTAAAAGACGGTGTTTAGTCAGATAGCCAACTCTTGTAATTATTTTTTTTTATTCCAAAATGACTTATCGGCTTAGTTAGTGCTCATTTTTATATTGTTTGATTATGTTCCAATTTTTCAATATAAATTATATTTTTTTTTATTCCAAAAGAAAGTTGAATTCTAAAATAAATAAATTAGTGAAACTTACGACTGATCTTCATTCAAGAAAGAATGAGAGAGAAAAACACTCAAGAAAGAATGAGAGAAAAAGGAAATAAAAAAAAATAAAAATATTTTTTTTCTAATGAAATTAGATGTTTTAAATAAACTCTTGATGTGGGACCACAAACTCCTCTTAGATAACAAACTCCATTTGTTGCGAACGACAGAGCTAATGCTGCAATCAGTATTCTTTTCAAAGTAAACATCCCCACCAACCTTATGGCGTACACTATCTTGCCATTATTAATCAATAGTGTCGACATTTATCTATCACTGTTCTTCTTTGAGTATGTGTGGAGGGAGATCTAGTTAGGGGCGTAGCTGAACAGGAGCGAGCTCATGCTTAACTCGAGTTCGACTCATAAAAAAATATTAATGTTCATGCTTGGCCCGTTTATATTTCGAATAGAAAAAAAAGTGTTTGTGTTCGGCTCGTCTGTTCGGCAAGTCGAACACAAGTTAACGAACAAAGTATCGGTTTGACAACCTTGGTGACTCGGCTATAGGATATTAAGGGTTGAGGCGAGATTTAAATTTTATTAATTATTTTAAAACATCATTTAAATATAATTTAATATATTTTTATCTATTTTTTAATCTATTGTTTAACGAATGATTTTAATCAATTATAAATCTTTGTAGCGTTGTAGTTAATTATTTTTTTAAAAAAATACAAACTCATCAATTATATATATATATATAGCCGAACAAGAACAAATCAAATTTTTGTTTGTGTTCGGCTCATTTATATATCAAGCGCAAAAAAAAATTCGATGTGTTTGACGCGTTAACTTAGCGAATGAATCGAACATGAACTACTTAAAGAGCCGAACACGAGCTGCTCACGAATAACGAGCCGTTTTCGCAGCCCTAAATCTATCTCTTTGGCAAAGCGGTTGTGTAGTTATTGCAGAAGAATTACTTTTCAAAAAATTATCATGACTATTATAAATTAATTTTAATTTTAAAAACTCAGAGCTTATCTTCTGGCAGCTGTCATTTTAACATCTCGAATTGAAAAAATAATAATTTTTTATCTGAGAGATTTCTAAAAAATAGTTTCTCAAATATTACTATAATAGCGCAATAAAAAGCAAAACAGACAAAATGATATCCTGAACATTACCAATATAATAGTTCAATTTTTACTTCCTTATGTTTGCTTATGTGAATTTTTTTTATTTTTAAATTGTATTTATAAGGTCAATGAATATTAATTTATATAGAAATAAAAATAAACTACTCTGAATTATGCTTAAGTCTTACTTGGCTATAATTATTTCCTTATTTTTTTAAAAATATGTTTGACGATAATGATAATTGTTGGAATGTGAGTAATAACTTATAATAATAACAACATGCTATATTTATGTTGTGAGTAAAATACTAGTTTTATTTATAGAGTTTATAAAAGTGTGAAAATAGTCTCCAATTAAAATTTAATGTGTTCTGAATCTATAATTATATATATTTTTATTAGCTTTTATTTATTTGATCATCATCTTTATTTCTTAGTTTCTTAATGAAAATTTCAAATGCATTAATCTAGAATAAATTGCATTTTATTTCATAATTAGGTTTGTCAGAGCTCCCTCACACATGAGAAGCTCCTCGGCTCTCTACAAACTAGTTCAGGCATGTAGCACATTCCGCCACTTCTTATCCTCTCACACAAGTTTATTTGAATTTTGGTTCGAATCATGATCCGATCGATCTAAAAGAGCAAAGCTATGAGTTAAATTGGATTGAATTTTTTTCGAGCCGATTTCAAGCCGAGATGGGCTCAAAATTGAATCGTTAACCATTCTAATAAAGTTAGAACTATAAATTTAGCAACTTTACCTCAAAGATTGTTAATTAATCACTTGAAAATTGATTCAAGCGATTTTGAAAGTAACAAAAGCAAATATGATTGGTGAACTCAAATTAGATGGGAAGATTCACAAACAAACCACTCAATTCCTATGTATTTACGTATCTAACATCTATACTTCAATTTTTACACGCATACCATCATACATGTGCATAAAAAGTTATATTTCTCTTCTTAAACAAGAATTTCTCGATGAGGTGCATTTTAATATTAATTAAGTGATGATGTTAAGTATATTAAACGTTACACAATAAAATATAAATCGAAGTAAATAAAATGATTTCTTCAGTCTACAATTGGAACTGATTATTATTTCATTGATTTAATTTAATATTATTTTTTCTCCTAACTTTTTCAAAATCAAATAAAATGTTAGTACCTAAAGATAGGTAGGTTCGTATTTATAGAATTACATGTAACATATAATTTAAGATAAAAAATTAAAAAAAAAATTAACACATCAATGGATGAGAAAGCAAAAGCCTCTTTATATTTATATTTATAAATGTTTGAAAAATTTCCTTTATTTTTTGAAGACTAAATTTTATTATAAATCATTTTCATATTTCAAAATAATCTTTTATTTGACCAAATTTACGTTTAGAAAAAAATTTAAAATAATTTATCATTTCACAATAATATTTTATAAAATTGGTTCTCGAACATATTTTGTTAAACAATCTACATAAATTACGGTGATATTCCTCTCCGTCGATGGTCACGACAAGATCTTCAGTTTCGATAAATTGATTTCATTTTAAGCTAATGATATTCCTCTCAAGTTTTTTTTTTCATATTTATTCGATGATTTTTATTATTGAAGTATTAATCCTATGTTGTTGAGATTAATAGATAAATAGGAATTGAGTAATATAAATGTAAATAATGGGCGTATGAATGTGTTGTGGAAATTATTTGAAAAGAAAGAAGTTAGAGCATAAATCCGTGAATAGATTGGACATGTTAAATTTCAGCAACAATCGGGAATTAATTCATAAAAGGAGCACCAATCTACCTAAATTAGGATAAAAAAAAAAGGAGTTGGCAATTGAATTGCTACACATGAATTAATAAAACTATTATAAAATTTATTTTAAAAAAAGACATATTTATAATTAAAAAAAAGAAAACAAATTCTATTTAAAGAAATTGAAGATGCTGAAGATGCGTTTGATGTGAGACCACAAACTCCTCCCGAGAGAACAAAATGCAGAAAAAATGTTCCATCTCCCATGAATCGTTGAATTAATATTATGATTATTCTTTTTTTCAACGAAACTGTCTTTTCCGAGTTCATCTTCCAACATCTTCACCTTTTGTTGATTAATATTGTTTCCATCGTTGTCAGTAATGTAGAATGTTCAGACGGCCAAGCAATCATCTTTTGCAAACTCTGCAGTTTTGAATGACATGTTATGTAGTTGCAATGTTCTACTCAAGACTGAAAGGAGACCATGCCGGTCAAACGTGTGCACCTCCATCTTTATTCCCTACATTCATTAACAAATATGCATAGATTAAACATGCTAAGAAAATAAATTTTTATTATTAAAAAAATACAAATGTATTTATATACTCTAGACATTCTTCGCTCAACAGCTGCTGCCAAACTTCGAATCACTTTTTGTTTCTCAATCTCATTTAACATTATATGTCCATTCATCCCTCGCACAAAATATTCCTGCATTGCAAAATATAAAAAATGTAAATAATTTTTATAAAAGACTATTCAGAATTTAAAAATTGATTAATTACCTGAAATGCCACTGATTCGTGGCAGCTAACAAAGCCATCAAGCACATCATAGCCTATATCCGTCAAAACACATATTGTGTCAAACATGAGCTTGGGTCTATCTTGACTTTTTACATTTATAACCAAATAATCTCTATCATTCCAATTCTCAATAGACACTTGAGGTCGACAAAATTGTTCATTACTTTTGTTGGCATTCCCGAAGCCCCTTTCAGCATCCATGAGCTTAGATAAGCTCAATTGATCACCCTCAACCGGTAATGGTGGTGATCCTATCTCATAATCCTTGTATTCTTGTAACATCTGATGGAGTCGTCGCTCTGTATGGATTTGACTTGATGTGGGATTTCGAAGTCGAACCTCCCATAACTCCTTAGGCAAATGGTGGACCTTCATCAAACTTGCAAGATTTTCTCCCAAATTGTCATAGCGATTTCGATCGGTGATGGGCATACCCGTGTCTTGTTCTTTAATAAAAATAATGCAAACCACACGACCATTGTGAGCCCACATTTCACCTGAGTCGATAGCATAGGAGAGATTGAAGAGCACTGCTACGACATCCGAGAAAATGTCGGGGCGGTCAAGAAAATATAATTCGAGAACAGTGGAGGCAATATGATTAACATTAATTATGTTGTCATGTCTGATTTTGACCTGGGCTGGGCTTAAAAATCTGTTTTGTCTTTGTGCATTATTGAGAAATTGTTTTATGAAGCATATGAGGTCAGGGTCATTGAGTTTATGTCCGTGGTGATCGGTGACGTGGAAAACATTCATGAACCAATCACCATCAGATGAAATGTAGGATTTCAAAATAATAAGATCTAAATCACTTAAAATTTGAACTATTTTAAGTAAAATGCCTTGTTTGTTTGCACCATCAACCTGCATTCAATTACAAAAAAATAAATATTTATTTTATCAAAAAATAAAATAACTTTTGCAAAACAAAATAGAAAAAAATTGACTATTTTAAAAAATGATAATACCTTAATGATTGTAAAGTCATCAGATGTAGCATTATCCATGCAAGCCCTGCGTCCAATAGTCTATATTTATCAAATTTATTTAATTAAAATAAAGAGAAGAACAAAACTAATAATCATAAAGTATTGAAAACATACTCGAGTGGAGGGATGAATTCTGAGAGAGGAACAAATTCAGGCTCGAAGTAGGGATAACTGTGAGTCATGTTATCCTGTAACTGTTAATTTTTAAAAAAAAATTGTTATCAGAATTTAACTAAAAAAATTATTTTTTTGTTCGTACAAAGTTTAATGATATTGTCTCTAAACTAAGATCTCTATTGCCTTATTTATGCAAAAAAATTATAAATTGTCTTGAAAATTTTAAAAAAAATTTATCATGAATAGAAAAATAAGAGCAGAATCAAGTGAAAGCAAAATATAGCTTAGTGGTTAAATATATGTATCAAGAATATATAAAAGTAATTAATGTATTTAAATTAAAAACGTTTAAATATAAAAATCTTTTTGTTTAAGTTGAAACCTAGTGGCAATTTGAATCTCTAATTTTTTGAGCAAAAAAATAAAATAATCCAAAAATAACATTAAAAAAATTGACTTATCATTTGTTATTTTTTTTAATTATTGAATTTTTTGCGGTAATTACGATTCCCTTAGTCAAAATTCTTTATTTTTTTTTCTAATTATATACATAGTTTATTGAATACAAATTAGAGAAGTTGTCAGTAAATAAAATGATTAAGAAAATATTTACTTAATTTAATAATTTTTTTTTGCAATTTATGAAATAAAAAAAATAAATAATGCTATATTTTTAAAATAATATATAAAATATTATTTTCTACTTATCATTAACGAGAAGTGAGATGGATAAAAGAACATTTTAAAAATCTAAAAAAATAAATTTAAGATAAAAAATAATAAATAAATAAATAAATAAATGTAACACTTCAATTAAGGGAACAAAAAAGAATAATTTGAAGTAGCTATCTAACAAACGGCTCTATATCAATTAGGAATTAAATAATGGATACGAATAAAAGAAATTTTGAAAACAAATGAATTAATACATCTATATCATTTTGCAAAAATCGAAAACTAAAATTAAAATAAAAAATAAATAGTAATAATAATGAACTAAAACTCGAAGCCTTTTTTTGAAATTTGAAGAAGCAAAGGGGAATGTGAGTGGGATGTGGGGCCGCCCAGTTTGATTAATTAAAAAAAATATATTAAAAAAGGGCATTTACATATATGCCACACAATTCTTAAGTATTTACATAACTAACACCTAAACAATCATATTTACATGCATATCACTCAAATCTTTAAATTAACATAAAGAATGTCACAAACGTTATCTTTTTAAAAGCGAAAAAGTGAAGTTTTTATGCATATTATTATAAATGTAAATATCAAATTTTGGGTGTTTAACTACATAATAATTATGTGTTATGTATGTAAATTTTCAAAAAAATTTATTTCTTGAAAAGTTGTATATTTTAAAATGCATACAAATATAAACTATTTTTTTTTCAATTTGCAAAGTAATAAATAAATGTGAGTAAGAAGTCATACAAATACAATATAGTTTAAATAAAATATGAAAAAAAAAATTTAAAATTAAATTATTTATATATAAATAATCAACTAAAAATAATTAGAAATTAATTATAAAATTAAATAAAAAACAGCCTTTTAAATTCTTGAACGATCTTGATACGGAGTTGTTCAATATTAACTTAAATTTGAATATAAATTATAACTTAAAATATAATTTAATATAAATAAAAAAAATTAAAAATAAAATGTTTTTATCACACAAAGAAATATCGGAGAAGAATTATGTGGAATACATACGAAGAATATATAATATTCTTTTATGAATGAAAATTTAAATTAGATAAATATCAAAAATTTATTTTTCTTGTCAACGAAATCTATTGGTAGTTTAAGTTTATGCTTTTTGTGCAAATGGATAGGACTATATATATATGAATATATTTAAAATTATTATTATTTCTGGCATCATAGTTAATAAAAATAATTACTATTTAGAAGTGAAATTAAATTTATGGTGCGCACTTATGACTCAATTTTAATTATATTAAAAAAGTCAAAGTACTATCAGAGTTGATTTTTCTTGAGTAAATGTAAAGTAACAAAAAAATACTAACAAATGACTTTATATCAATTGAGTACATAATAAATGTGACTCAAAGATGTTATATGTAAACATACAAATAAATGATCTTATATTAATGTTTCTTTTTCGTATTGCAAAATTAACTATTTCACCAATTTTGATTTTGCAAGATGAGAGGAAGAAGAAGATTTATACATATAGATCAAAGTATTTAATTTAATTTAAGATATTAAATTTTAATGTCATAAAACAATAAATAAAATAAAATAGTTATTCATCAAGAAGCCAAGAAAAAGAATCAGAGCGAGCAGTGAAACTTTTTATTCTGTTGCAAGAAAAAAAAATAAATTTCAAAATAAAAAAAGAAAAAAGAGGAAAAATGTATCTATCGGAAACCCAAATTAAGCTAAAGAACAAAAGAATAATAACCTAACGAAAGGCTTCTACGATTTGGAGGAGAAGGAAAGAGAGGACTGTGAGTGAGAGTGGTGGGGCCCAGCTGGTTTAATTGAACCCTTCTCTCTGCGTCAGTTGGCCGAAAGAGACTCTTTTTTAACTCCCTGTAAATGTGTGAAATTATAAGAAGATATCATGCTCTCTTATTTATAGATTAAATAATTAGTTCAAATTTTGAAGGTAATTTCGATTCCGTCCGCACTTCTCGCAATCCGTTAACTGATTTTTTAAATTTCATAAAATGCGCACTTACTATTTCTTGATTCTCAGTCGTAGGAGATTAACTTTTTAAATCTATTTTAATTTTTTTTTAAAAATAACAAAAGATAAATGGTTTTAATAAATTTTATTTTTTACAGTAAATAAATAAATTCCTGAAAATACAAATTCAATTGTTTCTTACAAAAAAATAAAGCATGCAAATTAAAATTATTTTTGGCCTCTTTTTTTTTTAAATTTTTATAGTTAAAAAGCAATTAACTATTAATTAGGTTTCATAATTCAGAGAGGTTGTCACTAATAAATACAGTGACAGTTTCCACAAATACACGTATTGAAAAAAAAGGAGAATAAAATATTTTTAATCTCTCCTATGTTATCAACTCGAGTGAATTGTGGACTCACAGCGGTTGTGTGGCTAACATTATTTATATAAAGAAACAGAGCACAAGTATGTCCATCACCGATCGAGATCGCTTTAAATCTTTGAGAAAATAGCTTGCAAGTTTGTTCAAGGCATAAAGAACCATCATTCGCTTAATGAGTTCTGGGAGGTTCGACTTCGAAATCCACCATCCCGGCAAATCTATACAGAATGGTGACTACATTAGTTGTTGCAAGAGTATAAGGATTACGGGATATGACCGCCATCATAGGGTGATCAGCTGAGTTTATCTAAGTTTATGGATGTTGAA
This sequence comes from Phalaenopsis equestris, assembly GCF_001263595.1. Lineage (NCBI taxonomy): Eukaryota > Viridiplantae > Streptophyta > Magnoliopsida > Asparagales > Orchidaceae > Phalaenopsis > Phalaenopsis equestris. The sequence goes on along the minus strand of NW_018165201.1, from coordinate 1,083,217 downwards.
AGCAATTGTTGGAGTGTCGACAAAGGTAATGAAATACTATGTGAGCAACTCGATTGAGAATTGAAAGAAAAAAAAAGATTATTTGGTTGTGAATGTAAAGAGTAAGGATAGACTTAAACTCATGTTCGACACAATCTTTGCTTTTATGAATATGAGCTATGATATGCTTCAAGGCCTTGTTAACTATCACGAATCAATGACATTTCAGGTGATTGATGAATTTTGAATTTTGAATTATCTATTATAAAAATTATTTACATTTTTAATTTGTTTCAATAGAGGAATATTTTGTATGATAAATAAATAGACATACAATACCCAATGAGTTTGAGATCACAGTGTGATTCAGAGTTTGACAACAGCTATTGAGTGAAGAATGTCTCGTGTATATAAAGATCTTTGTACTTTTTTACTAACAAAAATGTATTTTTTTAGCTTAATCCATTTATATTTGTTAATAAATATAAGAATTAAAGATGGAGGTGTGCACTTTTAACCAACACAGTCTCCTTTTAGTCATGAGCGGAACATTAAGAGATAATAGAATCTCATATGAAACAACAAACTTCTTCAAAGATGATTGTTTGGCCGTTGGAGCGTTCTACATCACTGATGATTACTTAGCCGTTGGGGTGCTCTACATCACCGACGTCTTATCGTCCATCAATGTAGACAATATTGATCAACAAAGGTTAAAGATGCTGCACAAAAAACTCATAAAAGATATTTTCTTTTAAAAAAGAATGAACATAATATAAGCTCACCAACTCGTAGGAGATGAACATTATTTTTTGCATTTTATTTTTTGGGGAGGAGTTTGAGGTCTCCCATCAAACACATCTTCATCACTTTTTATTTCTTCATTAAATAAAATATCTTCTCTTTTTCGTTTCTTAGTTCCTATTTCTTTCCTGGAATAAATTTTATATTAGTTTTAATAATTATATTACAAAAATTCAAATATCCAACTCTTGTAATTATTATTTTTATTCCTAAATGATTTATTGACTTAGTGCTTATTTTCATACTGTTTGATTATTTTCAATTTTTTCAATGCAATTTATACAGAAACATCCCTAATAATAATAATAATAATAATTACAAGAGCTTATGAGCATTTGAATGTTCTGCTTTTTGAAATTAATATTTAGGCAAAAAAATTTGGACTGAATA
>NW_018165201.1:1081611-1081982 GCF_001263595.1 Phalaenopsis equestris | reverse complement strand
ATATATATTAGTAGCGTGAAAAGTAAGTGTCTCCACCGACCATATTGCAAACAATGTCTTGTCTTTGTTGATCAATAATGCCGACATTGACCGACGATGAATCCTTAGTAGCGTGAAAAGTGCCAACTGTCAAACAATTATTTTTAGATAACTTTATTAATACCTAAACAAAAAAAATGTGTTTGTGTTTGACTCGTCTGTTTAGCGAGCTGAACACAAGTTAGTGAACAAAGTATCATTTTAACAACCTTGATGTCTCGGCTATAAGATGTTAAAAGTCAGGGCGAGATTTAAATCTTATTATTTATATTAAAACATCATTTGAATATAATCCAATATATTTTTATTCTATTTTTTAATATATATATACA
>NW_018165201.1:1077136-1081473 GCF_001263595.1 Phalaenopsis equestris | reverse complement strand
CATAGTATATATATATATATATATATATATAGTTATACCGAGCTAAAAGGAGCCGAACACGAACAAACAAATCTGTTCGGCTAGTTCAAACAGCGAGCGAAAAAAAGTGTTGGTGTTTGACTCGTTAACTTAGCTATCAAATCGAACACAGACTTCTTAACGAGCCGAACACAAGCTGTTCACGAATAACGAGCAGTTTTCACAGCCCTAGATCCAGCTCTTTCGTGAAGCAGTTGTGTAGTTATTGCATAATAAATTATTTTTTCAAAAAATTAAGATAACTATTATAATTTTATTTTATTTTAAAAAGGCAGGACTTATCTTCTGACAGTTATCACTTTAACATCTCGGAATGAAAAAAAAATATATTTGAGAAATTTCTAAAAAACAATAAAATAATAATATCTCAAGCAAAACTGTAGTGGCCGTCTGAAAAGCAAATTGACAAAAAACTGTCCTGAACATACCCATATAATAGTTCAATTTTTAATTCAACATAAAAATGATTAATTTTAAATACATTAATCTAGTGTAAATTGCATTTTATTTCATAATTTGGTTAGCCAGAGCTCACTCACACTTGAGAAGCTCCTCAACTTTCTCCAAACTAATTCCCTTCACAGTCATATGAAGGCATGAAGTACATTCCGCCACTTCTTATCTTCTCACAAAAATTTATTTGAATTTTGGCTCGAATGAAAATCTGTTCCGTTCCATAAAAAAGAGCCGAGCTACGAGTCAAATTGCATCGAATTTTTTTCAAACAAATTTCAAGCCAAGTTGGGCTCGAAATCTGATCTTTAACGGTTCTAATAATGTTAGAACTATGGATTTAGAAACTTTAGCTCAAAGATTGTTAATCGCTTGAAAATTGATTTGAATTTTGGTTTGGAGTTAGATCGTATGGATATAAACGAGTTGAGTTACGAGTCAAACATTTAGATCAAAATTTTACCTCTATTCAACTCAAAATTGGATCGTTAAAAGCCCTAAGCAAAATGCAGCGTCAAACTCGTATTGAATCCCAGAAGAAGGTTTAAGACAACGATGTGTCCAAGAGCTTCGGCTGTGGTAATGCCGTCGTGTTTGATAAATCAACAATCATGCAGAGTTCTGGGATGGCATTGATAACATCCCGCACAACATCTAGTATCATTACTACTTCATTGATGGAGAGTAGATAGATAACAATACATCTTGAATCTAACAAAAGCAAATATCATAGGTGAACTGAAATTAGACGGTAAGATTTACAAACATACCACTCAATTCCTATGTATCTACATATCTAACATCTATACTTCATTTTTTACGCATGCCTGTACTGTAGTATAAAGTTCCCTTATTTTTTGGCCTAAATGATACATGTCAAGTATGTTAGTCTCATTCCTACTACAGATTTATTATAGTAAGACGGACAAGTAAAGAAAATTAAACATTACACAATATAATATAAACCGAAGTAAATAAAATTATTTCTTTTGTCTACAATTGGAACCGATTATCATTTCAATGATTTGAATTAATATTATTTTGACTGATTTGATTTAATTTAAATCGATTTCATACTTCCGCAAAATTTTGATAAACGATGATTTCATGCTTGTGCATAACTGTCTGCTTGCTTCGAAGATAATAAACAAAAAAGAAATTGTATTGTAACTGCACAAATTAGTAGCCAAAAGATTTATGTGTTTTGGTAATTGCCGAATAGAATAAACAAACTGCTACAACTGATCTTCGCTCAAGAAATAATGAGAGAGAAAAAAAAATTATCGAATGAAACTAAATTTTCTGAAGAAACTCTTGATGTGGGACCACAAACACTTCCCCAAAGAGTAGAACTTAGAAAACAAACTCCATCTACTGCGATCCACTGAGCTAATGTTGCAATCAGTCTTTCTTTCAAAGTAAACGTCTGCACCGATCTTATCGCAAACAGTGTCTAGTCTTCGTTGATCAATAACGTCAGCATTGATCGACGATGAGTCGTCAGTAATGTGAAAAGTGCCGATAGCCAAACAATCATCTTTAGAGAACTGTGTTGTCTTTAATGAAAGACTATTCTCTCTTAATTCTCTGGTAATGAGTGCAAGCAAACCGTGTCGATCAAATGTGCGCACCTTCATCTTTAGCCCCTACACTCATTAACAAATATGCTTACATATATTCATTAAACATGCTAACAAAATATATTTTTATTAAACGAGAAGCACAAAGAGCAATACAGACTTGAGACACTCTTCGCTCAATGGCTGCTACCAAATTTTGAAACATATTCTTTTTCTCCACCTCATCAAGCATTGTGTGCCCATTCACCCGCCGCACAAAGTATTCCTACATTGACAAAATTAAAAGTATAGTTCAAATTTATAATTAAAGATTCAAAAATCAAAGTTGATTAAATACCTGAACTGCCACTGAGTCTTTGGTGCTAGTAAAGCCTTGAAACACTTCATAGTTTAAATTCGTGAGGGCACATAATGTATCATACATTAGCTTGGGTCTATCCTTACTCTTCACATTAACAACCAAACAATCTCTCTCCTTCCAGCTCTCAATTGATACCTGAGATGGACATTCTGTTGTATTATCTTTGTCGGCTATCTCATAATCTTTATATTCTTGCAATAGCTGGTGTAGTCGCCGCTCTGTGTGGATCCGACATGCTAAAGGATTTCGTAGTCTCACCTCCCATAGCTCTTTAAGAAAGTGATGTGTTTTCATCAAACTTGCTAGGTAATCTCCCAAATAGTCAAAACGTTCTTGATCAAATATGGGTAAATTTGTGTCATGTTCCTTTATATAAATGATACAAGCGACACGACCATTGTGAGTCCAGAGCTCACCGGAGTCAATTACATAAGAGTACTTGGAAAGCACATCGACGACCTCAGAGAAAATGTTGGGGCGATCAAGGAAACAAAGTTCAAGGGCAGTGGTAGCAAAATGATTAAAATTCACTATCCTCCCATGACTGATTTTTACATGCGGTGGGTCTGAAGGTCCATCTTCCTTTTGGGTAATATTGAGAGAATGTTGTAAGTAGCATACAAGGGTAGGGTCATTGAGTTTATGACCATGTTGATTAGTGACATGGAAGACATGCATGAACCAATCACCATCGGATGAAATGTATGATTTGGAGATGATAAGATCCAAATCACTTAAAATTTGAACTACTTTAAGAAGAATGTTGTGATTGTTTGCACCATTGACCTGCATTCAATCAAAACAAAGAAAAAAAAGTATTTAGTTTTTATAAATAGTTATAAATATTTTGTGTGGCAAGATAATGAAAATCATTTTGCTAATAAAAGACAAATTGAAATACCTTGATAAGAGTAACATCATCGGACGTTTCATTATCAATACAAACCCTACAACAAAAATTCATATTTTTTAAGTTTTATTTAATTAAAATAAAAGAGAGTAGTTAATCATATCATATACATACGTTAGAGAAAACTTACTCGAGTGGAGGGATGTATTCTGAGGGATGCACAAAGTCAGGCTCGAAGTAAGGATAACCATGAGCCATTGTTATTTCTGCCAAGAAAAAAAATACACCGCAGAGATATAATAGAATTAAAAGGAATTCTAAAATCAATCATGGATAAGTTTTATTAATACAAATAGAGATATTTTTCCCAATTTGATCATAATGAACAAATAATTATGATAAATTATTAAATGCACAACAGAGCTTTGTTAGTAATCTATTCGATCAAATCACATACATTCTTATTGAATAACAAATACTCATGCAACAATGGAGAAGTATTTACATACATTAAATAAATACATTTTGTAAAACAGTCTTTATAGTAAGATATTGGTCAAATTTGCTTAATGTTTTTCTTATATATACCATATTTTATAAAAGAAATATTCAAACATATGATTATGAAAAAAAGGAAACAAATATTCAAATTAAAACAACAAGTTAATTGGAAGACTTTATAGCATCCACATTTTTTCGAAGAAAATTTAAGAGCAATATTTATATAAAAAATACATTATTTTCCTGCGGATCGCCACACCTGCTCTCATTCATAGGGATGTATTCTTTTAAACATCTATGTTTTACATATTAAATGATATTTTTGATATTTGAATTAAAGCCACGAAAAAAAATGAAATGCAAAAAGAGAAAATTATATAGATCATGCACGTTGGAGATGTTTCTTAACCTACATTTTCTTAATTAAATAAGTAATTAACCTTTTTTTTCCTTACGTTGTTCATTGACGGCAAAAGGATAAACATTTTTCCAAATATTTTTCCAAATTTACCAAAATATGTGCAAATATATATATATATATATATATATATAT
>NW_018165201.1:1033708-1074994 GCF_001263595.1 Phalaenopsis equestris | reverse complement strand
TACATGAAAAAAAGAAGCCCAAATTAAGATAAAGAATGAAGAATAATAACCTAAAGAAAGCCTTCTGCAATTTGGAAGAGGTGGAAAGAGACGGCTGTGAGTGAGAGAGGTGGGGCCCAGCTGGTCTAATTGAACCCCTTCTCTTCGCGTCAGTAGGCCGAAAGAGACTCTTTCTAACTCGGTGTAAATGTGTGAAATTAAGAAGATATCATACTCTCTTATTTATAGATTAAATAATTAGTTCAATTTCTTACGGTAATTTCGATTCCGTCCGCTCCTCTCGCAATCCGTCAACTGATTTTTAAAATTTCATCAAATAATTCGCTTTCTGTTACGTTAATGATTAATGGGAATCTTTTTTCTTTTAATAATTAGTTCAATTTTTTTATTTATCTAATAAATTCTCGCATTCTTTAATTCCTTTAAATGCGGGAAGCTTTTAAATTTTTTATTTCATTTTAATATAAATTTGAATTCATTTACTAAAATTATGAAATAATAATCTCATGATATGATTATTTCCAATATAATTAAATAGCAATTTTAAGTTATCGAGCATCATGAAATTTTCAAACTTTTGAAATTAATTAAAAATTTTCTTTTTCATTAATTTTTTTCTAATTTTAGAATCGAATTTACTTTGAATCAATTAATAGATTATTTATAATTAAATCAATCTTAATTTAAAAAATAATAATAAAAAATTTAACGTTTTAATAAATTTAATTTCTTAGAATAAATAAATAAATTTTTTAAAATATAAATTTAATCGTTAACAAAATAATTAACTATTAATTAGTCCTCATATTTAAGAGAGGTTGTCACAAATAAATACAGTGATAGTTTCGACAAACACACGTATTAAAAAGGAAGAGTGTGAAATATTTTCAATCCATTATTATTGCTCAAATTTGATTTTATGCACTTTAGTTTAATACATTTTGATTTTTTTTATTGTAAGACTGTTGAGCTTTATCTCATACACTGTTTGATATTTTGATATTTAGGGGATGTTTCTATTTAGTTTCTAGAATTTATGTATTTTATGTTCATAGTATATATTTTTTTCCAATGTAGACAATATCACTTTCTTTCCTCGAATAAAGTTTATAGTAGTTATAACACTTTATGTTACAATAATTCAATAGCTAACTCTTGTAATTATTATTTTTTATTTCTAAATGACTTATTGACTTGGTTAGTGCTATTTTTATAATGTTTGATTATTTTTAAATTAATATTAAGGCAAAAAATAAGCACTGATTCATGTAGCAACGATGCATTAAATAAAATTTATAACGGACTTCTCAAATTTTTATGCTTTTCAAAACCACTCGTCCAAACACTTTCTGAAACATATACATATTAAGGTAAATGTTTTTCAAATTTTGAGGGAAGCACAAAGTTAGGCTCGATGTAAGTATAATCATGAGCCATTGTTATCTCTGCCAAAAAAAAAACACAGCAGAGATATAATAGACTTTTTTTTTTTTTTTTTTTTTGTAGAATTGAAAGAAATTATAAACTTAATCAGGGATGAGTTTTATTAATACAAATAGAGATATTTTTCTCAATTTGATCGGAATGAACAAATCACTATGATAAATTTATGAAGAAAATGAAGCAAATAATGAAATTAAAGTGGCAAATTCTTTTGCAATAACATTTTGAATACGATTACATGCAATTTATAAAAACTAAAATTTAAAGACATTATTACATCAAGATTGTTTTGAAGAAAATTAAATAACAATATTAATATATTAAAGACATTATTATCCCACGGATTACGACACCAACTTTTATTGGCAGGGATGTATTCTTTTGAACATCTATGATTTACATATTAAAAGATATTTGTGAAAGTTGAATAAAAGCCGGGAAGAAAAAATTGAAGTGCAGAAGGAGAAAGGTTTAAAAATCGTAATTAAACAATAAATGTAATTATTTTTTTTTTAATCTTGAAAAGGTGTAGAATAGCATGATCAGAGATGTTTCTTAAGCAACATTTTTTTAATTAAATAAGTAACTGGCTTGTTTTTTTTTTTTTTTTTTTTTTTTTTTTTATTTTTGTTGATTGTCGGCATAAGGATAAACATTTTTTCTAAATTTACCAAATATATATATGTATATATTTAAAATTATTATTGTTACTATTTATTGCATCATAATTAATGAAAATAGTTCATATTTAGAAGTGAAATTAAATTCGTGGCAAACACGTATGACTCAATTTTGATTATATTAAGAAATTAAGGAACGATCCGAGTTGATTTTTCATGAGTAAATGTAAGGTAAATTGTGTTATACAATAAAAAAGAAATATGAAGAACTGTAGCAGCAAAAGCAAAAGTCTACTTCTTCCTCTAATACACCAAGCTAGACCAAACCAATCTCTGAGGTGGTCATTCTCCCCTCCCACCTGAAGTCTGCTTGTAACAAGAGGAAAGAAATTAATTAAAATAATATTAAGCAGAAAATAAGTAAAGTAAAAGGAGGAAGATGCAAAAATATGACCAAAAAATCATAATAAACATATGTACGACACCTCAGAAGTAGAAGCACTAAGGGTCTGTTTGACGCAGCTTATTTGATGCGGTGGAGTTTTGAAAATGCACCTGCGTTTTGAAAACACTGAAAACAGCATTTCACGCTGCACGTGAGCTTTATGACAGCAATCTGACTTTTCAAAAAAATAAAAATTTATAATAGTCACCGCTCCTAACTTGTCAGCATATTATTTTTAATCAGCTTATCAGCAGATTATACAATAAGCTGCAGCTGCCCCAAACATACCCTAAAAGTGAAAGTAAGAAAGCATAGAACAAACAATGTGAGTAATAATAGCTAGTTCTGCAAGCAGTAAAAGCAAAAAGAAACAAAAGTCTAATGTTACATATCAATATTTTTCTATTTCATGAGATGAGTGAGAAGATAGTGAACTTAATTTTTTTTTCATTCATATAATCATCGTGCTCGTCCATAATTGTAGTAACTTCTTCATACCCCCTACTGACATCTTCCAAGATAAACCCTTGCTCAATAGTAATCAAGGAGAAGCTTTTATGTGTAGTTTAAATAATGCTTTATACATTAATAGTTTCTCTAGGCTTTGTCTTTATAACCACTGCCCAATCAAATTTATCTTGTGTTCCACCGTGATATCTAAGGTAATATACTTAATTAATTTGATGTGCTAGAACATATGGATCAAACTTCAGATAACTTTTATTCATTTTAACTTCAGTGATGTCATATAGGGTGATTTTTTTGTTCCTCAATTAGTAACAAGATCAAAACTATCAAAAATTATCTATATATATATATATAATATATATAAGAATAGATGACAACATGTGTTTGTCCACCCCATATGTGCTAATTCGACCTAGTTGGATTCGAACTCAAGACCGAGGGCACTTATGCAGAAACTGCCAACCAACATGCCACTAATTGCGCACTTTTTTTTTTTAAAATAATGATCGGAGGCCATGATACGAGCCCCTGCCACCCTCATGTGTCTGACCAGTCGATCATGTACTGCACGATAGATGCACTCAGGCGGGCTCAAAGTCGTGACCCCAGGGCATTTGGAGCTGACTTTGCGAATGTCAACCAAAGAGTCACAGTAAGTGGTATATATATATATATATATATGTTATGTGTGTTGAGTGCGGGTGCGCGTAGTCTTAATAAAATTTTAAGTGAAACAAAGTTTTCATTCTAAAATCATAATATTTGTACATGAATTTGATTTATATAAAATATATAGATATTTAATATATTTTTAGAATAATGTAATTTAATTATGAATAACTAATTAAAGTTGAGATTGCATTTACTTCTTTTTATTATGTTAATTATTAATCAAACATTAATTAGATAAAATTAGTGATTAAACTAGAACTCTAGTTTGATCTGAACTGGCCTAATCAAAATAATGCAAAAATTTATGGAAAGAAATCATTTGAGGATATTCAAAGGAATTTAATTATGATAATGTTAAATCTCATAACCTTTTCTTAAATGAATTAAAATTAAGAACTAATGACAATTTATATAATATGCTAATTTGAAACCAAAATTATAATTTCTGAAATTCAAACCATATTTATCAACATATTCTAACGCATATTTATTTAAGGACTTTTTATATTTCTAGACATATAATAATAATACACTATATTATGTATAATATAGTAGTAGGCAATTTTTTTTATATAAATTTGAGTTATTATATTACCATATCAATATTATCATATGTTAAATATCAATATTAGGAATCTCCAGTAGTTGTTATGATAATATATTCTCATTATTGAATATATACCTCTTAATTTCATTTTCCTTATTATTTTTTTATATATTAAAGCTAATAAAGTAAGGATGCTCTAACCTATATATACCAACAATTATGCATGTATGTATGTATATGTATATACATACATACATATACATACATACATGCATAATTGTTGGTGTCTTGTCCGTCCAATCCCTCGACAGAATGTCACAAAATTTTGGAATATCATAAGCAACTCTCAACTTAGATCTTTTTTTATCTTTAAGGATTTTAAATGTCCAAAAAACTTTCCTTATGTCAAGTTTGCATACAGCATGAAAGGTTGAATATTCATTTAAAATAAATAAAATTAAATTCTTATGATGTTTCTACCTACCCATTATTAGTTGAATCATGCCTTATTTGTAAGATTATTCAACTTAAAGAAGATATATTAAGATGTTGTTTCCTAAGAACTTTGAGATACATTAATGGATATTTGGTAAAAAGAATTTTGAGATGGTATTAAAAATACCACTATTTGCTTATATCTATTAAATGATGTAGCATGAGAAGGATGTTGTTTCTGAAGGATTTTGAGATGCATTAACACATGATATGCATTCTTGGGATGGCAATGAAGTATTTTTCAGGAACTTGAAGTCCTGTTGTCACCTTCAAATTCAGATATGAGATGAATGGAGCTACGGGATTGAAACCTCATGTTAAGAGCTAGTTGGGATGATACTAAAAGATTGCAGCTTATAGAGGCCACCGAAACACATCGAAGACACTTTTTTTGAGTTATATTCTCAGTCCTGAGTTTTCTACGTTATCTTAAGAAACATATGATTGCTTCATGTGGTATGTAAAAAAGCACAAGTTTGTCATGATGAATATCTTGCAAATTTTGTATTTTTTCAACATACATTTGAATTGTCTACTATTTTTCAGAAGGGATTCTTCATGCTGTCAATCTTGGGGACAGTGGATTTATAGTTGTTAGAGAGGGTTGCACTATCTTCCGTTCTCCGGTTCAACAGCATGATTTCAGCTTTACTTAGCACCTTGAGAGTGACAATGGAAGTGATATACCTGGCTCTGCTCAGGTTTGCTGCTTTCAATTTAGATATGTAAGAAATTACCAAGATGTTATAAGTGTAAATATTATGTTTTAGGGGGCTATCTGGTAACAGATTTACGTCGGGTTTATGCAGGATTTAAGCTGAATCCTGCATATCGACCGACCATAACTACTTCCTAAATCCTTGCTGAAATTGCCAAACAGTTCTATTGTATTTACGTATTTCGTAAATATGTTGACACATAAATTTCCGGCTTTAACCCACTCAGGATCTAGTACATGTTACGAATTGGGAAGCATGTATCTAAAATTCTCATTTATATTTATAATATTGAAGTTGCTGATGATTATTTTTAATGTGATGTTAAAATTTTAAAGTCTTATTTGTAAATATGAAATTTCAGGTGTTAAATATGTAAATATGTAAGAATTGTGTTAAAGTATTTGTAGGGAAGTAATCTTACACAGTTGTTAAATATGTAAATATGTAAATATGACATTTCAGTTCAACAAGAGGCGGATATCCAAACCTTTGATGCCAATCCGACAGTCTACCTCCAGGCTCCCGCTCCACTCTCTTGCCTCTAGAAGTGAAGAGGAAGACAAGATATGCAAAAACTCTAGAGGAGTTCATGCATTTCAAGGCTACTGACGATCCGTTCACTGATGAGTTTTACAAGGCATTTCCATCGGTATACCAGCAGCAATTGTTATCTGCTTTGGTGGAGAAATTATTGCTTACGCAAGTTGCGTGCGCTCTCCGATCACAGCCGCACATCAATCATCCCTTAAATTTTTTTTAAAAAAAATTAGTAAAAATGGGACCCACTGACATACAGGTATGATTGATGTGCGGCTGTGACTGGAGAGCGCACGCAGCTCTGCGTACGGTTCTCATACGCAATAATTTTTTCGTTTTTTAGTGGCAGCACCTCCTAGCGGCGGCTTTGGTAGCTGCCAATTCGATTCCCTTTCAGTTCTTAATTTTTTCATCAACTGAGAATTTGATGATATTATGATAATATTACGATGAATAACATTAAATTTGTATCTATTTGCATCCATTTTATGAATGTGAGATTTGCAAGTCAAATGTTGATATACAACCAAACTTCTTTTCTTAACAAATAACAAAATCTTTCTTTGGTTGAGATTTGGGGCATCTGCTTCTCTATGGTATTATGTAGTTGACTGAGTAACTTATATTTATTTATATTTTTATATCAATAGATCCCTGATTAAAAAATATTTAAGCAAACATTTGGTTATATGATTAGTAGGTACAAGTTTAGAAGAGGTTTGGGATTATATTATTTTTTGTTTTTCATCTTTTACTTCTATTTTATTTTTATTTATTAAAATATATTTGATTGAGATTGTTATTTTTAAATATTTAGAACATTTTTATATGTTTGAAGTATTAAAAAAGGTTCATTACTTTTTGTTTTGTTTGTTGGAGCTCTTCATATTGCCTTGTTTAACTACGCAAGCAAGTAACAAGCAAGTTAAAGCTGTTTACAAGCCAAATCATCTCAACAACCATTTTTCAAAAGAAAAAAATAATAATAAGGGGTTTTAAAAATAATTCATTATCTTGTGTTTCTGAAAACAACGACTAAATCTAAGTTTAAGAAGAAAAAAAACAAAAGGAGTGACATTTCAATCTCTTTCACAATCGGGTTTAGCCTTCATTGAGGGTCTACTTTTGATGATGATTATCTTTTATACATATTATATGGAAGCATAAGAAAGGACTTATTCCATGAATAGTTGTTATAGTTCAATCGAAAGCTTTTTCGTATGTTCTTAGTACTCACATCATCTTTTGTTGTGGTATATATGAAATTTAAAATGATCGACTTTGACGAAGCAAAAAAAATGGAACGAGAAATGGAACGAGAAAATTCACACCAGAAAAGAACACATAGATTTACGTGATTCGGTAAGTTGTCTACATCCACGGAGTTGCAGAGGATTTTACTATTTGAGAAATTTACACCAGTCTCGATATTTACAAGAAAGATTTCTTTCTACAAACCACAGAGAGGAGCACTTGTGATTCTTCCTTCTTATTGTTGTAAGCCAACATCGGAGAACCACGCAGAAGAAGAAGAAGGCCGAACCGGCGATGCCTTGCAATTCCAATCCAATCAAAAATTGGATTTAATCCCTTCTACTTCATGCGTAGGCCACAGGCAAAGTCACGCCTTCTTTTCTCACGTCGCACGGGAGATTCAAACGGAGGCAGAAGAAGTCTAAGAGAACCGAACCTTGCTTTTTCTTCGTACTTGGAGTTCTGTCGTAGAAGCCAAGAAAATTTTTTCCTATGTTTCGTACGTGAAGAAGAAAAACCAAAAATAAAGAGAACCGCCTCCAAGTTGCACTTCACATCAAATGCAATTTCCTCTCCTTCTTTAATGGTGGCGGGTCCCACCTTCCATAGGCAAAATTAAATAGGTGGGAGTAGTTACAGAAAAGACAATAAACATATATATATATATATATTATATTTTAACCGGGCTCTGCACTCAACAAATCTCTCACTTAGAGACTGGTACACAGGCTACAATGTCTTCTTTCTCAAACTGATATCCTCCACTAGTAGCGTCACTCTTTTCTTCAAACATGAATCCTCCACTTTTGCAACTCAAGGCCCATGTCTTCACACTAGAAGACCAACTGAAGTTGCGCACAACTTCAATTTCTCAAGTGTAACAACCTTTGTCAACATATCACCAGGGTCTGGCTTCCACAAATTTTTTCAAGCAACAGTTGTCTGTCATCCAACAATGATCGTATGAAGTGATACCTGATCTGAATGTGCTTTGTCCTGGACTGAAATGATGGATTCCTGGCAAGGAATATGACGCTCTGATTATCATTATAGAGTATGTCCATCTGATCTTTCTTGCCTAATTCTTTCAAGGAGCCCTATAGCCATATCATCTCCTTTGCAACCTCTGACATTGCTATGTACTCAGCTTCTGTAGTAGATAATGAAACTGTCTTCTGCAGATTAGAACCCCATGATACTGCAGTGTCACCAATAGTATAAATATAGCCTGTAGCACTTCTTCTAGTATTAATGTCTCCAGCTAGATCAACATCAACATAGCCCCGTACCTCTGAACTCTTTCTTGAGAAACACAAGCAATTTTCTGCAGAGCCTCTTAGGTACCTTAAGATCCACTTCACTGCTTCCCAATATTTCTTCCTGGATTACTCATGTATCTGCTAACAACTCCCACTGCATGGGCAATATCTGGTCTGGTGCAAACCATAACATACATAAGTGAACCAATAGTTGAAGCATAAGGAACCTTACTCATGTGATCTCGTTCTTCCTCTGAATTGAGTGACTGATTCTTGCTAAGTCTGAAGTGACTTTCTAAGGGTGTACCAACTGATTTGGCCTTATCAATGTTGAACCTGCTAAGTACCTTTTTCACATACTCAGCCTGAGAGAGTCTCAACATGCCTCTGACTCTATCTTTGACAATTCTCATACCAAGGATTTGCTTTGTAGCTCCGAAATCTTTCATTGCAAAGTGCTCAGACATCTGCTCCTTCAGATTATTGATCTCCTCAATACTAGCATTTGCAATAAGCATATCATCCACCGACAGCAATAGGATGATATAAGAATTGTCAAAATACCTGACATAACAATAGTGATCTGTCTGACATCTGATGTACCCTGCACTATACATGAAATAATCAAATTTCTTATACCACTGTCTAGGAGCTTGCTTTAGGCCATACAAACTCTTCTTCAATCTGCAAACTGACTATTCATTTCTCTGCACCACGAACCCTTCAGGTTGATGCATATAGATGTCTTCTTTAAGATCCCCATGAAGAAAAGTTGTCTTCACATATAACTGCTCAAGGAAGAGATCTTCGGTAGCAACCATAGCCAGGACCATCCTGATGATTGTGAGTTTTACCACAGGAGAAAATAGAGAAAATCTCGGAATAATCAATATCGTGCTTATGCTGAAAACCATTTACAACAAGTATAGCCTTGTACCTTTTACTGTCATCATGATCAGTCTTCACCTGGTACACCCACTTGTTGTGTAATGCCTTCTTCCCAGATGGAAGATCTGCTAACTCCCAAGTCTGATCTTCAAGCAAAGAATCCATCTCCTTCTTCATGGCTAGCTCTCACTTGCTCAAATTTTCATCTTGCAAGATTTTTTCATAACTCTGAGGTTCTTCACCATCTGCCAGCAGAATGTAGTTCAAAGTTGGAGAATAACGTTGTGGAGAACGTCTAGCCCTTTCTGACCAGCGAACTGCAACTGTAGGGGTAGACTTCTCTGAAACTGACTGTGGAACAAATTGTGGAATAATAGGAGTGGATGCCCCGAATCCACTCTCTTCATCATCTGCATCACTGTCCTGCACTGTGACACTGTGACCTATGGTAAATCATCAAATCTTACCAACTAAGATTCCTTCAGCACTGTTTCAGAAATTGTACTAGACTTATCCTTATACATAACATTCTCATTGAAAATCACGTTCCTGCTCCTTATGATCTTCCGACCCTGATCATCCCAGATTCAATACACAAATTCAATACACAAATGTCTCATCTCCATAGCCAATGAAATAACACTTCCTTGACTTAGCCTCAAGCTTATTACGAGCATCAGGATTAATGAGAATATAAGAACGACAACCAAAAGTCTTAAGGTGAGAAAATTTTACCTCTTTCCCACTCCAAGAGAAAATTTTACCTTTTTCCTACTCCAGACTTCTTCAGGTAATTCACAGTTTAATGGAACAGATGACCCCATGTTGATCAAATAAAATGCAGTGCTGACCGCTTCTGCCCAGAAAGTTGGTGGTAATCCGACGTGCAATCTCATGCTTCAAGCCCGCTCATTAATGATCCTGTTCATACGCTTTGCAACACCATTTTGTTGCGGTGTCCCTGGAATGGTTTTCTCCATTCTGATTTCCTGAGCTGCACAATACTCCTTGAACCCACCAACAATGTACTCACCACCATTATCAGACCTCAGACATTTCAGCTTTAAGCATGTCTCTGTCTCAACCATGGTCTTTCAAGTCTTGAACACACTGAATACATTGGATTTATACTTCAAGAAATAAATCCATACCTTTCTGCTATGATCATCAATGAATGTGACATAGTAACGAGAGCCTCCAAGAGATGCCACTGGAGAAGAAGAGAAAGAGATGCCACTGGAGAAGGTCCCCACACATTTGTGTGTACAAGATCCAGCTTTCCTGCCTTTGGCGTTCTGTCATCTTTCAAGAAACTGACCTTCCTTTGTTTGCCTATAATGCAACTCTCACAGATGTCAAGATCAACTGACTTCAGTTCTAGTAGCTTACCTCTAGACTGAAGTTCTTTCATACTTCTCTGACTCATGTGGCCAAGTCTACCAAGTCTACAATGCCACAACAATGCCACAATTCTGTTGTGCTCTCTGCAACAGTAGTATCAATACTGTTAATTAAACCAGTTGTCATATATAACGTACCTGTTTTCTTACCACGAGCTAGTACCAGTGCCCCTTTAGTAACCTTTCAGGTGCTATCTGAGAACACTACTGAATGTTCACACTCATCAAGCTGCCCAACAAAAATGAGGTTCTTCTTCAATTTAGGAATGTGTCTGACATTTTGCAGAGTCCACTTGTTCTTATTTGGAAGTGCAATGTCAATATCTCCCATTCCTACCACGTTCAGAGCTTCTGCATCTGCCAGATATATTTTCCCAAAGTCACTTGCAACATAAATCCACATCAATTCTTGATGAAAAGTTGTATGAAAAGAAGCTCCTGAATTCAGTATCCAGTCATCAACAGAACTATGAACTGCCAGCAGTAGTGCATCATGTGATTCTTCAGTTACCACATTCACACTGTCATTCTCCTTCTTTTTAGATCTCCTACAGTTTCTCTTTATGAGGTAAGTTTTGTCACAATTACAACAAGTTACTTGTTTGTCAGGCATTGACTTGTATCTGCTTCTGTTTTTTGATTTTGATCTTCTCCTGTTTGAGTTTTTGTCAAGTGATCTCCCTCTAAAATTAATATTTAATGATGAACTCAAACCTAAGATCTCGTCAGAATCTTTCCGCGCACCTTCTTAGCTAAAATCAAATCACGAAATCTTGAAAAATTCAGTTTAGATTTAGCTGCAGAATTACTGACAGTCATCCTCATAGCTTCCCACCTATTTGAGTTTGGATGTTTAGCATGTATTTTGAAATTTTTTAGTTAGCATGTAAAAACCCCAAATATTAAATAATTGGACACAACTTTATTAAAAAGAGCATGCCCATAAGAATCGAGTGGCATGCTTGTATGTAAACCTGTAAAGCCACAACACTTCGCCTAATTCGATACTTCTCTTCACGTTCCAAGAGCCACCTGAAAGCTTCGCTCTAATTGATGGCGGTTGCCAACAGAGCCAGGGGCTTCGTCAACCTATTGTCTCGTTCTTCGTTGCAGACGGGCTCAAAGCCCTTTCAGCTTCGTTGCTTCGCCGCAAAGGCTTCGCCAATGAGGCCGGCGACGGTGGTAACAACAGTTGCAAATGCAGTGGAGGACTTAGGGGTTCCTACCGAGGGGATTAGCCGCCCTCTCTCTGAGATCCTGATGGAGCTCGGTAAGAAGGTTCCGGACTCCTTCGTGAAGGCACGGGTCGAAGACGGACAGACCATCAAATATGTTCCATGGTAGAAGTCAGAATCCGAACTTCCCAGCTCTTTCTCTCCGTCTGCTTCTTTAAGTTCTTCTTCGTTTTGGTTTGCGGTCTGATCTCAAAAGTTTGCTTTGAACGATCTTATGCGATCAAATCTGTTTTTAGCTAAATTTTACTTGAAGTGTCTTTTTAAGCTGCTTGCTTCTGCTTTGAGGTGATTTATGGAGTTCATGACGAGTGATCAGTTGGCTTTTCTGGTGCGTGAGAATTTCTTTTTCTTTTAATGTTTCTTTGCATTTACCCTCCCCAGCAAAAAAAGCGAGAGAGGATAGATGTTTCTTTGCATGCGTTGCTTTGGACATTATTGATTTCTCTTCATGATCGGAGAGGTAAGGTGCAAAAAAGGAGGGAGGGGGTGAGGTTTCTTTTCACATTTTTAATGTGATATTAAAGATTTGAGTGCTGTGTTTGTAAATATGAAAGTTTAGATGTGAGATATGATATTATTTTTAATTAGCGTTTTGTGCTATATATGTAAATGCTCCCTTCATATTTTTTCTTACTAGTATTTAAATGTGACAGTTCATGAAGAATTTTCATGACCCGATGAGTAAAAACATAACTGCGTTCCATTATAGTTCCAATAACTAATCTACCTTTTGTATTGATAGAATGGAAGTTGTTATGCATTCCTTTTCTTTCTAATACTAGATAGAGATCCTTGTAATGGAAGAAGATGATGTAAGGCTTGGAAGCTCCATGAAGGTGCCAATCACACTGTGTTGTTTGGAGTTTGCATTTGAATTTAACACATAAAATTGACCTTTGTGTGTCTTCTTCTTGCTATTTCTCCTGCCCTTCACAGATCTTTGTGTGTATGTCATTTTGCTTTGAAACTAATGGGATGACTCGAAGAATTCTTTTCAGCTTTGCATAATATTTTTGTGAAAAGTTTGAATGTTTTTGACATAAAATAATATACACAAATCAAAGTGGCTGACGTAAGCAATATAACCCTTGCACAGCGACTCCAAAGGATTGTTTTTGTTGGGGATTTTACTGTAAAGTTTGGAGTTCTTCATCCTGTTGTAAAGTAAATTCAAAGTACTTGTTTCATTGCCAAGTTTTATTTTCTTTTTCATCCTGTTGTTTGAGTTATGATCTCTTTCCTGAGAGCAACTGCAGCAACTCTTGTCAAGCTATTGCTATGTCATGAAGACGCTAGAAAATATAAATTTTGTAGCTTAAAGATGTTTGATTTAAGTGATGTCTCCCAAAAGATTTTGAATGAAATTAAGTCAATTTAAGTACTAAAAATGTAGGGGAAAAACTACAAATGTTACTAAACATGTTACCTTATACAGTTTCCTTTTAACCTAAATTTTGATTTACACCTTGAAACGATTTCTTTTGAACTTGTGTGCTTCAAGCTTTTATTGGCATGTCTTCAACGGCCCTCCATGATGGCATATACCTATGATAAGTAATTTTTTTTTAAATTTGGGCATCCAAATAAGTTTGGACCTATTATCATTAATATTTAATTATTTGAAACTTGTGCATGTCTTGGTAGTGAATATAATGTAGTGTCTTCAGGAATCCAAACTTATGTAGATATACTAATAATTTTTTTTTTATCTTCTAAATGTGCAGGCGTAAGCAACATGGTTATTTCTTTTGTAACCAAGCACATTTAATGTTAGGTAAAGCATACATATAGAATTTAACAATTGTATGCTCATCAGTTTATTTGTGTGCGTGCTCTAGGATGCAAGATTTTCATCTGTTTTTGAAATGAAGCTTTCATGCATGTTAGTTTTTTCTATCAAGTTCTGCTTATTATGTACAAAAGTGTTTCTTTGCTTAGAGAATATAAAAATGCTACCCAACACTATAACCTGTTTAGCAATATTCAAAATAAAATTTAGAGTTGAGAGGATAGGCTTCTTTTTTGTTAATGGTCGAATTATCTTAAGGGTGTTTTAAGTG
Organism: Phalaenopsis equestris; assembly: GCF_001263595.1. Classification (NCBI taxonomy): domain Eukaryota; kingdom Viridiplantae; phylum Streptophyta; class Magnoliopsida; order Asparagales; family Orchidaceae; genus Phalaenopsis; species Phalaenopsis equestris. Next base: position 1,060,952 of record NW_018165201.1, on the reverse strand, counting down.
CCATGCTTATTCATTTACTTCAATTTGTGCCCTTAAAGTGCATTTAGTGAAAGATATGTGTGTTTATTTGGTTATTTTATCCCCGGGAGTTATGATTCCTTGTGCTAACTTTGTTTTTTTTTATTATTATTGGAATGATTTTATCTGCTTATTCTTAAAGGTGAGTTAGGTTTTGGAAGCCTTAATAATGTTATTATGGCCTTTTTTTTTTAAATTGTGGTGGGACTTTGGACTCAAGGCAACCTTTAGTCTGAATTCATGCATATTAGATATTGTAAATAATAGTCCCAAGTTTATGAAGGTTTGGAATTTTGAATTCTCGCCTTGCAAAAAGTTTGTCGGAGAATTTGTTGAAAATCTTATTTATTTGGGTTGGGTGCTAGTAGGTTTTTATTTACTTATTTGTTAGCATGATGCTTGGTTCAAATCTCTTTCAAGGTCATTGTTATTTTGATGAAGTTAGAGATTTCTTCTTTGATGATGAATGGCAGGAGGCTTTACTTAATGTCATCTCCTTGAAGATTTTGTTATTCATATTTTAGATATTCTCCTTTAAAACATGAATAAAGATGCTATTTTATGTATTGTCTTTCTTAATGCTTCCCTGAAAACTAAGTCTTTATAGGAGGTGTTAATTTTGGAGTGGAAATAGATTTCAATGGATTATTTTGGCATTTAAAAAAAAAGGGTAATTTTGGCATATATGGATTCTTGTCATAATTTTCTTCAACTAAATGTTTATTTCATGAGGTTCTCCATATTAATCTTAGATTGAAATGTTGGGATTTTACTTTTGCTTCCAATTGACAATTTTATTATAAATTGGAGCCTTTAACTCACGTTTTCCTCCATGGATTTAGTGTTCCAAGGTGTTGTATCATTATGCTTCTATTTCTTAGGTTTAGATTTATAAAAGTTATAATTTAAAGTTTTTATTAACCTAAAAACATTTTGGTTCATAGGATGGTGGTGTTTACCTATGTTTATTGTTGTCGTTTTGTTATTTGGTTTGTTGGCTTGAGAGAATACTATGAAATTTGATAATTGTTCTTGTAATTCATATGAGTTTCTTTATAGTGTGGATAATCATATTTAACTTCTATTGGATTTTGGTTTGTATAATCTTATTTTGTTCTATTGTGCTCCCTTATGCAATTGATACTTTAATATTCCTTATTTGGCTACTATTCACATTGTGAAATTTTTTTTGTTGGATTAAAGTTTTATTTGGAGTACTTAAGCTTAATTTTGATTATCATGTTGATGGTTCTTGATGGAGGGTGTCATAAGATCTTGGTGTAGAAGGAACACTTTAGCCACTTTTGGAGGACTTTATGAGGAAAGCTTGGTACTAAGCTTCTGTTCAACTCAACAACTCACGCACAGACAGATTGTCAGACAAAGGCTATGAACAAGAGTTTGGGGAATCTCCTGAGGTGTTTTATAGGGAATAACATCAAACAATGGGATTTGATTCTATCCCAGGCTGAATTTGCTTGCAATAGGTCCGTGAGATAGATTACAGGACATACTTCCTTTGAGATTGTGAATGGGCACAACCACACTTGAGTTGGTACAACCTCTTCATGCTACAAAGGTTAGTGTAGATGTCGAGCCTAGAGCGCAGGAGAGTCAGAGGCTACATGATGAGGTAGAGAGAGCGATCACCAAGCAAAACCACAAGTATTAGGAGTAAGCTAGTAAAACCAGGAAGAATGTGGCTTTTCAAGGGGAGACTAATGTGGATCAGATTGAAGAAAGAGAGGCTTCCCCAAAGCAGATTGACATTTCAGGATCCTCAAGAAGCTGAATCAAAACGCTTATAGGATTGACTTATTGGGAGTAAGCTAGTAAAACCAGGAAGAATGTGGCTTTTCAAGTGGAGACTAATGTGGATCAGATTGAAGAAAGAGAGGTTTCCCCAAAGCAGATTGACATTTCAGGATCGTCAAGAAGCTGAATCAAAACACTTATAGGATTGACTTATTGGGAGATTACAACATTTCTGTTACCCCCCAATTTGGTCGACTTTACTTTATACCATGAGGGGACAGAAGCTTCGATGGATGAGGTCAAAGCTTTTCCAACCCTGGGGCGTTTGTTCGCCCTGCTACTTGGACCGATTCGGTCCAAGGGTCTTGAGAGCTGGCCAGCCCTCTATGCAGAGGAGTACCACCTCTTTTTAAGAGGGGGCCCTCTCCTAGTTATTTGATGATGATGATGATGATGATGATGATGATATATATATATATATATATATATATATATATATATTCTCTTTGTTGATGTCTAGGGTTTAATTTTTACCGTGAATTGCTTTGGGACAGCACTCGTCATCTCCTTTTCTCTCTACGGATTGTATCTTGGTCTCCAAGTAATGTTTATCCTTCTTATACATTTCCCTCTCCTACATTTCTTTCACATTCCCTCTCCTTCCTCCTTGCTATCGCCACCCGAACAGTCCTCACGCAGCTATTCCTACTGCTTGCTTGTCGTCTGGACTCTTGAAAACTGTCGTCTTGTTGATTCTAGCTTGCTAGCCACCTCCCCGGAGGTCCAAACCCTAACCGACACCACCTACACCCTAGATGCAACCCTAATTTCAGTGTTGTGTTGTTTTGTTGCAATTTCAAATTTCCCTACTATTTGTTGTAATTTTAGATTTTCTATTCAATGATAATATTTGTTTTCCTTGGGTATTTGTTAAATTTTGGTATCACCTCCAGAATAGTTCGCAAACCTTTGGGTACTTGCATGGAAGTCTCAAAGAATAAGAGAACATGATCCACATACAATAGATGTGATATACAAGCCCCTCCATTATATATGCTAATACCCAAGTGTGTTCTCTTTGAGAGAGGGCTGGGGAGAGGAGTTTTGAACACAAAATGAAGAGGTACGAGGACAAAGGACAACCTTCTCTGAACGGACAGTCTGCCTTTATCCAATTTGATATTTTTCCATTAATGGGGAGGGTAAACTTTGGTTTCTCCACACACTTAATAATCCAATTTATGAACCTTTACGGAAAACCCATAGCTTGAAGAACCATTTAAGGGTGTGCCAGTTCATTTTGTCTTATACTTGCTCCATATTCACCTGAATAGTCATAAGCCCTTTCAATGTGATGGACGTATTGAATTTGTTGGTAATCTCTTTCTTGGGCAAGCAAGCAATGGTTGTGTGCTTAATTTGAGGTGATGTTTTGCTAGGATTTTGGCGTGGGCATGAAGCTGAAAGCTATGGACGTTGTGGGGATGTTACTTAAGGATAGAGAGAGGCGTTTTAGATGACAGCTAGAGTTGTTGGAGGGGTTAAGACAAAAAGCTAGGCGAGGGAGAAGGAAATTTGCAATATGAGATAAAATGCTTGCCCTCACCAAGGTGACAAGGGTTTGGATCGACCAACATGCCTTTCCATGGAAATAAACCACTAAACTTTTTATACTAATATGCAATAAGCAAAATATGGATTTTATTTCTTTTATTAATGAAGATGAGGAGCCTTTTTATGGGCAAAGAAAATATGCCAACTACGAAGTAAGACTATATAACAACCACCCTTTAGGAGTATGGTCATGAAATTATGTTTGCTTCCCTTATTACAGCTAGCCAGGGGATTTTCAAGCAAAGTTTAAAGCTTTTTACATGTACTTTTATTAAAAAGCTTGGTGGGGGCAGGCAAATAAAAAAGTGGAGTGGTCTTGGAATTTGACAATATAAATTATTATCTTCATTGAGAGGCCGGTCACAGGCTTATTGCTTTGAGATTTGAAATCTAATGATGTTGATGCCTGTGTTATTCATGATGTATATTTTAATATTTATTTTATTATATCCAATTTAAAGAAATTCTAATTTTGTTAAATTGGCTATAACGCCATGCTAATATATTTCATCATATAATTTTTAGTTTTCATAAATTAATTCTTTGGTAGTCATCCACACCAAGTCAATCAAAGAAATCGTTTATTCATGTAAGCCAATCTAAGGAATTTTTTGGGTTCATCGGCACCATCAAATACGGGGCTTTAATTTTTAGTCTAGAGAATGTATCATCAGAAATGCTCTGGTCATTCTAGTTTGGTGTCTTGGAACAAGTAACCTCCTATTCAAATGTTATTCTTTAGGGTGATCATGCCAGGCAAGGGCAATAGTTGCAACTAGTGGAGTTTGTGCCTTATGTTCTAAATGATAAGTTCTCAAGTTTGCCATTGTGATTCTTAGGTACTCAATTGAGTTTTTTATGCTTTCAATTTGATCTTCAAATGTTGCTTTATATTCTTCAATTTGATTTAGAGACAATGATTTATGAGGTTTGATTGAAAACACAAGAGTACAATGATATGCTTTCTGTTATTGTTGCAAAAGATGCTTTATGCGTGAAAATGTTCTTTTCTTTCATTTTGAAAAGGGATATGTTTATGCAAATATATAAAATGATTTTCGAAAGACTTTAATCACTTGATAACACTTCATTTTCATATATAATGATAAATATGCATAAAATTCCTCAATTAAAAGCAAAACACAAAAAAAAAATATATTTATAGTTTTAATAATCTTGTTTTAAAATACACCTTATATTTTCTTTTTTTGCATTCACTTGTGTGTCCTCCATTTTAGATTTTTGTCGTTTCGTTGCTTCATATAAGGCTTTTTCCTAGTTTCAGTTTCGATGGTGCCCAATATCTCAATGACACATTTGATCCTTTTGATTTGATTATTTGTTAATTTATTTAGTGTCTACGTGGGGAAGAATTATCATTGTGGTTTTTCGACAACACACCGAGATGTTGTTTGCAGCAACGTTTGCAATGCTTTTTTTTAAATGTTGGATGGTAAAATGGTGTTTCATGAACTAATTAAGGGTCTGTTTGGGCTAGCTACAGTTGTCTGAAAAGCAATTGTGGCAATATGTCTATTTGGAAGATGCATTGATAAATTTGTTGTGCTGCAATTGTTTTTAAAAAAAATGTCTAAAATGTCATTCTATATATGTAATGACAAAAATTGGAAGAGAATTTCCCATGACTACCTCTTTAATAACTCAATTTGTATTATTATATAAAAAAGTTAAATTTTTATTTTATGCTTTATGAATAAAGGATTACAAACAATATCACATAATATTTAATATTTTTTTGTATTCCATAAAATTACACCATTCATAAAGTATTGAAGCACAAAGTCATCAACAAAATAATTTCTCAATTAAAAGTACTGTCACTTTTACGAATAAAATTTCAACCACAATCATAACTTTAATTTGATAAAGTTTATTTTGATATAATCATTACTCCTAAAAAAAAATTCCAGCGAAAGCTCTGGTTATACGTTTAAACTGAAATATGTTAAATGCATATAACCAATCTAACAAAATAAATATAAAAAAGCTGTAATTGAAAGTACGAAGTATAGGACATTTAAATTTAATAAAAATTGAATGTCTAAGGTATAAAATATACATAACCATATCACAGAAGTCACTCATTGATGTTTCACTCATCAACTGAAGCATTTGTAATATGTTATCTTAGTTGAACCATAATATTAATGTCTTAACTGTTCTGAGTCTGTTGGAACATTTTTTATGTCTATTACAATATGTTCTCTTAGCTGAACATTTTTTATGTCTATTATTGGATGAGCAACCCTATATTTATAATTTTCATGTGAATCATATGTGTGATTTGTCTCTAAACTATTAAACTCAATGTTTAATTTCGAAAAATAACGCCTTATTTAATTATGTAGTGTCGTTGTCATTGTCACTATTGACTTGTTTGTTAAATGAATTGCTAGGTTTGCCCCTTAAAATAACTCATTTTTCTTTGAAATATCAAAAATACTTTCAATAATATCATGTAATGAATTGTGTTGCTTATGAAATATTTATTTTCTTCACGAACTACTTGACTACTTTCAAAGTCTCGGAGGTTGCATTTTATTTCAGTATATGACTTAGAAAGTCTCACTGCATCAGGTACCCGACATCCATGATAGTGCTTCTTGGTGGATTATACAGAATATTTACATATAAATTATTTATAAAGAGATATCTATTATATGTGCAATTATGGAGTACTAGAGGTGTTCTTGAAAAATTATATTATTGGGAACATGTTGCAAATTTGAGGATGCAATTATCATGCACATTTCCTTTCCATTTGGTCATGGCAAATGTGAAACACTTGTGAAAGTCCCAAATCACCATAATGTACTGTTTCTGTGAATTACAGCTTCCAATATAAGCCACATTCTCAGTTTAAGGAACACAGACATTCACATGTGTTTCATCAATTATGCCAATGTAGTCTTATATTATATATTATTTTGTTAAGCGTATTCAAACTGCTAAAAATATTATTATTTCATGTGTATGAATCTATCTTGAAGTAGGACATATAAAGATAATCATATGATATCTCAATAAGTGTTTTCAAAAATGTAGAATCTAGGGGGTTCACAACAGTAGATGTCAAGCTAATCTACTAATTGTTTCAGAAGAATGTTGAAAGCATTCACATGTTACTCTTGTGGACTCATTGTGTGATAATATATCTAGTGTTATCCCTGACACTTCCCTTTTTGTTGCTCTTGAGGAACCCTAAAGACCGTGATAGGTCTGCAAATTTTGTAGAAGATCAAAAGGTTGCTTGTGACATACAAAACATACTATGAAATCTCCTAGTGTTTCTTGTGAGCAGCTCCCAGTCCATTTATGTCCAATACATGTTTTCATTGAAGGATTTTTACAAATATATGTTTCATAGTACTCATTAATTAAGCATACAACAGTGATCATAGCCTTCTTGGAAAGCTCTTGTTTGTTGTTAGACATAACTGTAGCAACACAAATAAAAATTTATCAAACAACACTTACAAGAGCAACATCAACTGAAAATATAAGAAATCATATAGGATAAAACATTAGTCTAAATTGCAGAAATAAAAAATAATATGAAAGAATTTAAACATAATATAGAGAAATTCATAAAACAATACATAGAATCCTGGCCAAAAATAAATACAAATGTTCGATAATCACAAATCACTCTAAATTATTAACCCTTAACGTATTGCATATATTCATCTTTCACAGCTTTCATAGAAAAATTTAATGTAATAAATATTTTGTTCAACTGCAAGTGACATGAGTAGCATCATCGAGCAACTTAGTGGAGTATAAATGTAGTAGCACGCCGTCATAAACTTTAGGTATCCTTTCAAGCATTCTGATGATGTCAAAAATGGAAAGAGATTCTTGTGATGAACTTGATCTAAAAGACCTATTTGAGAACGTTTTAACTAGTTGAGAAATTTGATTCCTTAGAAAAAAAATGCTTCTCGTCTTCTTTCTCCCCTGCACTGGTTCAATAGAATATTGGTGTTTTGTATGACTGGATAATGTGCGCTCATTTTTGTTCTGATATGAACCTTTCTCAGGGTTATTTGAACTTTTGTTCTATTCAGATACTTCATGGGTACTTAAATTAATAGGGGCTTCTTGACGAGGAGCTCTTGCCGGGCATCAACCAGCCCCATAAAACAACATGTCAAAATTTCTCTCAATTTCAGGATCAATGCCATAAAGTTTGAATTTTTTTTTTTGCATTTGGGACGGCCTACATTTCATTGCAGTAAAAATAATATTAATATTGATCTACACATACTAAGCAAGTGACTGAATAATTAAAAAAAAATACCATTTATTTGAAGTATTGATAGTTTTTTTTATATGATCTCAACCTAGTCCGGTTGATCTATGTTTCAGTTTCTTCGATAGCTTCCAATCTTTTTTTTAGTTTATCCCATTTATTTTTTTGTTTACATTTGTTATATTATCTTCTAATTTTCTCACAAAAATTATGTATTATATTCTAGCAATCCTTTTTATTGAAATGTGTTGTAGGTCGTTTATCTAATTCAACTTCTTTCAGACAAATATCACAAAAAATCTACTTAACAATTCTCTCATGTAGCAGGTAAATTGCTTTATTTTGATATTTCCATTGCAACTCACTAGTGGGAAAATATTACATAAAAAACGTGAGAAAAGAAAAGTAAAAGATTACAATAGAAGCCTATCTTTCATTCATAAAACTGAAAAAAGAGGAAGTTTAATAGGTCAATATGAAGAGATAATTATTCTGCCATGAGAACATGACAGAGCATCCATAAAAAATGGGATTTTGGTTGCATTTGAACAGTTTAGAAAAAAAACTCATATATATCAAAAAGAACAACATCATAAAGTCCTTGCAAAAGAACCTCAATGTAAAATGACTCGTTATAATCCTTCAAAGAATTCCAGTCATTGAATAATACGACATTCATCCAATTGAAAAAGAATGACAAGCTACCATAATACATTAATGCAGAACATCTATGGGCATAAAATAAAAACTAAATATATGTTTGGCAGGCTGACACCAAGCCCCCCCAAATAATTTGAAGACTTATTTTGGGTGCAAACCTAAAAGGGCAATTTAGTAATTTATTATTTATTATTTATTATTGTAGGATACAAGGGCTAATATGTTTAGGGTTAAGGTTATGCTATGAGATTGTTGTCTGAAGTCTTAGGGTTAGGTTTTGGGAGAGATCGCTTGCCTTTCGAATTGTAGGTGTTAGGGTTAGGGTTTTGGAGAGATCCTTACCTTTCGAATTATAGATGCTTGTTGCTTGGTGTTATTGAAATAAAATATTTGGTTGCCCGAATTTCTATGAATATTCGTCTCCATTCGTACCATATTGGTATCAGAGTAATAATCCTTCTTCACCATTGAGGCATCCTCCCCAACTCCATTGCGTCGCCTTTGAAACGAACTTTGTGATCCAAGTAGCTTAAAAATGAAGGGATTGAGATGCAATCCAGAACGACGGGATCGCGACCCTAAACCCTCTATTTTTTTGTTGATATTATTCCAAGGATAATTTTGGATCATGGAAGCGGAACTCATGTATTATGTGATCTCGTCATTGGCATTTTAGCTATCCCAAATCGCGACTGTATCGAGAGGTTTGATCGCTGGATGTGTTGTATGTTGTGATCCCGTCGCTGGCTTCCTAGCCAACTCATATGATGATTTTTTTGCATGTTTCAGTCACCAATGCGACGACCTATCCATTGTGATCCCATTGTTGTTTCCTGATTAGTCAATTTGTTAATGATGATTTGCATTATTCCTTACCAATAAATTTATGCCATGAGATTATCGGTTATCGGTCCATGTAGATATATCATAATTATGGGTTTGTCTGTTTGTAATTACATCAACATTTCACTTTGAGTAGTATCATTTTGGATGCATTAGTATCTTAGAATTTGCATTTTTTTGTTCTTATTTCATTATCATAATAACGGCATGTTATTGCTCTCGATTTTGTCTGAATTTGCTGGAGTTAAAATTCTTATTTGAGGGATTGAGTTAATTTATGCAGATTTACTCTATTATTTTATTATCATTGAGTTTATAATTCTTGTATTTGTGGTTTACATTTCAAAAAAAAAATCCTAGTTAAACTATCTAGTGGTTTGCTTTATATAATAAATACATTAAAAAACGTAACCCTTAACCGTCCTGCATCATTATACTCCTAAAATCGAATAATGGATTTGACAATCTATATTATATCATCTTATCTTGTTCTTGCAGGCATATTATTAACCGCATTTTGAACCTGCATGCGCCAGGTGGATTTACTTTTTTCTTTAATATATTTATATTTTGGGGCATTTACATACGTAGCACACAATTCTCATGTATTTACATATCTCACTTCTAAGCATTTACACACATAGCATTCAAATGTTTAATATTTGCATAAAAAATTAACTATTACTAATTTTTAAAAGTGAAATACACATTTTCATTCATAGATTTAAAGCACCAAAATGATATGTATATAAATATAAAAGTTTAGGTGTGAGATATGTAAATAAATAAGAATTGTGTGCTACGTATGTAAATTTTATTTATATTTTTATGCCAGTATCGTTAACAGATCACTGATGGAAAATGACAAGAATTTTCTTCATGTTTGTTGTTCTGTTATTTTAGAATGGTCTGGAGAGATTCGAAACATTGTTTATTCGGCTGATGGGAAAGCTGTAACGGTCATTTATAGAGTCACTCTTTATGGAACTGATGCTGAGGTAAGCTTTTATTCCAGACTATAACTAAGTTTGGGCACTTTAAACTATTGCATGACTCATCTTTGAATCTTTAATGCATGAATATTTTATTAGTTAGTTATGGGTATTATCAATAAATATTATAAAGAAGCCTTCTATTTCATGACTAACTCTATAGAAGATGTCAATATAGATTTCATGGTTCTTGTGCACAGTTATCTATTTATTGGTCCATCAGAAAATTTATTTTGCTAATTTTTTATGACACATTTATTATTGGTGCTGTGTAATTATGGTTGGAATCGGTGGTTTATTTTTTGGAGTTAATATTTGGTGGCCTTTACGCTCATAATAAATAGGCAATCACAGACCATTGCCTAAAGCTCCTTATGCTTTCAATTTTTTTTTTTTTTGGAATTATTTTGAAGCATTTTAACTCCTATTATGTGGTGATTTGTTGACTCAATTTATGCATTTATGATTTGACAATAATGCAAGTGAATATAATTCTAGTTTTGGATATCCACTTAAATTGAACTTCATTTAATTTTCAAGAATAAAGGTCTTCTAACTGTAATTCTCATCTTATTTTTTAAACATCATTAACTTTTAGAAGAAACATTAGTAATGCATAGGTAAGATAATGGATGTTGCAGAATTTTTTCTTATAATGTTCTCTGCATTATTATAATGAATGAGTCGCGATCAAGTTCGTGCTTGGAATGAAACAAGGCGGGAGCAGACAATCAGGCAGTGGAGTTTAATTTTTTTCTAAATTCATTTTTTTAACTACCATTTAACAAATGAAAGAGTCATTACATAAGAAAATTAAATTAGAGTGATTATAAATCTACTTTAGGTTAGGATGTTCGTGTCTTCTATAAACCTTTCATCTTCTATTACTCATCTTTTAGTTAATTAATTAAACCTGAAATTTTAGTTTAAAACAACAGTGAACTAATTTTAACCAGTGAATACTCATACTCCTAAACTATAGTAAAACTATGAAATGAGAGATAATATGCTTGTCGGTTAAATTTTATATAAATTAATCTAAGAGCATCTAAAGGTTTTTAGTGTTTAATATGATCATTCAATGTGATTCTAAACGTTCTCCATGTCTTATTATATTATTTACATATCAACATTTTTTTAATATGTATACAATCGTCTAAACTTGTACCAATGAAGGTACATCACTATCAATATCATTTTTCATTATATGTACGGGTATCTTAGCGTTCTCACACTAGTACCATAAAAGTGTGAATTTCATGATAGCCAAGCATGCACATGCAAGCATGCTATGAAAATTATTATGTAATAATGATTATTTTATTCTTATTTGCATAACAGTCAATATATTTGTATAACAGTCAATATTTTATGATAATTTAAATAATGTTGACTAGATATATCGTTCCTACAATATGAATAAAATTAAATAGAATCATAAATTATGAGCTTGCTATGATTTCAATATAATTAGTGACACATTTGGTCTAGAATAAACAAAAGTATTACTATAGCATAAGAACATGAGTACTCACTTTGATTTTACCTTAAGATATGATCCATTTCAAATCCTTTAACTTTTTTGTTTCACATTTTTACTTTTCTCAACTGGTTATATTTTATAATATTCTAACATTAATATGTACAAATTTATAATTATATTGTCTATAAGTGATTATCAAAATAAATACGGATCTTACCTCTTTTGCTTCTTTTGCATGATCCATTCTCGATCTTATTAGTCCTTTAATTCAATTTATTGTTCGAACTAATTTGCAGAAATTAATTCATAAATTAATACATATTAATAACATTTTGATTAAAATAATTCAAATAATTAAAGCATAAAATCCATAAAACCCTACCTTAACATTCATTATATGGCTTGATTTGCCTTTTTCTAGTCTGAACTTGCACCATGAACCTTCTTGCAAGTCCTCCTGACATTAATTAATATAATAAATTTCAATTAGAAAAATTATAATTTTTATTCCCTAAAGTTTAGTATAACCTAATACCATCAAATTTATTAAACAAATATCTTATGTAAAATAAAACATAACTCTAACTTTATTGTTTTGGTTCGGTCTTCATTTAACCCACACGAAACTCCGGTGATACCATAGCCTCCTCCTCTTCTCCTTCGTACAGGATGTAAAGGAAGCCCTCCTTCCTTTCTTCATTCATATCTTCCTTTTACTGTAGGTAACATCAAACATAGTCAAGTCGCTCACAAGACTCCTCATGCGCAAGCGACTCTTCTTCCCTTCGAACCCCTTGTGCGAGATTGTCCAAGCAGCAAGTCGACGATCTCACTAATGTTTATTGACCTTACTTTCGGTCAACCTTTCGTTCGAATTCAAAACCAACTCACAACCAATCTGAAAGCTGCTCACATTGAGCTAGGAATGACTAGTTTGTGGTTCATTTTAGCATTGATTAAGGAACTCGGTTTTCATGGGGTGGGGCCTATACTTTGGCCTCAACTAACTCACCTTGGAAACACTGTAGCCAAGATCAACATGGCCTTTGAAATTTTTGAGTTTTCTAAGTTCAATTTAGGTTGCCTTGGATCGTGTGTGCCCACCCTTTGCGAATGTGGGAACTTTCATGAGCACACACACACCCACATGTGTGCACTCAAGTTCGCGCTCCCATGTTTGCGCGGGTGCAGGCGTGCATGCCTGTGCTCCCACTACCCCTGAACCGGCATGGACACCCCTGGTTCGGGCATAGCAACACTCAATTGTTTCTGGGCATGGTCACGCCTGACACTGGCATGACCACGCCCCCGAGCCATGTTAGTGATCCATGGTCTTCTTCCTCGGATTAGGCAGTGAATTGACATGTCTTTTCATCGCCAATGATCCGTGGGAGCTCCAACCACCGGGGGAATCGCAATCGTCGATCCTTATCTTAATCGACGGTTGTCGAAGTCGATCCGTGGGTGGCAACGGCTCCGCCACCGCCTTTGTCGCCTATAAATAAGCCCTCGCGGCTCCCCCTTCGACAATTCTACACGCACAAAAAAGAGTTAGGTTGCCTCCTCTTCTATCCATGAACCACCATGGCTCCTCCGATAAGCCTCCTCTTTTATATTGTGCTTAGTATTTTTTTTAAAACTTAATTTAAGTACAAGTAAATCAAATTCTTGGATTAAACTTGGATTTGGGTTTCACTTAGGTCTACTCGAACAAAGCCTAAACTTGACCCTAATCCTAACCCAACCCGATTCAAACTGTAACCCAGGTCCAACATAGGTCCAACCCAGGTCAAACCCATGGTTAACCCAGGATCAACTCACGTCCAACAAAGATCTTAACCCAGGCCAACCCTAGTCCAATCCACGTCCAACCTAGGTCAATCCAGATCCAACCCAAGCCAAACCCAGACCCAACTAGGTCCATCCTAGATCAAACTCATGTCAACCTAGGTCTAGCTCAGGTCATAGCCAATTGGAACCCAATCGAATCATACCGAACCAAGCTCGATTTTGAGCTGAATTCAGTTGAACCCTAGTTAACCTTAACTCACCCCCAACCCAAGTCAAATCCAAGCTAAACTCTAAGTTATGTTTCTATGTGTAGTACTCAATGTGTAATGCATTAAAAGTCATGTTCCATTCATGTTTTATATTTTTCACATACCATGTTTAGTTTCTTCTATGTTAAAAATAAACAAAAACAAAAAAAAATGATAAAAGAAAAAGGATGAGAACCTCTCACATGTTTTTTCTCCCCATAAACATTTAATAAGGCACCCAAAAGTTATGGACAAAACCAAACAGAGAACAACAACAAAGAAAAACAATTACAAAACTTTAAGCCAAGAGAATCTCGATTTTTATCTCAACAAATAGATCTATGAACTAAAACAAATCACGAATTAAATATCGAACTCTAAATAACATCTAAAACACACTAAGATAAAGAACGAAAACTAAATCTATGCAGATTTGACACGAACTCTAAGTTAGCCAATTTAGACACAAGAACTGAGGATCATACATATATCCTAGGTTATTCCAAGTATAACAACCTAGGTTAGTCTAATAGACACTCTAGTTAGTGCTAAGGACTGGGACATATAAAACAAACAGTCTTGCCTCCTGAAACAGAAGGAATGCTCTATTATGAAGTAAACCATGGTTACCGACAAAGGCATTTCAACCCGCCTTCAAACTAAGAAACTCTCTACATGCCTTGGTCATGAGTTTAAGGACGGTCGTTGGTTATAAGTTGGTTACAGTTGAATGATGCCAACATATCCGGGACGAACGAAAGCCACGAGCATTTTGAAAGTCTAGGTTTTTTCACCTATTAGGATTCCTTTTAGAGTCTAGGACCTCACCTCCACCTAGAAATCCTTCATATCGACAACTTCAGATCAAATCAAACTAATCATTCTTGATCTCCTTTTGATCACATCCGATCAATCAAAACTCGCTACCAGTCTTTTTGAAAATCTTCAACCACCAACTAAATTCAATCCTTTCGGTAAAAATTTCTTCATGTATGGTTAAATCTCTTTGTCTGGGTCGTTTCATGACACACTATCATTGGATTGTAAGTCTCATTATTTTGAGCTTAATTCTTCCAAAATGCTAGCTTGGATCCTTCCTTCATTTTCGAAACCTCAACTTTCAAAGTCCATCCTTCTAATCCGAATAGGATAAGTCATTATATTATTCAAGAGGTTTTTTTAGGGCTCACGACTCTAGAGATATAATTAACTATGAGGGCTTGCTCTTATAGAGAATCTAACCCTATTATAAAATAAACCTTATCTTACACCCATAAAATAAGGTAAAAAACCCTGATTCCTAGACTTATGAAGATTTTCATCATCCAAATGATTAGTCTCATTTCAAGGTAATACTTTCTCCCCTTGGGAGGTATCTTATTCTTTAAATCTTGTCTTTGATCATTTAGATAAAAGTTATCTAAATGGTTTATGGTGTGTGGAGAGAAAAATCATCCACCAGTGTTGCCTTCCTCTTACACACTCTCTAGCATGACAAAACACTTGCACGCGTTATCGATCTTACTATTTTCGTACACGTCGAGTGGCTTCTGAGGAAAATTGTTCACAATCTGATTTGACATCTGTTGCCTTTGGCTTTTTCCCTCTTAGGTGAGCATTCTTCTTTCTTCTCCTTCTTCCCTCTCCTTCTTCCACTCTCGTTCTCTCTGAGTTTCCTCTGCCACTTGTCTTGCTCTCTCTATTTGTTCTCTTCGAAAGGAACACTTCTTAAAACAAAATTGTTGAGGAGTTTCATTCTCACCCTAAATGAATGCACTTATTGAAACTCCTAATAGTAATAACGTTATTATTAATTTTTTCTTTAGTTATTAAAATTTTCCCACATAAAAAATTCATCCCTGAAATTTGTATAATCTACTTCAAGCCTCAAATCACTTCTCATTAAACAAGTAAAACTTAAATCATCCAAAAAGTTTCATGAAGTTTAAATTTGATAAGATGAACAGTGGATGCAAAACTAATTATTTTCAAATTACTGAGAAAAAGATAACATAACACGAATAACATCAAATCTAAGCAATGTAATATAACGACAACACACATTTTTGAAAAACAAATACAATAATGACACTCATATAAAATACAATAAAACATAACACTCGTCAATCCCTATTTGCATCAGCAACGACAATAGGTTCTTCAGGCTCTCTACTAGTAATGGAATATACTCGCGATTGAACAGGTTGCCTTGGTTAAACTTGAGTAGGAACTGAAGCAGTAGACTATCATTCTTTGCCCATCGACACTCCTTTGAGAAAGAGCTCCATCTTGTTTCTGTTTTTTTTTGAGGTTTTCTGGCCATGTTAAGGGTAGTATCTAGCATGTGATTAGGCTGACACCCCAGTAGCATGTGTTGGAGCCCATCAAACTTTCACTGTTATGCAATCTTCCACATTTAACATAAGTGACTATGGTACTCTGAGTTGTACCTCTGCTAAATCCACTTGAACTGAACTTGAGCTTCTTTTCAATGGGTCCCTATGTTTGATCCCAATGTTCTCTGATTCATTAATAATCTCTCTCTTATGTGTATCATTATACTTCTAAGTTGATAATTGATCTCAATTCTTCTAGTTCATTCCACTAATATTGAGTATTCATCAATCGCTAAAGGCATCAATTGCTGCCTGATCGAGTCTTTTAATCACGAAAGGAAGTTATAGTACTTTTCTTCTGCAGTAGCGATCAACTGTGTCGCATACCTTGATAATGTAGTGATTTCTGCTTTATATTATATGACTGTCTTTCTCCTTGTACCAATCTGATGAATCTGTTTTGTATTTGTCTTCGAGTAGATAGGGTATAAACCACTCTCTGAATAGCTCTATGAACTCCTCCCAACTTACTATCATGTTGGGTGTGTCCCCTAGTCTAACATGATATTTTTTTTGCCATCATCTTTCAGCTTCTTCATCCAACATAAATGTAACTATTGACACTCTTCTTTCATCCAGACAGGTTTTATAATCTATTATCTTTTAAATTTACATCAGTTAATTCTCTGCTTCAGTTGAATCTTCAGTTCTCTTAAATAATGGGGGACACAGTGCATGAAATATCTTTAAGTACTTATCCACAACAATTATTTCACTCTCACCAAGTTGCAGTCTGAACTCCTGAATTAACTGTCATCGTCGCCACTATCTGGGTCAGGGCATTTGTGTTCACATTTATATCAGTTGGTTCTTCTTCATTTTCTACTGTATTCTCCTCTTCTATAATCTCGGATACATCTATTTGCTTGAATTAAAATAATTACTTAATTAGTACTAACTTAAAATCTCAATTTTCTTATTATAAATTATCTTATAATTGTCCTATTGACTCTTTCACCAAAATTACATTAATTAATTTTAAATCTTGCTCTTATTTCACTTTTATTACGTCCCGATTCATTGCTTGAAATTAACCAAAAAGAGGAGACGACTGGACGATGAAGCTTAATTTTTTTTTCTATATTTATATTCTATAAGTAACATTTAACAAATGAAAGAGCCTTTCAAAAGAAAATTAAACTAAAGTAGCTATAAATTACTTTATGTCAGGTTGTCCGCGTCTTCTATAAAAATTTTCTTTTCTATTATTTATTTTTTAATCAATTAATTAAACTTGAAAATTAGTTTAAAATAACAGTAAATGAACATAGTCAATAAATTCTTATACTCATAAATTAGAGTAATTCTATGAAATATATGACAATATGCGTGTCAGACAAACTTTATATAAATCAATCTAAGAGCGTTTATATTATCTAATATGATAATTTAAGATTCTAAACATTCACTGTGTCTTATTGTATCATTATATTTCAATATTTTTTTAATTTGTATGCAATCTTCACAAGAGCAACTAGTAACAATGAAGGTACATATTAATATCAATATTCTTTTTCATTTTCATGCATAAGTATCTTAGGATTTATTCGCTAGTACCATAAAAGGATGAACTCTGTCTTAGTACAACATGCACATGCAAGCATGCTATGAAAAGTATTATTTAATAATGATTATTTCATCATCATTTGCATAACAGTCAATATATTTATATAACATTTATTATCTATAATAATTTAAATAAATTTGAGTACACATATCATTCATACAATATGAACAATAATTCAATAGAATTATAAATTACGAGTTTGCAGTGATTTCAATATAACGAGTAACGATAACAGTAAATGTATTGGTGTAGAAGAAACAAAAACATTAACATAGTCTAAGAACATGAGTACTTATTTTGATTTCATCTTAAGAAATAATCCATTTCAAATTCTTTTAACTTTTTCTTTCACACTTTTTTTTGTCTCGCCTCGTTATATTCATAATATTCCAACATTAATATGCAGAAATTTATAATTAAATTGATTAGAAATAATTACTTAAATAAACACTAACCTTACCTCATTCTCTTCTTTTGCATAACGCTAACCTGACATCATTCTATTCTTTTGCATGATCGATCTCGATCTTATTGGTCATTTAATTCAATTTCTTGTTTGGACTAACTTACTGAAATTAATTCATAAAGATTATATCTTAATAGCATTTTAATTAAAATGATTTTATATAATTAAAGCATAAAATCCGTAAATTCTTACCTTAACATTCATTCTATGGCTTGATTTGTCTCTTTTTAGTCCGAACCTGCACTACTAACCTTTGTGCAATTCTTCCTGACATTAATTTAATATAATAAATTTTAATTAGAAAAATTATAATCTTTATTTCATAAAGTTTAGTATAATTTAATATCATCTAATTAATTAAATAAACATCTTATATAAAATAGAACATAATCCTAACCTTATTGCCTCGATTCGATGTTCACTTAACCCACGTTAAACCCCTCCTTCTGCGATGCCACAGCTTCCTTCTTTTCTCCTAAGTACAAAACGTGCATGCTATTCTCCTTCTTTCCTTTCTTCCTTCGACCATAGGTAACACCTCACCCGCTAGCAACTCTTCTTCTCTTCGGCTCCCTCTTGTGTGGGATTGTCCAAGCAACGAGTTCAACACTCTTGCTAGCGTCGCCTTCTTCTTACACACTCTTCAGCATGGCGAAGCACAAGATTGCATGTGTTGTTGATCTTCCTCTTTCTCTTTCTTCTTCTTCCTTCTCCCTCTCTCACTCTCAATCTCTCTGAGTCTACTTCCTTCTTCTCTGCCTCCGGCTCGTTTTCTCTGGTTGTCGTTTTGAAAGAAACACTTCTTAAAACAAAATTATCGAGGCATTTCGTTCTCATTCTAAATGACTACACTGATTGAAACTCCTAATATAATAACATTATCATTATTTTTTTTTCAGTTATTGCAGAATGCCATGTAAGTTTCTACAAGGTTTGATTGGCACAAGCAGTGCGATTCATGGTCTCACAATATTTTATTTTACTTTTATTTTTTATATTTTTTTGGTTGTAAAAGTTTTTTTTTTTTTTTTGGATTGGAGATTAAATATGATACTTATAGTTAAGAAATTCTATGAATCAAGTGTATGAGAGATTCAAACTCATCATAGTTCTACGATATTCAGCACCCCTATGGTTAAGAAAGATTTTTTACATGCAAACTCCCAGGGGAAAATTTATAGGGCCCTAACCTATATGAGAAACTTCATCCTTATCAACCTATTTAGGATCATCATTATCAACTTATTTAGGATTATTATTATGAATTCTCATTTTTTATCATTTTTTATTGTTGTTACTAAGTCGAGTTGTGGCAAATGTGATATCAGAACAAAAGTATTAGGCTAATCATTATCAGAGTTCTTGCATGGATCATATGAATCCTACAAGCATTTTTAGACTGACATGGGCTCCAAATAGAAGGACGTGGAAATCGTCGTGATTAAGAGGCTGCTATCTGTTTCTCGCGAGCAAGGTGGGTTGAACTGACTGGTTCCTCTTTCAATTTCTTTAAAATTTTTAGCAAGTTTTCTCCTTTCCTTCCCCACTTTCTTGTTCTCTCCTATATATGTGTTGTATTAAGTTTTGGAAGTCATTTTTTGACTCTTATTTCTATCAAGACAACCGTCGGCGTCCGGTGTTCCCCTTCTAGAGATGTATTCGAAGGCGAGAAGGTGCTTCGGTTGTAACTCATCGGAGATGGTGACCTTTTCCAAGAGTTTAATTGGTGCTCCGGCTGTAGCTCGATCCCATGGGGATATTTATCCTTACCCAACTCCTTCGCATCCCTCCCATCCTTCTTTGTTGACGCTATCCATAACCACAATTGTTGTTCCTCCTTGCTCCAGCTGCCCCAGTCATTGCTCCAAGTCCTGCCCGCTGATTCCTGCCCATCCTAGCTATCCATAATGGTTGTCACCACTGTTCCAGCCCTCCCTACTTGCTGCCACCGCCAAGAACGGCAAAGAGTAGCCATTATCCTGCTGTCCCAGCCCTCCACCCTTGCAGCTGCCACCTTCCTTTCATCGCCATCGTCCAGGACAGCCATTCCCCGCAATCACGGTTGCTTGCTTGCTGTCCAGGGAATCTGAAACAACCCCCTTACTGTTTCGGCTTGTCAACCGGTTTTTTTCCACCACCCAGCTACCTTCCTGGCCCTCACAGACCACAAACACCACCCTTCGATCCAGTCCTAGTTGGAGCTAGTGTTGTTTTTGTTCCTATTTTTTATTTCACTATCTCTGATTGTAGCCTTTATTTATTTTTAAGTAATAATATTTATTTTTTCTATTGTGTTTTAGATTAACTCTGGCATCATAGACTTTGTTCATCCTTCTAGAGATTGGTTGGTTGGAAGTTAATCGCATCAATCTTGCCTTCAAACACCTACTCAGTCAAATCAAATCACATTGAACTCCAAGCGATATATTCAGTCTTTCACCCACCAAAAAAATTGGTAGAATCTGGTAGGCTTACTTTTTCTATATATTTATATTTTATTTTCCGGAAAAAAAAAGTCAAATAGCTCGCTCGCCCTCGCCTTTTGGGTGTCATGATTTGAAATAGGGTAGAGGGAGACTTTTGAGAGAGTAATTGTTGCTAGGAGATTTGTTAAAGATCTTCCAGATTTGAATGTTGGACTCATCCTCAGCCGGTTTTGGAGTCACTGAAGTCGGACCAGTTCTTGGCTAGTGGCAAATTTGTTTTGGGGAGAGAGTTCTTGTGAGGTGTGGAGTACATTCACCTATAAAATTGTAATTTTAAATATTGTAACGAAGTGCTCTGTAATATTAACTGGTGATGTAATAAATGGAGGTGATTCCCAACATTAAATAGTTGAGATAAGTCTAAGGTGGTGTTTGGCTACACTTAGATTTAAGTTAAATCGGATTTATCAAATTCATACTGTGACAGAAGAGCTCGCGAGCGACGACGGCCTTATTTTACTAAATCCTAATTTACATCATTAAAGTGAAAGAGCGCGAGAAGAAAAAGTCGGAATGCGAGAAAATTAGATTTAACAGAGCTTTGGTTTTATTATTATTTTTTTTTTTAATGTTTGGTTAGGTTTAAGTTAAATTCATTGTTAAATCCTATAAACAGCATGCTACCAAACACCTTCTAAGGCTTCTTTTGAATAGTAAAGCTCATTCAAAAGCTGTGGCTGAACGAGCGACGAAGCCTTAGTTCTAAAACGGCAAAAAAAAAATTAAATAATTTCGGCATAACATCAAAAAAAGTTGTTTTACCGAACAGAAAAAAAAGTCTGCATCGACATTCACAGCAATTGAACGGAGGATGAAAGCCTTCTCAAATAAAGCCCAAGTTTAATAATCATGATGATTTAAAAAAGAGGTGGGCATTTACATACATACTACCCAATTCCTACGCATTTACATATATAACACGCACCCAAATATTCATATCACATAAAACACATCACTATTTTTACTTTTAAATAGTGATATACAGTTTTTGATGTATATATATTCAAGTTTAGGTTTAGATATGTGAACATATAAGAATCGAGTGATACGTATGTAAATCTGCCTAAAAATACTATATATACTAAAAAAAAAAAAAAGAATTTCAACTGATGGAAGTTTTTACACAAATTGTAACCAGATCTACAGAGAATCTACTGGAACCGCTTCTGTTGACGACACACACTATGGAGATCCAGTGCAGAAAGCTGAAGCAATGGCGTTCAGACGAGCCTGCGCACGTCTTGGCTTGGGACTTCATCTTTATCACGAGGATTTGTAGAGATAAAAAAAAATGATGTCTTTCTCGTTTTGTCACATGCAGTTCTTCTCCTTCTGCACTAATTTGTTTCTCATTCTCTTATTTAAGTTTCTTAATAGCTGTCATATAAACTTATGTTTTAGCTGCTTCTGCTTTTGTAATTTTCAATTAGCTTTTTTTATGATCCAATTTTAATGGTTGGGTTTGTGTATTTCCCTGTCATTGTTCTTGTTAGTTTTGCTAATGTTTGCAAGGTTCTAGTCTAACATTCGAGAAAATATTCCATTCGGACAATGCACGTCCGAACGGTCAACCGCCACTGCCACGTCACTATGCACCTCAATCGGCGAGCAACGTAACGGCCGGTGGTTGGCCGTCCGGACGTGCAGACGTCCTGACGCAACATTTTTCGCGAACATTAGTGTTGCTAGGTATAGTATGATTATTTAAAATTTTTTTTATAGATTTAGATGTTAATAAATTTAGGGGAATCTACACATGTAACAACCTAAGTATGATATTTAAACTTGGTGTCATAAATTTATGAATGAAAATGACATCACTTTTATAACTTGTGATTGTGGTACTTTTTTGTGTGTTAAGATTTGAGTAGGATACATGTAAATGTAAATGGTTATGTGTTTGTGTGGTATTTAAGTAAATGTTCCTAATATTTATTATTGGTGAGGACTGAATTTAAATTAATAGTAGTTATATTATTAAAATATTAGCGCATGCATACTTAAATCTTAATTTTGTAATTAATTGTGGACTCTACTCTAATTTTGAAATTATATTTGACTCTTCTGTTAATTTAACATATTTCTTGACTAGGGCTGTCAAAAAAGCTCGTTGTTCGCGAATAGTTCGTGTTCGGTTTGTCAATGGGTTCGTGTTTGATTTGTTTGATAAGTAAACGAGACGAATGTGAACAAATTTTTTTCGTTCGATAAGATTTGGTTAGTTAAACAAACGAAACACGAACAGTGATGCGTTCGTTCGTGTTTGAATCGTTATTATTCGAAATATAAAATAATTTAAAATAATTATATTTAAAAATTTATTATTTTTTAAAAATTAAATTTTATAAATTATAATATATAATAAATTAATAATAATAATTATATATCAATATTAGAGATGTCAAACTGCATCGTTGTTCGCGAACAGCTCGTGTTCAGCTCGTTCATTAAGAAGTGAAAACGAACAGTAACTTC
The DNA here is from genome assembly GCF_001263595.1 of Phalaenopsis equestris. Classification (NCBI taxonomy): domain Eukaryota; kingdom Viridiplantae; phylum Streptophyta; class Magnoliopsida; order Asparagales; family Orchidaceae; genus Phalaenopsis; species Phalaenopsis equestris. The sequence continues at coordinate 1,037,885 of NW_018165201.1, read as the reverse complement.
ACGAACAATTTCAAATACAAGTTTATTTCAAACAAACCAAACACAAACATAAGCTTTATTCGTTCGTGTTCTGTTTGTTTACACCCATATTCTTAACTTTGTTTGATGATGGTATATTTAAGGGAGTTGGATGTTTAGAGTGATTCATTAGTAATTATAATTAAGTGATATATCAATAAATATGAATTTTTTTAATTAAAGGTTTATGAAAATTTCCTTAAAATATCTTATATATTTGCAGACTTATAAAGCTTGTACACATGCTTCCAATAAATCATAAGTATTAGGAAGGTTTACATACATATATAAATACCAGAACATCATTTTCTACATATATGCCAGTATTCTACTTTTCCTACATACCAAATGTGTATTTTATCTTTTAAAAGGTTTAATTACTGATATTTTAAATGCCCATAGATATTACTGTGTAGATTAGGTTGGAGGCCCATCTGAAAACCACAATGCATGTATTGGTGAGAAGCCTATGTCTAAATATGGGCTTTAGGTTAGTGTCTAAACAAATTAATATGTTGCCTCCTCAAATATTTTTGGTTTCTAGATGATGCTAAAATGATACATTTTGTGTTGCATTTACACCCCTCTAATGTGACCATCAGAACACAATTCCACTACTGAACAATAAGCCTTCTTCAATAGGCAGAACAAATCAAAATTGACCATCACATTGTTAACATTCTCTTGGAGGAACATTATCATTTTGATTTGTTTTATTAAAATAGGAAGTAGTTATATTATGTCCCATCCTTCGTGGCTACATGATCCGCGGCCTGCATTTGGGGCAGATTGCGCGTTTAGTGTGAAAAACCCAAATGCGAGGGGTCAACCCGCGATCTGCGTTTAATGTAAAAATCCAAACGCAGTTTCGGATAAGCTGGTGAAACACGCGAACCAAAACACGCGAACCAAACAATACGGCGGCATTTTGAAAACGTCGCCCGCACTTATAAGCCGCCTCAAACAGACCCTTAGGGTTCGTTTAGGCAGATTATGCGTTTCAGGATAAGCAATTTATTCTGAAAGGTGACTCGCGGGTCGACTCACGCGAGGCCTGCGTTTAGTGTAAAAAATCAAACGCGACAAGCAGCGTTTTAAAAAACGCGCAAACCAAACGATTTGAAGGCTCTTTCAAAAGCGTCGCTGCTCTTATAAGTTAGAAACGTCGCCGCACTTATAAAATGCCCCCAAACGTCGCACTTATAAGCTGCCGCCAAAGGGCCTTATGAATTCACCGTCTAATTTTACCATCATGAATCTAAGCAAGTTATATTTGTAATTCTTCTTTCCGCCGCCCCTCGCACAACCACCACCGGCGATCCTCCCTCCGGCTACCTCTTTCCCGGCATCCACCCACTCATCTCTCTACTCGCCGAAAATCCCATCGCCACTCAAGCTTCCGGACCGAACCGCTGGCTCCTCCTTCCCATTCTCCCACTGTAAGTTCCCGTTCCCTTCACCATCTTTCCCAAATCCGTCGCTCCGCCCATCGCCGGCGAGCTTGCTTTCCCCTAGGTCTGACTCACGATTCCGGGAAAACCTTTGCCGCAGCTAATCCCTTGCTCTGCTTCTCTCACCCTTCCCCTGTTATTTCAAGCATTTACCCTAATGGAGACAATTCTTACCACATGGCCGGCGATGATCGGAAGGCGGCCGGGTACAGTTTCATTAGATGAAGAATCTGATGGATGAAGAGTTATGAGTAGGGTTGGGATCATGTTGTATGGAAGATTCAGATGCACATGTCGCTTTAGCCATTGTCCTGCACAACCTGCTTTTCTAGGGATTTATTGTTGTTGTTTTGCATGCTCATGATATGCCCTTAATTATCAACTCCCGCACATGTCTGTTGAGTTAATCTAGTTGTCTCTAAAAATTATTTATATTATTTTTGCACATTTTTCATGTGGATTAGACGGTTATGAAAACAATTTTGTGATTAGGCGGTTAGTAAAATCGTTAAGTGGTTAGTTAGTTTTTATTTTCAGAAAAATGTGATGTGTAGTTATTTGTATTTGCTTATATATTTAAAAAAATTATAAAATATAATGTGTGTGAAGTACTAAAAAATTCCTCCATTTTTGTTGGCGTTTAAAGTTTGACTTTGAAAACCTACATTTGCTATCAGAGAGAAGTTGTCAAAGAAATGGCCGGAAATGATGGAGATCCATCTAAGACACTTGTTGTCATCAAACCGACGGCAAGAGGAGCCTCAATCCCTATCCAATTTTCAACGTTAAGTGAAACGAACTATAACATATGGGCTGTCAAGATGAAGATAATCTTGCGTTCACTAGGAGTATGATCAGTGATTGAATGTGAAGAAAAGGACGATGACAAGGATCAAGGCGCCATGGTAGTCATTTCTCAAGCCATGTCGGATGACGTGATGATGGTAATCGCGGAGAAAGAGATGACAAAGGAGGCTTGGGACACACTCAAGGGATGCAAGTCAGTGAAGTTCGCATTAAGAAGGCACGCATGCAAGTGCTGAAACGACAACTGAACAAGTTACACATTAAGGATTCAGAGACAATAAATGAATTTTCCATGAAGCTTACCACGCTGGTGAGTGAGATCCGCTCACTGGGTACGAAGTTCGACGACAGTGAAGTTGTTGAAAAATTGTTCAGTGCAGTTCCAGATAGATTTCTCCAAATTATTGAAACAATTGAGCAATTTGGCGATACTGAGAAGATGTCGGTATCAGAGGCGATAGGTCGTCTCACAACCTTCGAGGAAGGGCTTAAAGGGTGACTGCACTCAAAGGGTAGTGGAGAACAGTTACTCCTTACCCAGGCCGAGTGGGAGGCAAGAATCTCAAAGGCAAAGAAAGATGAAGGTTCCAACAACAACAAAAAAGGAGGACGTCATGGGAGAGGACGTGGTCGTGCGCGTGGATATGGTGGGGGGCGAGGGGAAGACCGAAAGCCACGTAACTTCGACAAATCCAAGGTTAAGTGTTTCAATTGTAATGAATATTGTCATTTTGCAAAAGAGTGTCTCAAACCAAACCGAAGAGAAAAAACAAACATTGTTGCAACGCAAACCGAAGATGAACCAGCCCTGTTGATGACAGAAACTTGTGTTCTCAGCCACGCAATACAGAACGAGCAGGTGTTATTGCATGAAGACAAGGTGGTGTCAAAGTTTAAAAACACCCGGGAGAAGGCTTGGTATTTAGATACTGGTGCAAGTAATCACATGACCGGTTGTATTGAAAAATTTGCTGAAATTGACACGACAATTAAAGGGTCGGTCAAATTTGGGGATGGCTCGACTGTAGAAATCCAAGGAAGAGGTTCGGTTTTGTTTGAAGGCTTCACAGGTGAACATCGAATACTTACTAATGTCTACTACATCCCGATGTTGAAAAGCAACATAATAAGTCTTGGCCAGTTAGATGAGAACGGATGCAAAGTTGAGGTTGAAGGAGGTGTTATGACTATTTTAGACAGATCACAAAGGCTACTAGCAAAAGTGAACAGGTCAAGCAACCGATTATATATATTTAACATAGCACCAGCTCTCTCCGAATGCCTTCTGGCTAGGAGCAAAGAAGAAGCATGGCGATGACAGACAAGATATGGGCATGTGAATTTACATGCTTTGAAGTTTCTAAGTCAGAAAAAGATGGTGCACGGCTTGCCCAAAATCGAGCATGAGGACCTCATCTGTGATGGTTGTTTGATTGGAAAGCAACATCGAAATCATTTTCTAGCAGTGACAAAATTTCGAGCAGAATCACCTCTTGAACTGTGACATGGAGATTTGTGCAGCCCAATTACCCCTGCTACTCACGGAGGGAAGCGCTATTTCTTGTTGTTGGTTGAAGATTGTACAAGATTTATGTGGCACGTGCCGATCCGAGACAAAGATGAAGCATTTAAGGCATTTAAGAAGGTCAAAGCTGCAGCCTAAATGGAGAAAAACAGTAAGTTGAAAGCTTTGCGCACGGATCGTGGCAGCGAATTCATCTCAAATGAGTTTAAGACTTACCGTGAGCTGTTGGGAATTAAGCGTTATCTCACGACGCCTTATTCTCCTCAGCAGAACGGAGTTGTCGAACGACGAAATCAGACGGTGGTCGGCATGGCAAGGAGCTTGTTGAAAAGTATGGAAGTCCCGGGCGAATTTTGGGGAGAAGCGGTATCAACTG
>NW_018165201.1:1028351-1033067 GCF_001263595.1 Phalaenopsis equestris | reverse complement strand
AGTGCAGCCCACAACATCTGATGAGAGTTCATTAGAAGGACCACGGGGTAAGCGTGACATCAAAAGCCTTTACGATGAAACCTTCCCAATAGAACTAGAGTATTCGGGATTGTGTTTGCTAGGAGAGGAGGAGCCATCAACTCTTGAAGAAGCTAAGGCAGACCCGGTGTGGAGAAAAGCAATGGAGGAGGAAATTTCTTCCATTCGAAGGAATGAAACCTGGAAGCTTGTCCCATTACTCGAATGCCACAAACCTATAGGTCTAAAATGGGTTTACAAGCTAAAGAAGGACACTCAAAGCAGAATTGTGAAGCACAAGGTGAGATTAGTGACAAAGGGGTACGTTCAACGACAAGGCATAGACTTTGATGAAATTTTTGCCCCTGTTGCTCGGCTAGAGACAATACGTTTGCTGCTCTCTATTGCGGCAGATGAAGGATGGGAGGTTCATCATATGGATGTGAAGTCAGCCTTCCTCAACGGTGACTTGGAAGAGGAAGTGTATGTCACTCAACCGTCGGGATTTGAAATAAAGGGAGAAGAGCACAAGGTGTTAAAACTGCACAAAGCACTCTACGATTTGCGACAAGCACCTACAACCTGGAACTCAAAACTGGACAAATCATTGAGGACACTCGGTTTTGAGAGGTCTTCTTTAGAGCATGTCGTGTACATAAGAAATCAAGCTAAAAGGATTTTAATTGTTGGAGTCTACGTGGATGATTTAATCATCACTGGAGAGTGTATTCAAGACATAGACAAGTTCAAATCACAGATGAAGAAATTGTTTAGCATGAGTGACCTTGGGTTACTAAGCTACTATTTGGGAATTGAAGTATGTCAAAATTCTCAAAGGATTACACTTAATCAGTCGGCATATGCAAGAAAGGTTTTAGAAAAATACGGCATGAAAGATTGCAACCCTTCACAAATTCTGATGGAACCTCATCTAAAACTGAGTAAGGAAAGCAAAAGTCCACCTGTAAAAACAATTTTGTACCGAAGTATTGTTGGCAGTTTAAGATATCTACTGCACACGCGCCTAGATTTGGCATTCTGTGTTGGCATGGTGAGTAGATACATGGAAAGGCCCACAACGCAGCACATGGCCGCAGTGAATCACATATTACGGTACATGAAAGGAACTTTAAACCATGGTTGTGTTTATGAGAAGAAGAAAGGAAGCTTGGAACTGATCGGTTACTCAGATAGTGATCTAGCTGGTGATACTAATGATAGGAAAAGTACCTCAGGTTTAATATTTTTCCTTGGGTCAAATCCTATTAGTTGGTGTTCACAAAAACAAAAAGTGGTTGCGTTATCTTTTTGTGAAGCAGAGTACATCGCTGCATGTGCAGCAGCGTGTCAAGGAGTGTGGCTGAGACGACTATTGGCAGATTTGTTAAAAACTGAAGTTAAGAAAGTAGTTATGAAGATTGATAATCAGTCCACAATTGCATTAAGCAAGAATTCAGTTTACCATGAGAGGAGCAAACATATCGATACCTGATTCCACTACATTAGAGATTGTGTTGAATCTACAATGATTGAAATTCAACATGTTTGCACAGAAGATCAGCGTGCTGATATTCTGACAAAGTCACTTGCAAGATTGAAGTTCTTGGAGATGAGAGAAAAAATTGGTGTGCGAATCGTCAGTGAAGGACAACAAGCTTAAGGAGGAGATTGTTGAGTTAATCTAGTTGTCTCTAGAAATTGTTTATGTTATTTTTGCACATTTTTCATGTGGATTAGGTGGTTATGAAAACCGTTTTGTGGTTAGGCGGTTAGGAAAACCGTTAAGTGGTTAGTTAGTTTTTATTTTCATAAAAATGTGATGTGTAGTTATTTGTATTTGCTTATATATTAAAAAAAACCAGAAAATGTAATGTGTGTGAAGTACTAAAAAATTCCTTCATTTTTATTGGCGTTTAAAGTTTGGCTTTGAAAACCTACAATGCCGGTGACTGCGTGTGCATGCCCGCTTGTGTGCCTACTTGTCACTTACGAGCATGTGCCTCCCGCTCGCATACGATCTCTTTTCTATTGTTAGTACATGCGTGCCCGCCAACCTGTCGACATCTCATTCGTGTGCACCTGCACGTGGTCCCGCATACCCGCTCGCATGCACGCTCTGTAGTGTGCGGGTCTGCATGCACACATCCCTTTGGCTCACTTTCATGCACTCGATCACTATTATTATTGTTTGTACATCCCATTGTGGCACCTTATGGCCTCCAAGTCATATCATGACATTCCCGACTAAATTTGATGTCTTCAGTTGAAAGCAAGAACTTTTTTGAGTTGTGACTCATAAGAGGAGGTCTGTTTTATCGTCAAAGGAGCACCTGCATCTCACATTTCCTTGAAGATCAATATTTGACATCGTATAATTCTTCAAAAGTGTGAGATATATTCTCAATGTTATTGATAACGACGTTTGAAAATATGAGGGCAACTAATAAGTCCTAAAAAAAAAACATGCATAAATCTGTGAGCATTTCGAACAATAAACATTCTAGATTCAAATTTAAGATCATCAAGGGCGGCTTTGATTTCAACAAGCTTATAGCAAACCGATAGTCTCAATAAGGCGAGCTTAATGAAGTCAAAATTAATTTTATATGAGTATGATCAAGCCATTTAAGCGCAATTAGAGGCTTTGAATGGGTTAATTGAATGGTCAAATGGATTTTAAATCCCTCAAGCTTATAGTAAGATCGAGTGTCTCGTTGTGCTGAATCCAAAGAGCCCAAGAGCACTCGATTCTGATATCATTAAGATACTAAATACTCATAAAATATCATCAGATTTAAGGGATCGATCTTGATGGTCTGATTAAATGTCATGGATTCATGTAATATTTACATAAGATTTTATTCACCAAATCTATAAATAGACCATCAATTCATTCATGAGGGGGGGCTTAGGCTTGGAAGAAAAAGCTGAATGATCTCTAAGGTCTTGAGGGTCCTTTAGCTCCAACATTTTCAGAACACAACCGACAATTGGCCGCCGTCATTGAACTATCGTCAATTTATTAAAAGACATAAGTCCAAACCATAATGACACGCATCTCGAGTACAGGATCGGGACCAGTGCCAGTTCATCCCCGCCCGAAAAAGCTAACCTTTTGAACGACAGTAATTATAGTCCGGGTTGTGTTTGATGCTCATGTTTATATTTGAGACCATATTCTGTCTTTTTGGAGCCTCCAACAGTCCGAACGAGACTTTACGCCACTCAGATTGACACTTCAGGTGCAAGAGACCATTTGCTTGTCTATCATTGCTCTCTCTTTCTCTCTTTCTCTTTCTCTTTTAATTACTTCTTAGTATAACGTTTCATTTATTGGATGTGTTTCTCGTATATTCTTGAATTCAACATAAATATATATGAATGAAATTTTTATTATAATAGGTGGAATTTAATCAAATTTTGAATTTTGAATTTTGAATACGCTCGTGAAGGTGCATTTTACTGGTAAAAAATATCAAGGATATTTATAATGACGTCATTAAATCAAAACCATAATGTTAAATGATTGAGAATTAATGAAGGTATAATAATAATAATTATTATTATTATATTAATTACCTGATAAACTAGTGGTCATTAGTGTAGGAGAGTGCATTGAGATGGCAGAATCCTATCCACATGTTTAGGTGAATCAAAAAAAAAAATAAGCCACGTGGTCTCAATTAAAAGACACGTGACTTAGTTGGTGAAGTGGTGGAATCTTCGATTCCGTCTGGCTAAAGCCTTCTTGGGCCCAAATATAAGCGAAAATATTATATTCAGATATTACAAGTTTGGTGGAGCATCATCTCTTGCACAGATGATGTGTATGTCGAGCTGTGGCATGACGATTGGTCATCTAGGTGTGTTTAATATTTTCTCCAAATAAACACCTCTTCAAATTATATTTCTTACCTATCATGAATCAAGTTACATGTTGTTGAGAAATTAGGGCGAAGAAAAACAAGAATTGACACAAATCCAGAAGAACACACAAAGATTTACGAGATTTGGCAAAGATGCCTAGATCCTCGGGAGCAAAGCAGCGACTTTCTTTTTAATATTCAGAAAAGAGAACAGAATACAAGATTCGGAATCTCAGACTCAAAGAGTCACGTAAGGCTATAAATAGTACATATATATAACCTTATAGTACAATATGTAACTACTTAAATTACCCCTGTACCAAACCATGGGGTGTTGCCCCCGCACCCCCAACCCACATAATAAAACTCCCTTGATTGGAGAGATCCTTCCGCTCCACTCCGCTCGTGGGCTCCGCTCCGCTCCAGCATCTATCTCATTTATGGTATATGAGTCATACCTAACAAATCTCCACATTGGCAAACATCCAGCCCCTTAGGAGAAATACATATATCCAATAAATCTCCATCTTGGAGAATATCCAGCCCTTTAAGAGAAATACATATGTCGAACAAATACATATGTTTTTCTTCGCCCTAATTTCTCAACAAGTAGTATCAGAGTCATACCTAACACATGTCAACCTTTCTTATGTCATCATTGGTCCCAAAAAATAAACAATGAAAAAAATTTGCATACATATATGAACATTATTATATGCTTATATATCTAATATCTTAGATTTTATATTTGCATACATTTAACTTATATTTTTAGCATCACATCAAATATATCACTACTATTAGTCTTTTAAAAACAATATATATATATATA
>NW_018165201.1:1025987-1027912 GCF_001263595.1 Phalaenopsis equestris | reverse complement strand
GATAATAATATTAAAAATAAAAAATAAATAAAAAAGTATATATATATATATATATATATATATATATCACTAATATAAATGCAGATGAAAAATTGAAAAGAAGATGGGACCGATAGAACAAAGGCTTCGACGATCGTTTTTTGGTTGAATATTGACAAGGAGAAGCTCCTATAGGACTATAATCAGCCTTCAATTGTAGAACTTTTAACATTAAATCACCTGCATAGTCTGAATCAACGTACCCCACAACTGAAGGATCATCTTGCTGACTGCCAAAAATAATTTCATGTCCTACAATACTCTTCAGACACTTGAAAATACATTTGTCTGTTTTTAAATGTCGTCTTCCTGGTTTAGACATGTATTTGCAGACTTGACTAACATCATGAGTCAAATCAGAGCGAGTACATATCATTGCATACATCAAGCAAACAACTGCACTGACATATGAAACATTTGACATGTCTTCGGTTTTTGTATCTGTCTTAGGACACTATTCTCAAGAAAGCTTAAAATTATTTGCCAATGGAGTGCTCAAAGACTTTGCTTTGCGCATCTCAAACCTCTCTAGAAATTTCTCAACATAGTCTAGTTGAGATAAACATAATTGTCTTGAGCATCTATCTCGATGAATCTCCATTCCAAGAATCTTCTTTATAGGACTCAGGTCTTTCTTGTCAAATTCCTGACTCAATAAAGCTTTCAAACCATGGACATCATGCATATTTTTTTGCAACAACCAGTATATCATCAACAAACAGTAATAAAAAAATAATAAAACCATCATTAAGGCTCTTGACATAAACACAACAATCATACTCATATCTCTTGTAATCAATATGAATCATGTAGGAGTCGAACCGCTTGCACCATCGTCTTGGAGACTGCTTCAACCCATACAATGATTTCTTTAATCTGCAAACCAAATGCTCCTGTCCAGGTTGAGTGAACATTTATGGTTGCTCCATGTATATGTATGTATATATATATATATATATATCACAAATATAAAAGCAGATGAACGACTGAAGAAGAAGAAGGGACCGATTGAACATAGCCTTCGACGATCGTTTTTTGGCTGAATATTGACAAGGAGAAGCTCCTACAGGACTCTAATCGACCTTCAAGATGATCACAAGGAGCACTCTTTAGGATTAGATATCGATCGAGTTAAGACTTACTAGACGATCAACAACTCTCATTGATTAAATTAGTCTTCTGTCTTATTATATGATAACTCTGTAATTACAAAAAAGTTCCTCTGAAAAGTCAATGATAAGAGGACTAATAAGTAATTATGTAATAATGCAATCTATGCCTATAAATAGGGGTCCATATCATACATAAGGTTTGCACTTTATTTTACTGATCCCTAATGTGCTTCTATTTTAATCTCTTTCTAATCACCTCCTGAAGTACAATCTATTCCTTGGGTTTGTTTCATGGACACTTTTAGATTCAACATTCTTTAAGATGCGGTGAGCATAAAAACATGACGTCAATAAGAAAAGGAGCCCATCAATAACAATAGGGAGAGTCCAATCAGAGGAATGTATAAGAAGCACCATGCACCCGAGAGTTTAAGAAAGAATTCATTCAACAATGCTAGCAAGATTTGAGAAATCAGATCACCAATCAGATGTCAGGACAGTTTGCAGAAGTAACAAAAGCGGGCGCTGCCCTAGAAGGGGATTGTATTCCTCCCCATATTGATCATCTAATATAAAATTGGACATTATAATAGTTAACATGAACCGGAAAAAAAAACTCATTAAACAATAAGAGCAAAAAAGTAACATGTTTTTGTGTTTAGTAATAAACACAACAAGGAGTTGAATTTAATGCACGTTTTTTTTTATTAAAACACTTTAAGTATCTTGTGCTTCATAATAAGTGCATTAAGGTTTTGTGTTTTACCCCTCGAT
>NW_018165201.1:1023599-1025887 GCF_001263595.1 Phalaenopsis equestris | reverse complement strand
TCTAGGGGAGGTTTGAAGGGCTCGAGAAAGATGTCTTTTGATGTAGGATGATGTTTTAATATCTGGTGAAGCTTTTGAGATGATTTGATTGAAGTTTTGGCAGGGTTTATGAAGAGGCCAAAAAAATTCCTAAATTTGGATTTCAAAATCAAGGCTTTACAGTAAGTAGGAGTGCTAAGGATGTGGGGGATGGGTTGATGAGGCTTACAAGAGGGTCTAGGATAATTTTAATAGGGCTTCACCAAGATGTTGATGAAGTGCTCCTTTTGGCCATGGATGGGGTCTCCTTTTATAGGCAAAGCTAAGTGGGAGGAGACAGAGAAATTTGCTGAGCAAATATTTCATAGAAAGGATGGGTGATTTGCCCTCCAAATGTTTCATCCAGACAAGCTCAAAGGGCGCATTTTCACAAAAATTGGAGCTCGTCTTCCTGGAAGAATGAAGCAGACGGGAGCTTCGGGAAGATAAGGACTTGGGCATAGGGTGAGGGACAAGGTCAACTTGTCCTTTGTCGAGTGCAAGTGAGCCAAAATAAGAGACAGAAAACATCATTTGGTCTATTTAAGTGTTATTGCGTGTCATATTTTTGTTGTATTGTAGCAATATTGGTGGAAAACCACAACGGAAACCCCCTCAAAATAGTGTAATTTGGTTTTTTGTGGAGTTATGTGGGATTAATGGAATTGTTAGAGGGGTTATTGAGTTTTGGCAGGTGCTATTAAGTCTCGAAAGCTTGAAGTTTATTTGGTTGTATTTGACTTTCTTGGGTGGAATTATGCTGTAGGAATGCAGATAAAGTCAAATGGTATGGTTTAATTTTTAAGAGGTGAAGTAATTTTAGTGTTATGGCTTGAAAAAAAAATCAACGATTTGGTGTTATTGTGGTTGTACCGCAGTAGTTTTTTGGTTGGATAAGCGATTTATTAGAAAGGCGGGTGGTATTGGCATGTTTTCCTCAGTGATCTGGTGTTGTTGCACGGGGAACAACGTGAGAATGAGGTTATTGCGCGTGACGTAACAATGGGTAGTATTGCAAAGTTATATTTTGGTGTTATTGTGGATGTATTACGAGACGACTGTGTGGTTCTGTGACATTATGACAAGAGCATAGATGCAATATTATTATTGATTAGATTGCAGTTGTATTTTGACGTTATTGGAGGTTTTCAACACAATTTTGTGGTAGTATTGAAGGATTTCAGACTTCGTGTTATTTGGTGTTATTGACTCGGGTTTAGCCCAAATCAAGCCCAAATAGACCTACACTCATTATTCACCTCAATTTGACTCATATTCACACGACAAATCACAATTGGTGACCTGAGCATAGCCAATTTGGTAAAATTCAATTCAATCTTGCGATTTGATGAAATTAGGTTGGATTCAATGTTGATTTGGGTTTGAGTTTGGTAATTTTGGATTTGGGCTTGGAATTAGAGGAAATTGGGTTGGGTTTCAGGTTGAGCTTGACAAATTTGGATTTAGGATTTATAATTTACTAAAATTGAATTAGATTTAGAGATTTTGGTAGTTTTGGTGAAACTTGAGTTTGGACTTGGGCCAATTTTGGGATGTTTGGCATAAATTAGGGTTAGGGCGGTGGTGTGAGTGTGAAAAGTGGGAATTGTGGTGAGTGTGGTGGACAAGGCAACCTAGAGTCTCAATGGTCCTATGGGGACTCTCTTTGAGCTCCTTCACGTTGGTCTCACCCTCCTAAGTGCTGGAGGTAAAAAAACCACACATGTAAAACTCTAAGAAGAGCAAAGAGATGGTTTGAGCTTCTAAATTGAGATGGGTCCCATCTCTAGGATTCTAGGATAATCAAAGAGGAAATCCTATGACTTGATCCTAAATCATAAAATGAAGACCATACCTCACAAAAAATTAGGTCAAAAAATACGTTTTAATTAACTTTGTGCAGAGCATCCACAAGAGTATCGTGGGTAGGAGCATCGAGTGGGGATGCTACTGGTTGATTGGAACTAATGAGCTGTTTAACTTTGTCCAAGGGCGTCATGCAATTGGAAGTATTTTTCCAACTTTATGTTTAATTATTCATAATCAAAACTATGTGTAGTTAGTCCTAATCACTACAAATTCATGAAGCCTGTTAATCATTACAACTTCAGACAAATGATCTGTATAATTAGTATTAGGTGCTGCTAGTTCATTAGGACTAATTATCTATGTAACAATCTTTAGAACAAAACATCTCAACTAGAACTACCGTCTCTATAGTAATTTACAATGACTCTTACAACTTGCTATCACTGAGAACTACATTCATT
>NW_018165201.1:971402-1023218 GCF_001263595.1 Phalaenopsis equestris | reverse complement strand
TTTGTTGTTGAGCAAGATTTCTCTTCCCCATTTCGTGCGCAATTCGGACTCTATCATACGCGCCTTCGGCGAAAAATTTCCGAATTCGGCCGCTGGATCCTGTATTGATCTACCCTATTCTTCTTCAATTTTCGGTAACGATAGGGTTTTGGGATTGGGTCTGTGAGGATGGAATCGGACTACGAGACGCACGATGCCAGCGACATGGAGTCGATGGAGGATGACTTCTACAGCGAGGAGACGACGACGGCGGGGAACGAAGAGGAGGAAGACGAACAAAAGTATGGTTTCAGCGATAACGAGTCGGATGAATCGGATGAAATGGTTTCCGAGCGTCTGCAGGTAATGAAAGAATTCAATAGGGAGCTTTCTGCTAAAAGTTTATTGTTTTGTATGATTCGATGAATCTGTGCCACAAAGGGGTTTTGATGTGGGAAGGGATTTTTAGTTTAAAGTAACGGTGCTTGCAAATGATGTTTCTCACAGTTAGGTTTTTTGTTATTTTGTGATGTGTCTGATTTGGAAGAAACCTGCGGATAAGGAACTCAAAACTTGATATATTAACCTTTCCATAGGCCGAGTTTTGGTTATTTTGCTGCATCCATAGTTCAGTTAGCTGTTTGAACTAATTGGGTTGTTCGCTGACCTTAATTAGATGCGGATCCTAAAATGCATCGCTGGATCCCACCATGTAAAGAGTTGTGTGAGAAGAGAGACCGAAAGAGATAACATAAAAAAAAAAAAAATGAAGAAGGGGAAAATCTATCAAGAGCTTTTATTGTTGAAGGAGTAATTGCCCTCTTCATTGAATCTCCATACCTCGTGGTGACCACCTGTATTTATAGATTGGATGAGCTGAGATATGCTATGTACAACACTATACAAGATCAAGAACAACAACAACAAACTTCTATCTCACTAAGTGTGGTTAGCTACATGAATCTTTTTTCTCCATTGTGTCCTATTAAGTGTCATATTTTCATTTAATTCTAATAAATTATATCTATATTTGCATAAAAGGAATGACCGGAGGCTATTATACGAGCCCCGACTATCCCTCATGCGCTTAAGAAGTACCACACCCTACACTTGGGAGGAATCAAACCCTAGACTAGAGGAGACTTACAACTGACAAGCAGATGCCTGACCAATTGATCTGTATATATATATATATATATATAGATATTCTCTGTACATGGTATGACTTCGTGTATGGTAGCTAAATGTGTAACCTAAATGTCTTATCAATCGATTCACATTTAAGATTAGCTTTTACTCGGTTATTGGGAAGATTGGCATAATTGACCTTACTGGATAAGAGAACTTGTTACCAACCTTATTATGGACAACTTGCATGATAGCATGTTGCACTTAACTAGCTAATAATGAGTTGAATTATCTGCAATCGAGCAGAAGCTGAACTAACTGATAGATCAATACATCTTAGTTGAAAAACATGGCCAAATTGTCTGTTCGAACTATTGTAATGATTCATTCGTTCGAATCAGTTGATTGGCTCTTGCCTTAACCAAAACCCAGTTTAGGGATTTTTAATCATACTATTTAATTTTTTGATTATCTTACCAGTTTAACAGTGATACCGTGAGAAAAATAAGAGAATGATAATCTTTGTTCAATTTATTAATAAATTCATTTATGATTCTTTAACTTCCTCCTGATTTGTGTATCTCATTGTTCATCTATAAGTATGGGTGAAAGTTTCTCGTTAGGTTATCCATATCCACATGCTGTTTTTTTTCCCCCTAAGAATTTCCTACCTTCATTATCGTTGTTGTGAAAGTGGAGAATGCTTTTGAAGATAAGATTATGATTCTAAAGGCTAATCTCTTGGAGCCATTTTTGGTAAGCTAAAGTAAGAAAGGGTGTCAGAGAAGAAAGAAATGATAGTGAGGCTAGAGAAAGGAATAACTAAGATTCTCAAGAAGGGAACTTCTTCTAGTCTTTCCGCTATTGATTTTTCACATGTTTTGGAGGCTTTACCAGCGATGAATCTGCCAACATCTGCTCTATTTTTGGGCAAGTCCTCAATTCTTGAGGTGCCTTTGCAGACCTAGTATCCTCTTCTAGTTGAAGGGGCTGCAACACAATTAGAGTTATCAACTCCTCAATATCGGTTGGATGAGTTTAAAGGAATGAGTGTTTTGTCCATCCTTGCTCAGATTGAATCTGGGTCATAATGTATGACAACATTTTAAATAATTAATTTGTGAAACCAATTTGCTAATTATGTTTAAGTTTGTTTTCATTCTAGTTCCTTTAGCTATCCATGGTCAGCCCCTTGGATTTGAATGAAATTGATGCTCTTGAAGAAAAGGAAATCATCCTTAAATCAAGGAGCGAAAAATTTCCTATTGAGGGTATGATATATTTTGAACCTTCTTTGTTTTGAATTGACAAATTTAGATGTTGATGATTGCACCATCTTTGTGGCAGGTGTTTCTTTTGATAGTTGAGTTTGAACTGAGATGTGGGGAAGTGAGGAATCTGTTAGGGCACTTAGTTTTGATACTAATAAAAGTGTTACTTTGCTTCCAAGTGTGGGAACTTTGGAGCTACATGCATTTACTTCAATCTTATCTCAGATAGGTTTGAGTACTTTGAAGAATTCTTTGTTGAGCTGAATAACTATTCAACTTTTACTCTGGGTAAGATTGAATTGCTTCAACAATTGTTTGAGTTGAAAAACTCCTTGGCTAGTTGCAGAAAGAAATGCTTGGTATGAGTGACCGAGTGTTTTAGAGGTATTTGGAGTCAACTCGCTTGGCCCAGTTCATGATGGGCTGCTGACTCGTGTTGAGGCAGTTGATAGAGAGTAGCGTAATCCCTCTTCAAGTTATTTTAAAACCTATTATGCAGTTTTTCTTGCTATCAATGTAAATAGGAATGAAAGCCTGTAGGCTAATAAGGTAAATCGTAGTGTAATGATTTTCATGAGTTGAACGAATGCAATGTCCATTTATTACTATGAAATATTTTTTTTTTATTTTAATTTGGTATCTATAAATGTGTCCTTGTTGTTGTCACATCTCAGCTGCCCCCTTTAGAATTAAGTAGTGGTGTAGCAGACGATGACCCAATCAAACTCTATTTTCACTAATACTCATACTGTCTTGCATAAATAAATACTAAGTAGGTGGAAGATTGATCTCATTCATCTGTCATAAGTAGACACTTGCATTTCATATTCTCAATCATCATTTCATATCAAATCAAAAAGGTAAGCATGCAGAAATAAATCTCAAATCATGTTTAAAGTTATTAAACACAACTATGAAATTGCTCGTACCCCGAAGTTGTTAAAAGTTATCCAAAATCTTTACTATTTAAATTTCTTACAAACCTCAAATCACCTAGCTAACTACCCTTATGCTCTTTATCCCTCTCTGAAAAATAACATTATATTGGGTGAGATACAGACTTGGTGAGATAGTCAACACTAAAATAAAATTTAATATACATGAAAATAATAATATGCATGTTAGTTAGTGTTTAGTATAAGTAAAACCTTAATATTACCATGCTTAATGATGCTTAATACATAAGAACACATAAAACATAAAAGTAAATGTAAGAAAAGCAGTGGTCAATGCAAATCAAACTGCTAGTGGCAATATTTTTAATCATCCAATACGCAATATTTTTTATACCTTTTTTTTATTTTTACTTTTCATTCTTATTATTTAATTTTTTGATTTAGGAATATTAACTTATATTTGCATATGTTTTGACTTCTCATTCCTTGAGTCATCACCTAGACCATCGATTATAATAAATATTGCTGAGGTTAGTTGCCCTGAATATAACACTCTTTAACGTTCTTGTCAGATGCCAAATGGTCCGCTTCTTTGTCAATATCGAGTCGAAAATTCAATTCACTTTTCTATCAAGGCTTATCTCAACGAAATGTCTTACCTGTGCAGTTCATCAATATATGTATATGTATAATAATATTTATGATATTTCCCTGATTGTTTACTTGTTAGATTGTTTTTATATGTAATCACTACTTATCCTTATGTATCTGAACAAATCATTTATTTGACATGCACAAGAATACAATCAGGCCAATAAAATCAATAATTTACATTTAAACTTGCTTTTTTGTGAAATATGCAGATACCCAACTATATGAAGTAATTTCTATAGGCCACTTATTGGTGCCAAACTGCTGATTACACGATAAATTAATATGCCAATCAACCATAGTAATTAATGACTCTAATATTACTTTTACTTCTTACTTTTTCACATGGTTATCTCACCTAGGTTGTTGGTTCAATCTCACGATGTTGTTTCTTGGGTTTTTCTCGAGTTTGTCGTCTAGTGCATATAACCTGACATCATAAATTCCCTTAATCTTTAAGAAAATTTTAAATTAAATTTAATTTAACACATTAAAATCTTTAAAGTAACTTATCTTCATTCATTCTATAAATGTACAACTTGAAACAAGCTTCCTTTCTTTCTCTTATTCTATTTCTCCAAATTTTCCTACAGCCAAAAGCAGCTTACAATTGCAGATTTGTCCAAATTGAAATGCACAATAAGATTGAAAGGAAGAATAATTAACTAAGTTTACTGAAATTATTTAAACATATTGTCTATATAAATATTTATCTTAAAAACCACACCTCCCAACTTAAAAAATCTCTGTAATACGTGAGATTTTATTCACAGGAGCCTTACCCGAGGTTCATAAGTTTTCAATTTTGGCTGTAGATCAGTAATTAGGAAATACTAGATTTTGTTTTAAGTTTATTGAATTTATCTTTTGTCTTTTATATATATCCTTAAGTCCTATTTTTAAAGCTAAATTATAAAAAATGGTATCACTATTTTTGTTTCCAATCACGATGAGATCACCCAATGACTGTTTGTGGTAGAACTCGAGCCATCTGGTAGAACTCGAGCCATCTGTGAGTCATGCATTGCATGAGGGAGGGCATGGGGTTAATTGCTCCGTAGAAACATGGGTGATTTTCTTAGAGATGCAGGGAACTTTTTGTTACCTGCAAAATATTTGTAAAGGAAGTCATCCATCATCCCATCCATAAGTTCCATGCTTGTAACAATTGTTTGTAGGTCTCATTTTATTCTTTAAGCATGAAGCTAATAAGTACTAAATAGCTCATGTAATGGCATCCCTTATCTTTAAAAGAGAAGAAATGAGTTTTAATGTCCTCATAAAAATGATTATATAAAATTTTCAACAGTATGATATCAAGGTATTAGCTAGAAGGTTCCAGCTTCTTTTACTTTTGGCCTTTCAGGAATAATTTATTGGTTTAACTTCTATCTAATTTCTCTTCCTCTGCTGAATATGATATTGCTTGCACAAGTAATGCTACATAACTATTTGAGGTTTGCTACTTCAGATTAGTGATACAGTTATGTAAACAGAGAATTATTTTATTTGGCATGTTGTTTTCTTAATCTTTTTGGCAATCTCAAATGTTAAGGGTGATGTGTTGTCGCTTGTTGGTTGCAATTTTTTCCTAAGATCCATTTTACTCTCATGCTTTGATGTCACCTACTTACGCAGACTTAGAATGATTTATTCTTTGTTTTTTTCTTGTACCTTATATGTGCTAGCTTTTTCTTCAATTTGTTTTTTCTTTTTTCACATTATTTCAGCAAAACTTTACTATATTGAATGAAACTGACATAAGGCAGCGCCAAGTGGATGATATAAGTAATGTATCAATGGTACTTTCCACTTCAAGGGTTCATGCATGTCTTCTTCTCCATCATTTTAACTGGTAAGCTTTTTCTAGTAAAAGCGGTCTGGTTTTGTTCTTGCATAATGTCTATTTTCCCCTGTTTTTTTTTTCAATTGATTTATGTACAAGTTCTTCATGCTTAGTGAAACGCTTGATACTTTCTGAGCTACATTTGATATTTTTCCATTTCTTTCTGGTGATATACATGGATAACACTTGGTTAATTCTTTTTCACTTCATTTGCATGCCTGTAGAATGAGCAGTCCTAATAATTTAGTTTTTAAAATTTTTGTTTTTTAAAAAAAAAATTGATATTTGGCAGAGCTAAATACTGATTTCCCATGCGCTAGGCCCCATGATGAGAGCCCGCACCATGTGCCTAAATATTTGAGAACCCACGCCACCAGGGATTGAACCCGTGACCTAAGGGGACTTACAGTGAACCCCGCCAACCAACAGGCCACGGCTTGCGGCACCCATATATATATAGTTACTATGCTAAGAGATCAATTTATTCGACATGTATGGTGAGCGGGGTGTCACTTGTTTTTTAAATTAATGCTCCCTTACCTTGAAGGCACTGGTATCAGGGTGCTAAAAATGAGGATGATAAAATATTGAATGAGTTCGAGCATTGAGAGGTCAAAACTGCTTAAAGCTAAATTGAGTATCATAAAAATGAGGATGAGTTAGATGCATGATAAATCTAGAAAATGATAAATTGAGGAACGATTGCATTAGAGGATAGTGAGAGACTATTGATTATAAATTGAAGAGTTATATGTTTTGATTGTGCACGGCAGAAGGTAGAAAGTGCATATATATTAGATTACTAGATAAAATTAATGTTTAGGGATTAGGAAGGAAATTATTTGGATCTTAGATAACCTTGATAGAAGTTGTTCAAAAATATTTACCTAGAATAAGTTTTGTGATCTCATGCAGCTCTAAGGAGGAGCAAATGAAAAGTGATCCTGCATAAGAGCAGGATGATGATGTTAGTGCAAGAGCATTAAATGTCTGTTATCTGATATTATTTTTTTTATTTTATGCTGATTTATCTGTATAAGAAAGGGAGACTGTTGTTGATTTCCAATGCATATTTCCTTGTTCTCATGACCTTGAAAGAATTGATTAATTAATCTTACGCTTGCGTTGTACAGGAGCGTTAGTAAGGTGCATGAAGAGTGGTTTGCTGATGAAGATACAGTTCGGAGGGATGTAGGCTTGTTGGGGATGCAAGTTGAGATGCCTAATACTAGAGAAGTATGTTGATAAACTAGAAAGTAATCAATTTTTCAGTTTTTATTTCGATATTGCAATTTATTATTATTATTATTTTTGTTATTGTCCTTATTTTAATAATATGCATAAGAAGTATTAGTAGTTTTGATGTTTGCAATCCTTGATTTTTTCTTTAAAGGATTTCTATTAATATGTCCTCTAAATAAAGTAATAAATTTCTACTGAATTGATATTCTGGATCCTGAGTATCCTTTAATATGCATTTTGTAAGAAAGTTATATGAATTTCAGCTTTTCATTTATTTAGGATTGGATATAAATTATATTCTTGAAACATTTGGCATGTGGCAACTGTCATCTTTTGTTTATGATTAGAAGTTGATGCTGATGCAGTGGGTATTTAACTATGAAATGAATATTAAGGATTATCTTTTGAAATGTACTCTTTGCAATTTTGTTTATTTGAACTTGACCGAATTGTTTACCTTGTCAGCTGACATGTGGAATATGCTTTGAAGTTTTTCCTCGGAAGGCGATGTGCTCTGCAGCTTGTGGTCACCCGTTTTGCCGTTCATGTTGGAGAGGTTTATTTCTTTTCTCATGTTAAAGCTTATTTCTTATATGAGTGCAATTTTTAATTTGGTCCCTGTAATTTACTTATTTGTTTGGTATTCTAGCATGAATGGTGTAAAATTTTTGAAATAACTTGCTACAATGGTTCATAAATAATAGTTTCATGAGATTCGACATTTGCCTGGTTATCGGTTACGAGTTCTACTTAACTGTCCTTCATTTTGTCTTCATTTAGTTAATTCTTGAGATTAACTTGAGTGCAATTTCATTTAGTTTATTTCTTTTCTCATGTATGCTTGCAATTTTTAATTTGGTCCCTGTAATTTACTTATTTGTTTGGTATTCTAGCATGAATGGTGTAAAATTTTTGAAATAACTTGCTACAATGGTTCATAAATAATAGTTTCATGAGATTCGACATTTGCCTGGTTATCGGTTACGAGTTCTACTTAACTGTCCTTCATTTTGTCTTCATTTAGTTAATTCTTGAGATTAACTTGAGTGCAATTTCATTTAGTTTATTTCTTTTCTCATGTATGCTTGCAATTTTTAATTTGGTCCCTGTAATTTACTTATTTGCTTGCTATTCTAGCATGAATGGTGCAAAATTTTTGAAATAACTTGCTACAATGGTTCATAAATAATAGTGTCATGAGATTCGACATTTGTCTGGGTATCAGTTACGAGTTCTACTTAACTGCCCTTCATTTTGTCTTCATTTAGTTAATTCTTGAGATTAACTTGAGCAAATTTCAATTGTTTCTTGTCCTCGAGGTTTTATATGACGATGGTGCAATCGTAGTACTCATGTAGGCTTGCTTTATTGAAATAACATTTTGCTCTTTGAGTAAGGGTGTAAACACGTCGAGCTCAAGCCACCCTCAGCTTAAGCTTGAGCTTGATTAATTTTATCGAGCTCGATCTTAAGTCTACGAGTTCAATCTGGCTCGCAAACTGGCTTTTTTAATATAAAAAAGTGAAAATGATTTTAATTTTAAATAACTTTATAATAAGTTGACAATTAGAGTGAACACTTAGGAGATAAATAATAAGAAATCACCTAGTATACAATAAAAAATATTATTTTCTTAACATTTTAATACCTTTAAGATAAAATTTTGAAATTTAATATATTTTGAGTATTTTTTATGTTAATATTTTTTAAACAAGTTGTCTCACGAGCTAACGAGTCGAATCGGGGCTAGCTTGAGTTGGCTTGTTAACTCATCGAGCTCAGTTCACGAGCCACTTATCGATCTGAGCTCAAGCTGGCTCATGAATCAGCTTGACTCACTTGCACCCCCCACTCTTGAGTATCTATTTGCCTATTTTCCTATATTTGATAACCTCAATATTTATTGTTTGAATATTTGTACAGGCTTGTTTTATTGAAATCCTTTTCACTTTGATTTTAACAAGCTTATTTGGAGTATTATCATAGAATTTGACTAGATCTAAAGATCTTCTAGGGTTGAATGGACAAATTAAAGTGTCTTTATGAGTTTGATTTATCTTCATAATGCAAAAGTAGAGCATTGCTTCTTGATTTATCCATTTTCTTGTCTTAGGAATAACACTTTATATTTGCATAGACTTTGACTTAATCCATTTCATTAGGTCATCACCCATCCCGTCAGTTATATCAACCACTAAGAAAAGTTGATCATCTCCCAATATAACACTTATCAACGATCCCCTAATACTAAATGGTTAGTTCCAATTATATTTTATGTGCAGTTTGTCAGTACAAATGGTTAGTTCATCAGCACAATAGTTTACCTATCACAACACTCGTGTTATTCCCTTGATCATTTTACATGTAAAATTTAGGTTCATATATAATTGTTGTTTATTTGAATGTACCTGCAAGTATTTCACTTAATGAACATGCCCAAGAATATATAATAAAATCAGTAAAATTAGTAGTGCCTACTTAAGTTTGTTCTTCTAAACATATGCAAGTACTTGACAATTTGAAGAAAATTTTAAATGCAATTTCATATACGAATATGTCACGTATCAATCTTTTAGAATTTTTTTAAACACTGCCGTTGCCGGTCCCAAGCCCGGATGAGAAAAGTGGAGGGTTGCGTTAGGTAGTCGACAGCCAGCGTAAAACTTGTCGAAAAAATCATGACATGAATCCTTTTGATCATTGTGTAAGTGCTAGGGCGTCCCCTGGAAGCGACGCGCTGTATAGCCTGAATACAGTGAAAAGTGTGCAAGGGCCGCTACACCGGCGCCCGGGTGTAGTGTTAAATAAGCAAGGGTTCCCACATTACGGGCGAATGCGGGTAAAGAAGTTAGTCCATGAAACTAATGAAACTAATATTAGGATAAGATCTTGGAATTTCAATTTTAATTTGATGAGATAATTACATGTCTAATGTCTTTTTTTCTATATATATAAGTGCATACATATTTAAAATTTAAAATAAAGATAAAACGTTATGCGAGGATATCCTGATACATTTTGAATCAAAATAGGGCTATTTTTTGTCTTTATAAATTATTAGACCTTAATATAATTAGATCATTAAATAATACAACTAAGCTATTAGATAAATCTGTCTAAACTATCATAATATAATTAAATGATAAAACATCCATAAGTATAATAATTATAAAAATGTATAGTGAATTCCCAGTGATTTATTTGTATTATTTAATAACTTAACAATATTGTTTAATAATTTAGTTATATAGAGAAAGCACATGATATACCAACAAAGGCTTAGTTAAGCTTAGGTCTAAATCAACCTAGACCTAAAACACATCACAAATCTCTGTAGGTCGACTTAGACCTAAAGTTTTCTTGGGTCATTCTTAGGTCTAACCTACACTAGCTCTAAACATGAACCATTCTAAGTCTAACCTAACTTAGACTTGGTTCAACTTGCCTTAGGTTATAATTTTGAATTATAAATATTTTTATTTTTTATATTTTATTTTTATTGAATAAAATTAGGCATGATCCTCAAATTAAAAAACAAATTGTCATGCAAGCTCTAAAACTTGAGAAATTTTGTGTACGTAAGACGTACGCAGTGCAACATATGTCATGGAGGTTATTCAGAGGGTATTGAGGGGTTATATCTGTGTTATACCCCCTGTAAGCTCTATGTAACTTATATGTACCTTCTAGTAAGTGTCGCACTTTTGTTTTCATATATTTATAAGTTACAGAGAGTTTACAGGAGGTATAATTTAGATATAACCACCCAATACCTTTTAAATAACCTTTCTTACGTACGCTGCATACATCTTTAAGCACAAAATTTTCTCCTAAAACCGGCTAGGTACACTTTAGTAAATATCCAGTTAGCAAGGGGCAATTCTACACAAAAATACGGGGGCTCTGGATAGTTTGCTTCCAGGAATCCACTTCCGCGTCTTCCCAACTCTTACCTTCAGCGCAGAGTAGTTGATGGTAATGGCCGTCTGGTAAATTGTCTGATACTGCTTTTTTCTTCTTCTTGGTTTATTTTTGTTTGTTTTAAATCTGTAGAAGAATCCGTTCCTAACCTAATCTCTCTTTTCTGTCAATATCTCAAAAAATACATAAACATAATAGGTTTCTGGAGATTTGAGTTGATTATTTAGGGAGATTTGGCTATGTGATTCTAGTTTAAGGATTCTATCGGCAACGGCATCTTTAATGAGATATCCTCACTGTAGAAAACCATATTCCGAACGTTTTCTTTTCGTTTTAATATGAAAACAATTCAATAGGGAATATAAAGAAATGTGTTTACTGGAAATGCATTTTTACCAATATTATGATTTGTTGGTATATGTGCTGCAATATCTATAAGTTTGCTTATTTTCTGATTGAAGATCTGGGTTTTGATAGTAGCAGGGCAACTAAACGACTCCATTTTTGTTATTATAGTCTTATTTTCATTTGCATTTCTTATCATTTTACCACCTATGATGTATGATACTGATTGTTTAGTAAACTCTTATAGCAGTTTCTCATGATCATAAAGGGGATATTCAGAAGGTATGAAAGATGGAATCCTGTGCACCCAACAATAGGTTTGTTTTGGGGCGTGGGGGTTGGCATTGGCTGTGGCATTGGATGGGGTCCTGGGTTTGGTCCTGAGGTTATTGGCTACGTTGGTGCTGGCTGTGGTATAGGCTTTAGTGTTGGTGTCACTGTTGCTGGGATTGGGATTGGCCTTCCAGTGAATGGAGTTGAGCAAATCCCACACAATGGTAAATTTTTGCTTTATTTGTTCATGCTTTAAATCATGAGAGATTATGCATTGACTTAGATGCCCTTGAATTTTCTCTGATTTTGTCCACGTTTAAACACTTGATATTATTTGTTGAGTTTTTTATTCTGAGAAGAAACTTGAGCTAGAGAGATTAATTTGCTCTTTTTAGTCTCTGTTTATGAAAGGGTTGCTTTATGTTTCATCTCTTTAGAATGAAATTCATACATTGAGAAGTGATTTCTTATGTTTTCTTGGTTTATCTTGCATCCTTCTGCTAATCTTTTTCTCTTACGAAGCTCAGGATTATATCAGATTCATTTGAATTCTTAAATTTCTAAAGATATCATATGCATTCCATTCAGTGGAAGTGGTTTTAATTTTAAACTGAAAAGATGAATGATATACTTGAAGCACAAATTAGATAGACTAAAAATATGGACAATAAGAATAGAAAGGTTGAGCTACTAAATCACAAGTAGTTTTCTTTTTGAACTTTTTGAAGGAAATAAATTATTTTTGCAAGTTTTGTAGTGTAATTTTACATAAAAGTTTGGGGTGCAATTTATATATAATAGTAGTTATGGATAGAATAAAGTCGTCTTAGATGGTTTGGTCATATTAAACGTCGACCATTAGATGATCCGATTAGGAGAGTAGATGTTTTAAATTCGACTTGTGTTAAGAAAGGCAGAGGTAGACCTAGGAAGACTTGGGCTTATTGTATTAAAAATGATCTTAATTTACTAGAACTAAATGAAAATATGACACTAAATAGGACGCAATGGAGAAAAAGGATTCATGTAGCCGACCCCACGTAGTGGGATTAAGGCTTTGTTGTTGTTGTTGTTGTTGTTGTTAAATCACCAATGATTATCTTACCAGAATTGACAGAACAACATTACAATGAGTTCTCCCTCTAGGCTCGCCTCTATCTCAACACCTAGTTGTCAGTCAACTTTTTGAAAATAAAAAAATTGAAAATACTTTTGAAATTTAATTTAAATATAAGAGTTATGTAGTTTGAGTTTTGAAAGTAGTGTGTTTGAATTTTTTTTAAAAAATGAGATCAAATGAATTCCATTAGTCTAATAGTTTGCATAATCGTGTCTGATACATCGAATATTACACATTCCTGAAAAATGAGTGTATATCTTGGCGATAGACCAAATCCTACAAACTAAGAGATTTGTGACATCCGTTTGACCTGCGAACATTTTATGTGTGACCGACAAGTTCCCCTATCTAATACAAATATTAAATAGGGTTTATTTTACTTGGGTTCCAAGTTCTCTATAGAGGCAAACCCCTATAGTTAATTACATCCCAAATGACTGGGGTCACTTGAGAAAACTCTCGATAATAATCAGATGAATTAGTTTTCAAGATTTCAAGGTTTATATTTTCATGGTAGGATATAAAAAAACAAATAGGAGTGACTCAAATATGAACAATTATTTTTAGGACTCCAAAGGAAGAAAAATGTGGGGATGTCATAGATACTAAGGAGAAATCTTAATTACTTCCCAAACTATCCTACTGTGTGACTGCATTTTGGAGATGATGTTATTCAATTGTTAAATCCTGATAATTTTATTATTTGGGACTTACATTTGTATAATATTCGATTATGCAAATAACCCGCAAAGAGATGAGGGTTTACTTCATAACGAACGACAACCTCAGAACCTAAAACGAGTTATGACTTACCCTGCACAACATGGTTGTACATGAGCCTAAAGAGGGTGTGAGGCTTTACGTCGCGCTGGGCGAGCTACCTCGAAGTCATATGAGTTGTTATTATGCTAAGAAAATATAATGCTGAAGAAGATCCTCTTTTCGCTCGATCCATGCTCATCGCCGTGCTGCCCACAAAGTTGGCTCCAAGCTCCTGTTGTAGCGATTACTCTAGGGTTTAAGGTTCAAAAGGTTTTACCATATGTGTTTCAAGGTTTTGGTTTTGCATGCAGAATAAGCAAATTGCAGGTAGATAAAAAGTACTTGAAAAGTAAAATGCATTAAAGTAAAATGATGTAAATAAACTGTAAAAGCGTATCTGACATCTGCTACTGTTGCGTAATTAATATTGTGAGCATAGTATGATTTGCGTCAGATTTAAATAAACTTGCTAGAAAAATAAACAAGGCGAGAAAACCCAACACGAAAGTTAGAAAAACGAGTCGTAGAAATCACAAGCAAGGGAAACCATTAGCCACATATGAAAGACCATGATTGAGTGTAAGACATTTGTAGAAGTGAGGGCTCAAAGCTGGACTGTGTGCTTCCCGATTTGAACAAGAGTTACCAGCCCGATAATCTATGGAGGGAAGTCCTTAACCTCAATCCAAGTGATTAGCCGTGGACCTTTATAAATTTTCATTGAAAATTTCTTTGATTTTCATGCAAAAGCTGTTGTTTAAGTCTTTTTTATGCAAAGTTCTTTTTAACATGAAAAAGAGATTTTTGTTTTATTTTATAAATATTTTGTAAAATCGTGTAGTCCACAAGCTAGTCACTCTAATCGTGTTATAACTACCGACAACCTAAGAACGTTGGGGGCAACGATCCCACCAAGAATCGACGAATAATATCATCGATCCTTTCCTCTCCCTTTTTGAAGATCCTTGAGGTAAGAGATACTATTCTAATAATCTCACTTCGTATCTCTCGTTTAAGCAAGTATAAACAATGTCGTTATTGCCCTCGCCACCTAGACCCTAGATTTATCCTAGTCCGGTGATCTATATGTGGTATTAACAAATATCTTCAATTGCAGGAGGATTTGAGTGTAATATTCAAGTTTAAATCCCGGTGCACTGGGTTTCACTATAGGTCGAGTCATGACAGAAATTCCACTATTGATTTAATTAAGGAAACATGAACTACGTCTCGGTGCATCCTCATGTCTAATGTCTTAATCAGTTTGTGAATCTGGGTCAAGAGTTTTGTTTCATTATTCATTCGAAAATTAGGTAGATGAACGCTTACTTAGGATGTGCTTCTAAAATCTAGGAAGTCTACACTGAAAAATTAGGTAGACAGACTGTCACTTATAGTGTGCTCCTAAAATCTAGAAAGCCCAGACTGAGAATTAGGTAGATGGACTCTTACCTAGGGTGTGTTCCTAAAATCTAGGAAGCCTACACTGAGAATTATGTACATGAACTCTCACCTCGGGTGTGCTCCTAAAATCTAAGAAGCCTACACTTTAACTTATGCTCAAAGTGATTTAAGGTGTTCTACCATCAATTAAGTGTTTTCCAACTAATCCTCAAATATTCCTAAGTGTCTTCCAAGTAATTAAATCAGAAATTCTCATTTTTATTTGACTTAACAAATTAACTAAAGTCAAATTGACTAAAGTAATAAAACAAACAAAAAGAGAAGGTTGACCCACTTTCAAAACTAACAAGTCCAATGGGGAAATAGCAAGTGAATCAACCTAAAAGCTTTTAAAATTTTTCAACAACTGTAATTAAATACTCTTGAGAAGAGTGTTTAAGTTTGTTCCAAGACAGTGTTTTGATCGGCCCAAAAGTCTTCCAATTCAGTAGGAAAAAGAGATGCCCAAAAGTCACCAAATAGACTCAGAAAAGTGCGACCCAAAAGCCACATAATTGAACCAAAAAGGCAACCCACAAGTCACAAAATGGACCCAAGAAAGTGCAACAAAACAAGCCTCTTAACAATCCCAAAAACTGTGCATTTAAAGGCTTTAAAATCAGTGTTTAAGGACTCCAAGATCAGCCCACAAAAGTACTACAAAACTGTACATAAATTATCCCAAATTGATCCCAAATTGACCAACAAACCCCAAAACAGTGCCGAAACAATGCCCAAGCTACTCTAAAATCAGCCCACAAAACACCTAAAAAATAGCCCTTAAACTCGCCTCAAAACAGTGTGCAAACCTCTCCAAATCAGCCAACAAATGCACCCCAAAACGATGCCCAAATAGCGTGTAATCAACCCAAGAAAATAAGTTTACCGGATCCAAGATTGCAGCAAAATCAGCCCAAAACAGTCCCCAAAACATCATTTAATTACCTTCCAAATAACATTAAAACAACAAGTAAAGCCCCCCAAAATCAGCATTTAAATGGGGCACAAAGCCCCTAAAAAAAACAGTAAATGAATCAACACCCAGGTGGCATATAAAGCCTCAAAAACCAGCAATTTATAGTGTCTAAACAGTGAAAAGTCGAGGCAAAACAGTAAGAATGATAAGCTAGAACGACACCCCAATCCTTCTTCAAAACAATGATAATAACGAGCAACCGACCAAGAAGAATCAAATAAAGATTTGCATGTATACCCCACAATTCCTATATGTTAACATATCTCAGAACTAGACTTCAATTCTTACATTTATACCACCAAAATCTTTCATATTGCATCAAAATATCACAATTCTATCCTTAAAAAGTTGAGATACACCTTTTCATGTAAATGCACAAAGATTGAGTGGTGCGCATGTAAGTATGGTTGTTTAGGTGCTAGGAATGTAAATACCTAAGAATTGTGTGGTATGTATGTAAATTTTCCACCAAACAATTTAATCAAGGCAAGAGCTAGTGAAGTCCGATTGATCGGATCAATCAAATCTTTAGGCCGAGTATGAAGGGCTGACGAAATAAAACTGTCTAAGTTGGTTTAAAGGAAAGTAATGAAAATAATTCCCTAAATCTAAACCAAACCAAATCATGAAAATAGCAATGTAAATCAGATCAAATAAGTTTGCCAAGTCTGTGATAAGGAAGTAGCAAAAATAAATCAATTAAGACTTCAATATTCCTTAAAAGCAAAACAAAACTTTGAGACTTCACTCAAATACAAAGCAGGCTGTAATTATGAAAATTTTATTAACATGAAGGCGTAGAAGCATCATCATTTATGAGTAAGAGAGCTTTGTGTCCAAATTATGTTTCTTGGCCAAACGCTCGAGGAATAAAGACAAAAATTAACTTTAATAAAAAAAGATATATAATCCCAAAGGATCCTGCACCAATGCTTTGTGACGTTAGGATAACTCGAAATAGACCGTGAAGATATTTGCAAAGAATGGATTACCGTGAGTTTTAAATGGGGAATGCACAACCCTTCAGCTATGAGCTAGATCCAAATCTGAAAACCTGCACTTTGAGCAACTTCGATGTTACTTCTCCTTGTAATCCCAGGAAATATTGTTCCACTTACAACACGAGTTGATATAATGTTCTCCTTGTGTTTGCAAGAGATGAAAAACTGAAAGAATGTCGTGCAGAGCTAGTGCAACGCCACAATCTGCTCTCCTTACTCTCCTCTGCTTCAACTGTTGCGCTTACAAGGACGTGACGGTGACTCCAGAATGCTCGTCTCTTTCTTCCGTGTTAGAGAGAGAGAGAGAGAGAGAGAGAGAGAGAGAGAGAGAGAGAGAGAGAGAAGGTGGCGGGAGTCACATGAGCGGGCGTTGAAGAGGAGTGATGAGTTTTTTTGATCAGGAGAAGAAGAGAGAGTCGGATGAGGTGTTTCCGTGAAGAAGGATCGTGGGAGAAGGTAGGGTGAGTCGAACGGCTGTTCGACGTGAACGCGAGGGAGAAGTGAGGGCGTCGGTCGCTTGCGGGAGAGGCGCTTCAATTGCGAGTGGGAGAGGGGCTTCTTCGGTCGAGAAGTCTATCGAGTGAGGAAGGTGAGCAGGAGTTTCAATCAGTGGAGGGAGTCGAGCGAGGGTTTCTGGAGCTTCGATCGGTGGAGGATGGGGCGCGCAGGAGCTTCGATCGGGAGAGGGAGACGAGTGGCTTGGTTTGTTCGGCGTGAGGAGGAGGCGGGATCGAGAGGGGTCTTGGCGCAGGGAAGAGGAGACGAGGCGAGAGAGTTGCGGTGGAGTACTTCAAGCAGGAAGAGCATGGAGGGAAAGCTTTCGCTGCAGAGGGGAAGAGACGAAGCCAAGGGCTTTGGTGCAGCGAAGAGGTGAGCAGGTGCAAAAGAAAGGGACTTCTGTGCCGAGGAGAAGAGGCGAGCGGGGTTTCAAATTCTCCAAGTTAGAAGGAGTTGAATGCTGGGGAGAGGTTGTATAACCGAAGAGACGTTACTCAAGCATTGGCGGGGAATTGCATGAATTCCATTACTAGAGGAGTTTATTTGGCATATATAAGCTCCTAATTAAGTTTCATTAAAGTGAGATTAAATGATTCATTTGAAATTTAAAATTCGAAATTGTTTAGCTCGAGTCTAATCCGAATCGAATCCGAGTTAGACCTTGGTTGAGCCCGGTCCCGCACCGCTAATTAAAAAAAATTGCATTGATTTTCGTGCTAATTGCTCGCGTGGGGAACCATAGTGATATGAGTGTCTTTTCCGGCTAAAATTGATGTCCCGGACGCGTCGACACGGTCTGTCGTCCATACAAGTTCACCGACGGTCGGGCCAAAAATGTGTCAACCTCCTGCGTGGTGTAATGAGTGCGTTGCTAAGTCACGGATGGTTCACCTAAGACTGTCTGATCCTGTAGGAACTCATTTTCGGGCCCTCTACATGTTGGTCCTTAGCCCTTGCAAGTAGAAGTTGAGTGCTTGGAACCACTCATGCGAGTTCTTCACAAAGATGAGTCAAGAAGTGGTTTGAAGTTCTACGGGAGGTGGGCTCCAAATATTTAGTCTGTTAGGATGGTCAACAAGGAACTCCTAGGGCTAGATTATGAGTTCTAAGAGTAGGAGACTAAGACCTCACTGAAAATGAGGCCAATACTAGTATACATAGCCCTAAATTGACTTATGATACAACCTTTTTGTTTTGTTCTCCTTCTAATCTTTCTGTACAGTACTTATAACTAGCACATAAACTGCTACCCATATGATCACACTTATGCCAAAAGATCCAAAGCTTCTTTACCCTTCTCTTCCTGACACTGGTTGTTGAGCGCAACAACAAACCAAACTTTTTGGGCTCTAATATTCGCAGCAGAGAAAAATAACGAGCTACAATCATATAGGGTTAATTTATTCTACCTCAATGAAAAAACCCTTCTCAAATGCTGTTCTGAAACTTCTAGCTGCTGCTCATGTAAAATAAGAGAATTAAACCGTGTTTTTTTTTATTAATTGAAACTGTAATAAATGCAATTAAACTTATTAAAATAAATAAATATATATACAAAAATATTCTTCCCACCTATTTTCTTCTTTTCTTCTCTTATTCTTCTAATTTTCCCTAAAATTCCTGCAGCAGCAGCAAAGACACATTCAGAGCTAAAGCTCTCGTTTTGACATCCAACACCCCGATCGATTAAACGCTAGTGTCGAAGCGGGATGGTATTACAGGAGAATGGAATTGGGACAATAGGAAAGGAACAAGGGAAATAAATTTAGATATATAATGGTCAACACCTTACCAATTTGCTAGCTAGATCCCTGCCGAGAATTAGAGTCAGAGGCAAGACTAGATTGGGGTGACCCACACTTTTTCAGCCCCTGGGGGTTTTTTTTTTTGAGTTTTTTTTTTTTTTTTTTTTATGCAGTATAAAAGAAAAGCAGTAGAAAAGTACAAGAAAGACTGTAAAACGCTGTAAACTGTAAAAGTGTACCTGACGAGTCTTCTTTTTCCACCACCTGAAACTCAAAATGCATGTCAGAGCATTTATGTATTATATAATTCATTTAATTAAATCACTACCTTTGATTAAAACAGACGGTTGCATGTGGGTATTAAGCGGAGAATCCAGATTGCCACTGCGCTGAAGGTGTTGTTAACAGTAAATTAATTAGCTGAATTAATTAATTAAGATCATTTAGGTAATTCAATCAACTATTTTTGTAAAACCAAATATATTAATAATTAACAAATACCATTCCATATAAAATTGATTAATTCAGATGGTATAATTTTCTAAAAATAGTTCGATTGGAATTCATGGGATGCAAAAATTAGATATATTTAAAACACAACTAGTAATTTACCTTATTTAGCCAAAACTGCCCACCCCCTACCCCGCCTAACAATCAGTTCTGCATTCGTAAGACCTCGAGGTATTGTATCTTACAGCCATAATTGTAATTCAAGGCCTACTTTCTGATGTTTATTTGGTGATGTTAGAAATTAAATTTTTTATTCCTATTTTATTTACTTTTGATAGATTGTCATTATATTCTTTTATTGGTGATAATGAAACATGAATTTTATCATTGACAGGTTATATAGGAGCAGCTGTGACTGATGGGCCGGGATGCTTGATGTTGAGATGCCCTGATCCATCTTGCGGCGCTGCCATTGGGCAAGATATGATTGATATTTTAGCTAGCGGGGAAGATAAACAGAAGTATGCTTACTACCTCCTCAGATCATACATTGAGAATAACAGGAAGGTTTGTTGGTGATTCCACATGTAATTCTCTATGTTGTTTGGCTTTATTTCTTTAATAGTATTCCAGCTTTTTTTATGCTAAATATCTGCAGACAAAATGGTGTCCAGCACCTGGATGTGAATTTGCCATTGAATTTGTTATTGGATGTGGAAACTATGATGTTTCATGTAATTGCTCCCACAGTTTTTGTTGGAATGTAAGCGCTTCACAATAAATAATTTATTTTTAATGCTTAATTTGTTTCA
Source organism: Phalaenopsis equestris (assembly GCF_001263595.1). Lineage (NCBI taxonomy): Eukaryota > Viridiplantae > Streptophyta > Magnoliopsida > Asparagales > Orchidaceae > Phalaenopsis > Phalaenopsis equestris. The sequence goes on along the minus strand of NW_018165201.1, from coordinate 1,002,859 downwards.
AAAGATTCTGAATCTTGGCAAGCAAAGCATGCAGTGTACAGAGGAGGCGCATCGTCCAGTGGACTGTGGCACTGTAGCAAAGTGGATATTAAAGAACAGTGCAGAGTCTGAAAACATGAATTGGTAGGCTTAACCACTTTTGTTTTCCTCATGTGTTTCTGTTCTCGTTTAGCCACTGCATGGAAAAGATTATCAGCATGTGTTTTCTGATAGTATCAAATTGCTGACTTCTTATTTATATTTTTGGGAAAGACTACAATATCAAAGTAGTCCCGTGACTATTTACATGGGGTCATTTTAGTTCTATAGTATATAAAAGTGTTAAATTAGCACCCAAACTTTTTCAGTGGGGGCTAAATAACCACCATTGAGGAGCTATTTCAATCCATATTAAACATTTCTGGGACTAATTTGACACTTCTATAAACTCTGGGATTAAAATGCCTCCTTGCAAAGAGTTAGGAGATCATTTTGACACTTTTCTTTTTTTGAGAAATGTTAAGTTGGCATAATCTATGTCTCCAATGCATACTTGTCCAACTGAATGAGATTCTTTAGCTGTTATTGGCTTAGTTAACACTTTGCCTGCATTTTTCCTATAAATTTATATTTTGAACGAATGAAGATTTTTGCACAGGCACATGTATATATATATTCCTTATTTATTCAATTCGCTTTAAGCCACTGTTTGTGAAATAATTTTAGCATATGTTTTCTGATAATATCAATTTGCTGATGAAAGGCTGTTGATTTTTTTAATGAAATGTTAAATTGCATCATCTTTGTTACAAATGAATTTTTGCAGAACTGTGCAATTCTTTAGCTGATTTTTGCAAAAATTAACATTTTGCATGCATTATTCCTATTAATTTATACTCTTGTTGAATGATTTATACTCTTGTTGAATGAAGTTTTTTTTTTTTTTCGGTTCTAATGTGTTTTTGATCAATTGTTGTAGCTACAGAGTTGGCCTAGGCAAGTTTAGTTCATTTCTGATGATATGGAGTTCCCTTTTAGGTCTTGCGTTATGGAACATCCAATTCATTAAGATGAAATCTGAGACAAATATGAATAAATGTTGACTTTTTTGTATTACCTATGGGTTGATTAAAAGCAAATGTGTTGATGATCTCTCTAGCCTTCTTGCTATTACTTTTTCTTTGCAAGCTAATTTGAAATTGTTGTTTACAAATATTGTTTGAAATCAATTTTTGTGCTCATTGTAGTGGACTTGCGTTTGGCATGCATCTTGGGGCAATTCTATTATGCTTAAGCTTGGTCTACCATCAACTTTGGTTTTGGGTTCTTAGAACTTGTGGTTCTCATGGTAGAAGCGTAACATCAATTTCTCAAGATTTGGGAAACAGCTTTCAAACAATTACAAGTTATATAAAATTCTATTGAAATGTGGAAGCTTTAACCATTTCTCGGAAGTTTTACCCCCAAAACAAAATTTGTCATTGAAGCCTTTTTATAGTATGGTCCGATAGGATGTTTGACGCGGGATGCTGGAGCGAGGCTTCCTGCACTGACACAGTACTCATGGGTTCTCCCGCGTCTTAACCTAACCGTTTTGTTGAAGACCGGTCGAGGGGGATTCCCGAGCCGAGCGGCCTGGGCGAGTGGCCTCCCGCACCCCTCTCTTTCCTTTTTTGCTTCTTCTTCATTTGAAAGTATTTTAATGGTTAATTTCTGAATATTTCTTGCCTCTCCACCCTTTCTTTTTGTGTGGGACTTTCCTTCTTTATTTTTTCATTTCTTTTTCATGTAAGAGTCCATTTATTTATTGTTTTCAGAGTTAGGGGGAGTTTTTGATGTGTTGATATCAGATTTTTGTGTGGAGTCCTTGTCCCCTTTGTGGGTTGTATCCAAGGACGTGGTAGTGCTCCGACCGTATCCTGATCCAAGATGATGTGTATCTTCGTCACTTTTGGCTATCCAACCCTCCTCCTTTTGCCCCATAGCCACTAGTCACTCCTAATCCTCTTCCCCAACTTCTATCGCTCCATCTCTTGCTTTTACCTTGCTGTCCAACACTTTCCAGCCATCCTTCCACTTGTCGTCAATCACCTACGACCCTCCATACTTGCCGTCCCTACAATTCTGCACCCCCTCGCTGCCATCAACATGCCTTAGCTTCCACCACCATTGCCAACCATCCCAATCCCTCCACCGTCCTTGTAATACACCTTAGAGTTTTTGCTTGTGTTGTGTATGTCGGTGTTGTTATTTTTTTTTGTGTTGTGTTGTAAACCTATTGCCCTATTAATAAAAATGTGTTTTTGTATTTCTACTATTTTCTCTACCAGTTCCGGTATCAATGTCTCTATGCCTTAGATGTGGGTACAGTTCATTGAAGTTGTGGTAATCTGAACAGTCCTTACTGAATTTTCCCCAGACTGCCATTAATCCTAGCCATGCTCTTGAATGCGTTCCCAAGTTTTTTATACTTTTTCCATTCCAAATTGCTATTTCTGCAATCCTTTTCCAAACGAAATCCAGCTTGTTTTTACCCTTGCGGCTGGGCAATTGTGGTCTGTACTTGTGTTCAGGTTTTGTTTTACTTCAGCAAGTTGTGCGGTAAAATCACGCTAGTCATTGGCTAATTTAAAAACGTAAATTTTGTTTGCTACTAAACGCGTACTTCATCCTTTCCATAACCACCTCAATAGCAACCCGCTCTGAACATACACTCAAAAAAGGAATATTTTTGCAGGACGTGGTTCCTTTAGTGGTTTTTTTCAAGCATTGAATGCATCTGTTTCTCTATTTTATATAGAGTTCAAAGTATTGAATTTTTATAAACCATCGTTTTGTTATTTCTTTTTTCTTTCTAAATAAAAAAACATGGCTCCGCCAAAAAATTCCTTACAAAATTTCTTATTTAATACTTATGAAAAGAAGACAGTTGGATTTCTCCCTGATGTGATCTAAGTGTGCCAAATGCCTAATTGATAAATATGGCATGAATGGCAAAACCGTGGACTAAATATCTGGGCAGGCACGTGTGTTTTTTTTTCTAGTGAAGAAGCTACACATATTAATGCCTTCTATGCTATGTTGTATGGATAGTGTAGCTTTAACTTATTGGTGGGATGCGACCTTATTAATTTTACTAAAAATTTGAAGTATCTGTTTCGTTTTTAAATTTAATGAGAAGCCTCCTTCTCACCTACTGACCCTTTTTTTATTTTCTTTCCCCTTCACACATGGATTTCATGTGGATGCCCAGAAATTGTCATATTCACACTCACTTAGTGTTGATTATTTTAAATCTACTTACATTGCAAAATCAACGCCACTTGTGCTTTTCCAGCTATATTAATTAAGTGAATTAATTTTATTTTATGTTGTAATACATTTTCTGGTTGTTTAAAGTAAGAAGCTGCTTGTTATAGCTTTTTATTATTTGAATTCTTGCTTCAGGATATTGGCCAACTCCAAACCTTGCCCAAAATGTAAAAGGCCAATTGAGAAAAATCAAGGCTGTATGCATATAACTTGCACGCCACCTTGCAAATTTGAGTTCTGTTGGTAAGATTCTCTGATATTGTACATAAGTGCTCTATTTTATCTGGTTTTCATTGGTCCGTTTTCTTAAATGTGTAAAATCATCAAAGGTTATGCCTCGGTTCATGGATAGAGCATGGGGAGAGAACTGGGGGTTTCTACGCTTGTAATCGTTATGAAACTGCAAAGCAGGAGGGGATGGTTGGCTTTATGCTACACATCTTATTTTTTGTGTTAATTATGATAATTTATCGGAATTTTTTTGAGTTATTTGTTCATTTCAGTATGATGAGTCTGAAAGGAGAAGAGAAATGGCCAAAAACTCCCTTGAGAGATACACACACTACTATGAACGATGGGCTACCAATCAACAAGTATGCTTTCTCACAAGTATATTTTCTCATCAGCGTTTGATTATAAATTTTCATTTTTCTTGTATCTCTTAGTCATGGTTAAATCGAAGTCTTTCTGCATTTTAAAGACTGGCATTGTCTTGTATGTTTACAGTCAAGACAGAAGGCACTTGCGGATCTGCATAATATCCAAACTCAAAAGGTATGCCATCCAATCTGCTATTCTCTTATCCTTTTGATGCCATTAGTTTAAATCGTAGGAAATGAATAGTTTCTTTAGTTGATGAAGCATCTCAATCAGGGTTATCTAGCTGAACTTATTTATAAGAGAGCATGTAAGTGCTATCTTTCTTGAATAACTGTTCAGTGTCTACTTTTCATCATACATTGTAAACCTTGACCTTGTACTGTGAATACACATGATCGTGACTGAATATTGTGATTTTTTAGTTCTTACAGAATATTGTGTATTTAGACTATAATGAAATAATTTAAATCCATCGAGCAGCAACATGCTATGCCCATTGACTCCTTTAATGCGTAGATAGTCTGACATTGTTAATGGAAGGAGAAAATCCTTTACTATATAGCTTAAAGTTGCCATTTTGGCTTATTAACCAACAGGCACGAACCAATTAAAACTGAACAAGAAAAAACTGGTTTGGTTTTAAAGTTACCTTTCATTATTCTTTAGTTTCTCTCCTTTGCTATACATGATATAAGTATTCTTTTAAATGATTGTATATTTGTTTATGTGGCACTTTTTGTTGATAACTTCAGGTCTGTGTTTAGGTTGCCTTATCCATTTTGTTTCTTACTGGCCATTTTCCTACCCTTGTCCTCTTTTGCATGTTGAACTAGAGTTTATGAAAATCCTTTTTTCTTAAAATGTTATAAAAGTAAAGAAGGTAATGACCAGACAATGACGAGAAAAGAATCATCACTGGATAGAAGAAGGTAATGACCAGACAATGTAAAGAAATTATGATTCATTTAATTTGACAAAATCCTCAGAACATTTTAAATATAATATCGAAACTTTTGTGATACCCAATGCTTTACTCATGTGAATGAAAGGACATGAGGCTCATCATACCAACACAAAGTAGTTGAGATGAGGCTCACGGCTTATGCATAGTTGTTATAAGGCTTATATGCTGCTGATGATGATTTTCTATCAACTTTTTTTATTCCTTCTTCAAAATAAAGAAAGCACTGGAATTTCTAACTTCTTTCTTTTATAATATTTTCTGAAGCTTGAGAAGCTTAGCAAAATACAATGCCAGCCAGAGTCCCAACTCAAGTTTATAATTGAAGCCATGCTACAGGTGAAAATAAATAAACTTTTTTCCTTCACTTTATTTAAACAATCTTTTTTAACGGACATGATTTTCATGGTAATGTTAGAATTAATTGAGCATTGCAATATGTAGGTTGTTGAGTGTAGGAGAGTACTGAAATGGACTTATGCATATGGGTATTATCTACCTGAGCACGACCATGCTAAGAGGCAATTTTTTGAGTATCTACAAGGTTTTTGATTGCTATCAAGTTGTATTAAGTTTCTTCAAGTCTATTCCCTTTCTGATGAATGTGTGCTGTTTGTTCTACAGGTGAGGCTGAGGCTGGTTTAGAGCGACTTCATCAATGTGCAGAGAAGGAACTTCTGGTGTATCTTGAAGCTGAGGCTCCAATGAAGGAATTTATCGACTTTCGCATAAAGCTAGCTGGATTGACTAGGTATATTTGATAAAACCTCTTTTCTCGTATAGCATAAATATAATTTTCTTTTATATTTCATTGGGGATTTCCAGTTTGTATTTGATCTCACAGTTAATTTAACTTGTGCAAAAGAGAGTCCTCATTATCTATGAAGTGTTTAGTAGGAAACTATTCTACATAAGATCAGTCTGCTGTATTTTTTTTTTTAACGCTTGCTTGCCTTTATTTATTTATTTATTTTTGTTTGTTAAAACTTTGTCTCCTTTGCCTTGCAAAATATTTTTAGATTTTCATTTACTTTCTTTAACTTTTCTTCATCTTGAATATAGTTTTGTTTTATCTTAAATTATAGCAGCTTCGAAGATTTCATGGTCATGGGTGATTAAAGAAATATTCAATTGATATTCTTAGGGGCTGTTTAGGATCAGTGTTGTTTTTTATTATATATTTAATGTTTTTAGTTTATTTTGTTTATGTTTTGAATTTAAAAAAAATATGTTTGACTATTTGATTAGAGTACGATTGTTTTTATTTACACACAAAATACTTGAAATATTAATTTGAGTGTTTTCAAAAACAGTTTAATTTATTTTTAGAAATAAAAAATAAAAAACATGTAAAAATATACTAAACAAATATATTTTATAAATATAAATAAAATTGATCGTAAAGAAACCCTTAAATTACTGCAAAATTTTATCATAAAAACGAATTTTCAACTCGTGACGATCATTTAGTTTTTGGCCTAAGTTTCTCTCTTATTTGTGTTTTTTTTTTGGACAGTGTCACAAGGAACTACTTTGAAAATCTGGTTCGAGCCCTAGAATCCGGATTGGAAGACGTCGGGCCTAATTGGCAAACCAATAGCAGCAAGTCTTCAAGCTCAAACAGCACTTCTAGCAAGAACTGTTGTGGGAATAGCTCCAGATCAAGTGCAACCACCACCACCTCGGATCACTACTGGTCGTGTGATAGGTGCACATATGCTAACCCCATCTCTAACCATACATGTGAGATATGCGAGCGTCATCGCCATTGAATCCTCCAAACACTTCTAGATCTTTCTAGATACAAATAATTCCAGAAAGTCATTTACAACTTGTGCTACTCTATAGATATCTATTAGAGTAAAAATTAGAGGAACAGAAAGGTTACAGCCATATAGGGGAGAATGGTATGATGAAAGAAGCTTTTAATGGTGAAATTTCAGTTCTAAGGCAGGCATATAGAAGTAAAATATAACATCGTCATGTATATGTGTATGTGCTTAATCTTTATGAACTGATAGAGCCAGCTTGGTCTTCTAGGGTTGTGAAGGATCACAGTATTCTGTTTTTTTTATATATTTAGGATTGTTTCCCCACGTTGTAAATTTGAAACAGATAATCAAATTAATAATTCTTTGGCTGGGATCAAAATACATTACATTGTCTTGTTTAGCTGCCTCATTTCATTATGCATAATTTTATTTTTGCTGTGTAAATGCACATTTAAAGTGGTGTCGTTTTTCTTGTTTGAGTGATAATCTATTTAGTACCTTATTTGAATTAATGGTGTCTATGAGATTGCTGTTCAATAGTTTCGTTTTATGGAGATTGTTGTCATAACTTTTGTTGATTATACTATAATTTTGATTATGCATTCCTAAAACTAATTTCTAAAGTAAATATATTTTATAAATGTATGCAATTTAACATTTTATGACTTCAAAATTATAATATAAAGTTGTGTGAAATTTTGGATTAGATTATCAAAAATGAATTCAGAGAACCCAATTGTTTATGAGTCTTGCAATCAATTAATAGTTAAAAAACAACCACCTTATGTTTGGGGAAAGAGATTGGGGAGTCTTAAAATATATTGAAAATGCTTTACATATTGCTAATAAATGTCTTATTTTGAGTTAAACTGACTGCTTGATTATCATTTTCTAATCAAGGGAATATGAAAATTGTGCTTTGGACTTCTATAGTATATAATCTTAAGTCGAGTGGCAAGAGTTATATTTTGTGATCTCTTTCTTTTTTTTTTTGAGATTTGCGAGCACTCGAACTCAAATTATTTTCAACCAATCTGCCGTGCATCCGAGCACAATCTTGCCTTTCTAAATTAACAATAATAATTCTAAGAGATGTTCTCCAGGTGGATCATAGTGTAAAGCATGATAAGAATCCTAAAACATTATGAGAACAACATAGTTAATAAATGTTGCAAATTATGATTAAATTTCCCAAACTCTCAACTAAGTATTACTAATGATATGTTTGGTACTTCATCAAAATATGACATTTCTCTCCATCATGTGTTTTGGTATTCTATGCTCCTTGTCAGTTGATGGATGCAAGTACTTTTGTAACCTCCCAAAAATCAGGAGCAACATATTACAAGGAGGACAAATATCATCAGACAAAGCTCCTTGTTTTAAAGATCTATTTATATTTGCATGTGAGCCTTGTTGCACAACCGAGAATAATATCAAATTTCTTGAATTCACAAAAATAAAAAAAAATATAAAGTTTCAAGGACTATAAAATTTGGTGAATGGATCTTTTTCATGAACTATACATAAAGTTCTTATAAAATTCATATTTTTTTCAAATGCCTCATTTTATTAAATTATTATTTAATTTTTAAAAATATAAATCCCGATAAATTTTACATCCTTAGTTATTCATGATAGCTTTATCAAATTAAGCTTTAACTACCTTAAAACTTCGAAGTTAAACTTTGTAATGTTTTGATTATGAGAATTATATCTTTTGAAGTTTTATCAAATCACAAGCATTCTAAAAATTTTTATTTTTATAAAAAGTACATTTGGTGAGTAATATCTCCTCACTTATCTATAGGACTATAACCTTAAGCCTAAATTTCAAAATGCCAAAATTTAAATATTATTAAAACCATCGAAAAGCCCATGTCTCTAAGTCGGAATTTATGAATATAAGTTAGCTCTATTGAAATATTTTTCAAGGTACGTTGTTTTCATATTGTCAAAATATTCAAACTTGTAACTCTTATAAGGCAAGTTTACTATCCCACAAGGACAAGGCTAACCCAATTCACTCACCTGATAAAAATACTCAACAAACATCAATCACATCCAAACTACCCTTATCCCAAGTCTCCTCAGTAAAAGATTCAATTATCCCTAAAATATAACTTTGAAATAACCTCTCAATTAGATCCTTTCTTTCCTTTTTATGAAGTCAATAAAGCCAATACTTCTAGACATGTTGATGCTCATAACTTAGGGAACATCCAAGTCAAAATATTTTAGCTCATTTTGACTCTTATAAAAGAAGAATACAATTCGAGAACCAAATTAACGTAGCTCAAATATCCTAACACTTAAATTGAATCCTAAGTCTACTCTTAATATTAAATATCTTTATTGAGCTATCAAGTACCCAATCCAAATTAAGAAAAGTAGCCTACAAGACATCATCTTTTCCACCCTCCAAATATTAAATGTCTTTTATTCCAACCATATTCTGTTTTTTTTTTATAAATTTAAATAAACATGATAATGGAGGGAAGTTTATTTATTTATCTTATTTGTTTGTTAAGGTTATGTTTGGATTCTATTGGTTGGTTTCTGTTTCATCTTTTGCTTTCTTCTGTTTAATTGTTGGATGGTTTCCCTTCAATTGTTCATTTTTCTTTTGTTGATTTTAGATATTTTCTTGATTTTTTGTTTTGTTTGAGCTATGATAGTTTCCACGAGTTTATTAAAAGGCAACAATATTTTAAATATCCATGACCTATTGATTTTAGATATTTATGATATTTGATGTATTATTATTATTTTTCCTTTCAGGTAAGTTTATGAACTCTTTTTTCTTTTTGAGTTTTTTGGTTTTTTTTCTTCTCTGTTGTTGGTTATTCTCATCTTTACTGTGTTGTTCTTCTTTCTGTCTTTGGACTGGTTATGATTGCTAGTTGTCAACATTTGTTCTATATGTCTGTTGGTTTTGTTATTTAGTTGCTTGGCATTATTATTATTATTTTGATAGATTTTCGTCTTCCTATCTTTTGTTGGTTTTATTTTTATTGTTTTGACCTATTTCTTTTCTTGGTCAAATATGTTGGATTACCATCCTGGTTGTTGTTTGGGTTTTGTTGTCCTTACTTATTCTTCTGTTTGTTCAGATTCTCTCTAGATTTGTTGTTTGGTTGATTTTGGATTGTGATGTGTTTATTTCCAGCACTATTTTTTTCTTTTTTTTTGGTTTTTTGAAAGGAATTTTAGTTTTTTTCTTTTATGTTTGCTTCTTTAGCCTCTTGACTTCTGCTAGATAGCTCATCTTCTGCTTTTTAATGTGGTTGTTGGTTGATTGGAGGTTGCATGATAGTTGTTGTTTTGGAACTATTGTTGGTTGTTTATGCAGGTGCTTCTCTTAGATGTTGCGATTTTGGATAACTACGTGTTGTTGCTATTTATTTTTGTTGGTTTTTTCTTCTGCTGTGCTCTTTAGAATTTTGATTCAGCTACTTCTTTATTCATTTTGGTTGCTATTTTGTTGTGATCTTCCTTTCTTTTTATTCTTTTAAGTTCAAATACTCTCTTGATTCATTGATTTGTTGAGTTTAGATTTAGGTATGATTATATCCTCTTATTAAAATTCAACCATATCTTAAGTATATTTGGTTTTAGATACATTTTATATTTGTAAGAAATTTTAATATTTTCCTTTCTGGTAAGTATTTGAGCTCAACTTATTTTTCTTTTTGTGTTATCTATTTTTTTGGTTTTAGATACATTTTATATTTGTAAGAAATTTTAATATTTTCCTTTCTGGTAAGTATTTGAGCTCAACTTGTTTTTCTTTTTGTGTTATTTATTTTTCTTTGCTCTATTGGTTTTTAGACTTATTTCTTTTTTGTTTTTGTGTTTTTTGGTTTATTATTATGTTCTATTTACTTCATTGGTTTTCTTTATGTTTCTTTTTGTAGATGTTGCTTTGGTCTTCTGACTCGTTCTTTGCTCTATTGGTTTTTAGACTTATTTCTTTTCTGTTTTTGTGTTTTTTTGGTTTATTATTATGTTCTATTTACTTCGTTGGTTTTCTTTATGTTTCTTTTTATAGATGTTGCTTTGGTCTTCTGACTCCTGCTGGATAGCTTCTCTTCTCAGTTGATCATGATTCTTCTTTAGTACAACTGTTGTTGCTATTTTTGGTTTAGCAAATTGGAGGTTAAATATTTTGTAGTTTTAGAGTAAGAGATAAAATTTTAAGCATTTGTTACTTAATGATGTTGTTTTGAATATTTTTTATTTATTACTGATTGTTGTTGTTAGCTACTTCTTCTACTATCAACTATGGTCTTTATCTTTTGTTGTTTGTTTTGATGTTGTCTTCTTTTGGAGTATTATTGTTTGTTTTTGTAGATTTGATTATATTTGGTTGATTCTGTGAATAGTTTTTTTGGGTTTTTTATCTTGGTTTTGGGTTGTTAGGTGTTAGGTGGTATTGTACTTTCTATATTTAGTTCTAAAGTTAAATGTGACCCTCATTTGTCCTAAAAAAATCTATCAAATATAACATTTTAATTCCTAGTGAGCCACTCCACTAATTCATAATGAATTCTCTTACTTATTGAGAGGAAGTACATCTAAAGTTATTAAGAAAATATTAAAAAGATAATTAAAACCTTCCTTCAATGTACCAATTTTCAAAGCTTAAATAAGGATATTAACCACACTCTCAAAATTTGCATTCCAAATAAAATACACTAAAACTTATAACCAAACTAATTTAAATTCATAAGGATCCACATTAATAACTTTTCCCTCATAGATATTAATAAATACTCTCTTCCGCCTCACTGAATCCTTATGTCAACTTACCCAACATAAAAAACAACAGACTTTCAAAATCAAAATAAATATAAGTATCGTCAAAATGCAGCTCAATTAATTCAAAACCCAAATAAACTTTAAAAGTATATCCCAATCAGTAATAAGTTCTATTGTAACCAATCCCTAAAAATCTGCAAATCAAATTTTCCTCCACAAGTAGATATTGATATAAGTATGGGGAACAACATTATATCCATTAAAATAAATAGGTTCATTCTATAATGATGACTGTTTTGATATCAAATTCCAACTAGAGTGGATCCCAATGCACCATTTAAGCTAAGCTTAAGATTGTGGTACTAAAATTTGCCTCAGAAAGCTAAGGTTACCATCCTATAATACCTTTAATATTAAACTTCCCAAAATAAAAATACTCTCACAAGATATCTACCATTTATCCCTTCACAAACAAAAAATAAACAACGAAGTTTTCTAAAAATGCTAAATGGATACCCTCAAATGCAGCAAGCTATAAGAACATGTTCAAATTTTAAGATATATACGTTTATGAGTATGTAATGTACTTCTTGGGGTTTATGTAGTGGAAACCACCTACCACCCAACAATGTACCTTTTATTTTGATGAAATAAAACTACATCCAAGTTTCTTTATATATATATATATAAGATTCTTTCTTTCACACCAAGCTAATGGAAGGCATTATATTTAAACTATCCTAAACCTAAAAGATTCAATTTAATATCAAATAATTTCAAATAAGCTTCGCTTAAAATTCAATTCTAAATAGGATATGATAGATTTCATTTAACCAGTTAGTTAGCTTAAATATAAGTTCATCATAATGTGGTGCCTTGCCACCAAATAATTTGTTTGATTATAATACCACAGTTATAGTGTGGTTATGATAAAGGTTCTCAAATTGGATGGTTAATCTAAACCTAAGTGTGACAACACTACTAGATTATAAATAAGCTAATAACGAAAAAGTTATGTCTATTATCTCAGTTGACCAAATAGACTAAAATCGTAACTTGTTTGGGATGATGAAATCATAACATTTTAATTGAGCAAGTCATCATCATTCCCCAAAAATAACTTTTTTTACACAAGAGAACCAGTATAGCGAAACATTTATGAAAGGGTCATTATCGCTAAATTAAAAAAAAAAAGCTCTTTATCACAGAAAGAAAATTAACATTAGATAGTTGTTGTCACTACCCTACCCGAGAACTTAGAATTAACTATGGTGGGTATGGATAATTGGAAGGTAAAAGTCATTTATAAACATTAACATTTTTCACAATAAAATTAATGTAAAAAAGAGCCACTAAATTCACATTGCACGTGTAAGTAATCATCTAATAAAACATATAATATCATCCAGTCTATTATAATAACACAATCTATATAGTAAAAGTGACATAACATAAAAAAAAATAAACAAACTACTTATATCATTCACAGCCTCTCTCCTCTTATAATAAAATTCCCTTATATCAGGCGTCTTTGTTCAAAGAACCTTTTCCTGAAAGAACAATTAAATAATATGTTAAGGTTAAGTTTAAGCAATTTGTTAAGTTTAAGCAATTCAGTGAATAATTACTACTTTATTATGCATTAAATCTTAATATGCAAATATCTAGAATGGATGTACAGAGAAATATACTGATCATAAAGTAAACTTTGCATTTTTTTAATAAAAATTTTATTTAATCATTTTATCAATTATATTATCATTTCCATTTAATATCTCTCTTTTTTTTCAACTTTTTAAGGCCATCTCAAGTGCATATTCAAAACCTTTACTATTTTGTATTATAAAAACACACCCTTTACCATTTGCATCATGAAGATATGAGATAAATTTATGTATTTTTGTCTACGTTAAATTACATATTTTATTCTCTATTTATCATGATTTTACTTTTGTAGAAGGTTATTTGTGGTATTTTGTAGGTTACAGAGGTTGAGCGTGCTTCACGGAGATAAAACACAATGGGTGTTATAGAGCTAGCCCAACATAATCACACTTGAACGTGAAACAATTTTGTCATCCTTGATATTTGTTTGGCATAATTATCCCAACATTCAACTTGGTTGCACTAACTAAAACATAGTTACACCAATCCTAGTCGTGGTCACACCACCGTGTGGAAAAACTTATTTTGGAAAGAGATTTCATTCTTATTTTGGCAAGAGCTATAAAAGTAAAAGCTTCAACGCAACTTAGGAGTTGGGCAGGCTTTGGAGGCTCTCTATAGCAGGAATTAGGGTTCTAGGGAAAAGCCTAGGGGTTCTCTTCTTCTTCCTTTAGGGAGGGACTTTTGTAGTCATTTTGCATTTGAGTTTTTAGAGTTTTTTCATGAGAGAGTGGTTGAGTGTTATGTGTGAGAGAGATTGTTGAGAGTTGATCATTATATAGGGGGGATACTGTGTATTACATAAGGTACTTGACTGGTTTTAAGTTTGGTCCTCTTACACTTGTTTCTTTGAACATTGTAATAAAATGCTTCATACTTTTATCCTTCACATTTTATGGATAAATTTACTTTCATTTTCCTGTGATTTACGTATAATTTTTCTCGACATTTATCATGAGTTTTTCCCCATATATGTTTTATGTACCTCTAAATGATGGATGTTGATATATTAACCTTTTATCCTCATTTAACCCTAATTTAATCATTTAGGTAGTTAAAACTTCTTATAATCTAGAAATACTAATCGTCATCTAGAAGAACAAGTAGGTTAACCCATGATAACCTAGTAAAAGAATCATATTATAGCGAAAAACTATAACCTTGGTAGGTGAGCCTAAAAATATTCAATTTTATATAAATATTTAAGGCTTATATTGGGCGATATTACACTTTAAAGAAATGTATTTTCATGTTTTATTGCAGGTATACTAAGTCTAGGCATTTGGAGCTTAAAGAAAGTAGAAAGGAAAAAATTTTGAGTCAAAATGTAGCGTTTTCAAAAATTGAACTGGCATCTAGGTGCTAGAATCCAAAGAAATGGCCCCTAGGAGCCAATTTCGGTGCCTAGGCCCTAGAGACGTCAAAAATTGAACTGGCATCTAGGTGCTAGAATCCAGAGAAACGGCGCCTAGGAGCCAATTTCGGCTAGAGACAGTTATTTTCCCAAATTCATTGAATTTGAATGGATTTTGAATGGGTGGCAAAGGAGACTCTTAGGAAATTCGTCCCTACATTATAAAAGAGTGTTTTATGTCAGAAAAAGGGTGGCGTGTGTGTCGAGTGTGTGTGAGTGTTTGGAAAGTGTTAGAGAAGACCTTCTCTAAGAGTTGTAAGAAGAGAGGAAAAGGGAGAGATTTCTTCTTGTTCTTCTTCATTACATTTCTAAGATAGAATTGAGTATTATTGAAAGAGAGAAAGTGATTCAAAGGAACTTCAAGGGATTTGCTTGTGGAGGAGATCGAGATAAGTTATTTTACTTTACTTTTTTGTTTTCTAAACCCTAAACCCTAAATATATATATATATATATAATCCAAGTTTTGTTGTATCTTTCTCAAGAATTTTGAGTGTTTTTTTTACTTCTCCCTACAAAGAGATATAGTCATGTGACGAATCAATATTGTTGTGTAATATTTTAATTTCATAATTATGATGATTCAAAATTTGAACCTTATTTACTTTTCAATCTGCCCAATTGAATTATTAAAATTTATTGTGAAACATACGATTCGAGAGGGCTATGCTTTATACAACAAATTAAGAATCACATTTGATTTCATGGATGAAAATGTAGTCCACGAGGTTGAGTGCAAATAAATAGGGAAATATTCGTTGATGGACGTAGAATTGGAGATTTTAGCGTGAAAGACTAAAATTCTCAATTTGATCCAGACGATTGGAAACTAAAGCAAGATGTTACCCCTCAGGCGAGAGGAATGTGAGAACTTTGAAGTGAGAGACAGTATCTTCTCAGCCTAACCACAAATTTATGGACTAAACACTAGATTAGCTAATGTTCTTTGTCTCTTGTAAAAAGGATAAAAAATATAATTGCTCCTATTTGACACAATACAATTTTCTACAATTTGATAATTCACTGACTCAAACCTTATTGTATGGGGAAGGATAATTTCTTAAATTTGAACTTCATCACAAAACTTAATTTACTTTTAGTAAATTTAACTTTGAAGTTTAGAGATTAGTGTAGTAAACATAGTTTCTTTAGCGACATTAAACAAATTTTGACCCTCTTTCTTACTTAATTTTTCTATAATTTGAATTTTGTGTTTTTGTGTTATTATCTTAAGAAGATTGATACTTAGAACTCCATTAGAGCCCTTTATTACTTAAGAGATATGTATACTTGCATTTTCTACCTAGTGACAATTTGAAATTGAAAGTACAACTTAATTCACTATGAGTGACAGATTTAAATATTTTAAAAGAGAATACTGATTATACTGAAGTAAATTTTATTGTGATTGATCTACATATTTCTTAGTATAGTTTTCGTGTGTGTTGTGGTGTCAAAAAACATTTATAGCACACACAAATTCTCTCATAAGTAGGGGATCAAAGGACTCATAATTGTGATTGATCTGCATATTTCTTAGTATAGTTGTCGTGTGTGTTGTGGTGTCAAAATACATTTATAGCACACACAAATTCTCTCAGAAGTAGGGGATCAAAGGACTCATGTTATAGCACACACAAATTCTCTCATAAGTAGGGGATCAAAGGACTCATAAGAAATGATGCATGAGTAAGTCCTTAGTTGTCAACTATCACATAAGGAATTCATAAGAAAATATAGATAAAATAATATACCAGTGTAATAGAAGAATGGACATCATAACCTCTATAGGACTCATGGTTTTTATCTATCAATTTTATTTACCACCATTTATGTTTACTTCTTGTTTTAGAATTGTTACAATTACTATTCTTGCATTGTGATTGCTTTAAAACTAGATTCAATAGCTTAATAAACTAGAACTTCCCCTATTATGTATATTTTGACACAATCCTCATAGAATCGATACACAGACTCATAATTTATATATAACTTGAACAACGTACTTGTGTGATTGACCAACTTGCCTCACTGTAATTTGGACTTCTAGTTTTTGGCATCTTTGCCATGGAAAAGAGTTTAAAATTTTCTAACTTTAGGAGAATTCTAGTTTGATAGCTTAGAGTTTAGGTTTGAAATTTTTCTATTTTTTATGCTTTATTGTGTTGTACTTGTGTGTTGCATTGTAATTCTTTTGTCAATGCTAAGAACCTAAAAAGCCAAAAAAAAATGAAAAAGAAAAAAAATATTAGCTAAATATTTTATTTTTATGTACTTTGCATGCTTTGTTTTGTGTAATTTAAATTCTTGTTGTGTGCTTGACCTTAGATTATGATTGTTTGTTTGTTCATCAGCCTTAGTGCATGCGTAAGATTGTAGAAGTTGAGTTAGCACTATTTGATCTTGAGATTGGCCAAACCTTTAGAAAACTTAAAAGAAATAAAAAACTATGAGACACACACTTAGAAATGGAAAAACCTCAGGACAATCACATCACTTGAAGCCCCTTAAGGAGTATGCTAACCCATCATTAGAAGAGATCAACATGAGCATTCATTACCCTGCCATAAATCCAACTCATTTAAATGACACGTGTCATCATCTAAAAGGTCCAAAATAACCAGTTTGGAAGAGCGCCCATTGAAGACCAAAACTTGCATTTACCCAATTTCTTTAAAATTTGCGCTGTGTTTCTCTTTCTCGTTTAGAGATAAAGCCAAAATGTGGTTCACCTCCTTAGCATAAGGATCTATCACCACATGGGATGACTTAGCCCAAAGATTCTTAGCAAAGTACTTACCACCACCTAAGAGTACCAAACTTAGAAATGACATAATGTATTACACCCAATTTGATGGAGAGTCAATTCATGAAGCTTGGGATTGGTTCAAAGAGATGCTTAGGAAATTTCCCTATCATGCCCTACCTGATTGGCTAATATCTTAACTTTTTTATAAGAAGGTGGTAAGATCCTTAAGATATATAACAAACAATAAGGCTGGGGTCCCTATGTTCTAAAGCATTTGTCGAGGCCTATGAACTGAATGAGGAAATGACCATAAACAATTTTCAAAGTCCTTCCGCGAGAACCACCCTGAAAAAGATAGTTAATGTGCATAAAATGGACTTCTTGATTATCTTAGCTTCACAAATAGCTATTGTGTTGAGAAAGTTTGACACCTTCATGATGAATTTAGTGTCAGGATCCTATGGACTAGTAGGAGATTCTAACATTATTGCATAAGAGGTGTGAATGTTGTAGAAAGTTAAGCCCATAACCCTTACTCCAATACCTATAACCTAGGCTGGAAGCATCACCCTAAGTTCCAATGGAGTAATAATAATAATCAAGGTGTAGAAAAATAATAGTGGTGGAACACTCAAGCAAACTTCATAGATAGTTGGATTAAATAAGGCAGTAATAACTAGAAACAATCATACACATATGGATTCACTTCCAATGCCAACCTAGGAAAAGAAGGCCATCTCTTAAGGAGATTATATTGTAATTGATAAACCAGTTACAAAAAAAGCTAGAGCCATAAAGAATATTAGAAATCAAATCAGATAGTTGGCAAACTCAATGAGTAATCGACCCCAAGGAACGCTACCCAGTAAAAATAAAGTAATTCAATGGATCATAACCCAAAGCAGTGTAATACCATTAAAGTGAGAAATGGGATGAAATAGGAACATATGAATAGGAAATTAACTCTAGACTTAGGAAAACCTGCCTCACCTCTTAGGATGATAAAATAAGAGAAACTTTGAATAGGAAATTAACTCTAGACTTAGGAAAACCTGTCTCACCTCTTAGGATGATAAAATAAGAGAAACTACTACCATCCTTTTGTTAGGGACTCCATAAACATAGAAGGGATCAACATATATCTGAGGTTATACAACTTGTTAATAAAATCACCATAAATATTTATTATGACAAATCCCTAGAATGTATGCCAAGTTATGTGAGATTTGTGAAAGATGAATTGAATAAGAAGATAAAATTAGGAGTTGGTGAGATGGTAGCCTTGACTAAAGAGTGTCATCTAGTAAAATAAGTTGCCTACAAAATTGAATGACTTAGATATTTTATCCAATCCTTTTGCCATATGAAATGGATTTGGTGATAGTGACTTAGAATTCATCATCAACTTTAAGCCTCTATCCATTTCAAAAGGTTAGGATTGGAAAAAAATCCATCTCAACACACTGACTGTTCAACTAAAATGAGATGAACTTAACCTTTATCGAAGATTTTTTTATCATTTAATCATTGATTTGGGCCTTCAAATCATTGGGTATTCATCTTCCTAAATTAAGTCCTTTACATTATAATCATCCAACTTATTTAACTTCCAAATCGCAATAATTTGGAAAATTAAACTTTTATCCTTTTATATAAAATGACATGAGTTGGTTTCTATCCATTAAACCTTTATATTTCATTCCTTTTAGAGAGCTAATTTTGATTAATATTACCGATTTACCCTCAGGTTTAACCTAAATTTTAATTAAGGTATGATTCCCAAAATTAACATTTTGCCTTTAAGGGCTCCCACTACATAATTCTCTTAATTTAACTCAAATGACTTTGAAACTTTGTTGTTAGCTTACTCATAGGTTAATTAAAATATTAGAGAATAATTTATAATTTTTTTATTTTTTTTATAATTATTTTAGTTCAAAAATATGAATTCTCAATGATAATTAATTTAACTAAGATATAATTTCTGTGCTTAAGAAAATTATTGGAGGTTCACTTAGGTCAAAGGACCATTAAGAATAATTTTTGTGAATTTTTGAATTATATTTTAATTTTTATAATTTTTTAATTGATTTTAATGAATAAATAAATAAGAAATTTCTATTTAATTTTTTTTATATATTTTTTATAAGTCTCCTTGACTTTAAAGAACCCATAGAAACAAATTTTATATTTTTGTGTTTTTTATTTTATTTAATATAATTATTTTATACACAAATTAAGAAAATGCATTTAATTATTAAAAATATCTTTTTACACCTTTAGATATTTACAAACACCTCGTTAAGTTATTCTCTGTAGTTAAAATGTTATTTAGGTTAATTTAGAATATTTTGATGTTTTTGATATTTTTTAAATATTTTAATTATTTTTAAAATTAGAAAATAACTTGAAAATAAAGTTTTTATTTTAGGTTCAATTTTATTTTTCTTAGGTTTCTCTTTTCTCAAGGAATGGTTAGAGGACACTCCAAACAAATTTTTATAATTTTTTGATTTTTTCTTTTATTTATTATAATTATTTTAAAGCAAAATTATTATTTACTTAAAAAATAAATTTTAACTTTAAAAATACTTTTTCTAACTTCCAAATTTTTACAGAGGTCTCTTAATGTGATCAATTTCAACTTGGCATGTTTTGATGATTATTTGAATTAATTTATATTTTTCAAATTTTTAGTAAATTTTATCAAATTTAAAATGATTTATTAAATTTAAAATGATAAAATACATTTTAAACTTTTTAAATCTAATTTTTATTTTCCTTAGAGTCCTTTGACCACAGTAGACCTACCAAACATGATTTTATGTTTTTCTAACTTTTATTATTATTTTATATATTTTTTAACTTAAATAATGTCAAATACCTTAAAAATTAGGGTTTTGATCATAGAAGTGCTCTTTGACCCTGGAAAAATAAAAAATGACTCCTAAGTCATTAAGAATAGACCCTCAAAATTTTATTTAATTTATATAATTATTTTATTTATTTATGATTTAAATACTCTATGGAGTATTTAATTAATTTAAAAATAATTATAAGATTTTTTAAAATTTTTCATTAATATTTTTCTCCTCTATTCACTAGGCACAGATGTAGTTTTATTTTATTTTTATAATTTTTCTACACCTAGATATGAATTTTTGAAGTTTCTACAATTATTTAAATCTAAAAATACTTTATTTATCTACTTATTCGAGTTAGTGCCAGCGCAGCCTCAGCGGCTCCGAAGTCTCACGCATCATCTCGTGATTCGTCTCGCTTTCCACGTAGCCTGTTGACTGTCCCAGCAATTGCATTCCATCTCCTCATCCAATGCGATCTGGTTCGTCTGTTTGATGCACACGGAAAAGGACGACATCCGTTCATCGTCTCTAATCGCTCGCACCCGAGAACCGTCTGTATTCTAACCCTAATAACTCACTTGATTCTCAACCAAATCGTATGAGGTTTCTTCCTACACCTTCATCTAAGTGAGATGAACCTATCTATAAGATTAAATAAGTATGAAATACAAGCTCTCTTCATAAAGGGCCAAACTAAGCAGAAAATTAGGGATTTCAGGTTATACCTTAGCCCAAGAGGTGAGGCATCAATTGGGTTGGTTGGAGACGATCACCTTGAGTCTACGAGTTTCCTCGAAGTGTCACTTTGAGCTGAGGTGAGGCCTAGGTATGATTTCAATTGAAGGGTGACTCAGGCTTGGTCTAGGACTATGCTAGAGTGCTCATAAGAGGGTTTGATTGAAGAAGTGTTTTTGGTGCCAGAGGAAGCTTCTAGAAGGGTTAATTTGGAGTTTTGAAGAACTTGATGAAATGGTCGAAAAAGACCTACATTTCAGTGGTGAAATTAGGCTTGGGTGATGGAGATTGGTGTGGCTAAGGACAGTGGGATTGCACTTAGGAAGGTTGTGAGAAGCTCTGGTAGCAAATTGATAAAGTTTTCCCATAGATTTGACACTTCTTCTACTTGGTCGTAGAGTGTGGCCGTTTATAATTGAGGTCAGGGGGGAGGCTTCAGGCTGTCATTCACTAGTGCCAATAAGCTGAGGTGGAGGGGAATTCAGCGCACCTAGCCAATGGGAGAGAGCCACAAGGGATGGGTCAAATTTGGGGTTTAAGCCATGGTGGCCACTCTCGGTTTTGGGTTCTCCAGCCACTAGGGTGGCTAGCCAGAACAAGGGTGGCGACTAGCTAGTTCAGGGAGGTCAGGGGCAGGTTTAATTCTGATTAGCCTTAGGGTTTAACCAAATTTAGGAATGAGTTCCATGATCTGGGGGACCTTTGGTCCATGGCACCAAATGAGGCTAAATAGATGATTTGATTAGTATCTTCATAAGTCAAACATGACTGTGGTGATTAAGGTTTGAATTAATTTAAAGGATTTGAGGTGGATTTAGGATTAGGCTTAAAATTGGGGTTTGGGCTTGAAATTGGGTTTGGGATAAGCTTGGGCTTAGATCCAAACCAATTGAGAACTCAAATTGGTCTTGGACAATGTCATGATAAATTTAGAGAACAAATTTTGTAGAATTGGAATGATTACATGGCTTAATTTGCTGGAATTTGGAATTGGGATCAATTTTGGGGTAGTTGATTTGGGCTTGGAATTTGGGTTTGATATTGGGTTAAATTGGGCTTGAATTGGGTTCACATTGGGCTTGAACATGATGAAATTTAGTTTGGATTTGAAATTAGGTAAATTTGAAATGAATTTGGTGGAAATTGGGGGTGAATTGGAGACTTTGGGAATTTAGGGGTAATTTGAGAATTTTGGACAATTTTGGTGGATTTGTGCGCAATTGGAGCCAAGGTGGTTAGGATTGATTTTGGGGATGTTTGGAGTAAATTTGAAGGTTTTGGGAATTTTTTTGAGCATTAGGGGCATTTTTGGTAATTTTGGGTGGTGTAGGGGCATTTAAGCAATTGGGGAAATTTGAAGTTGTTCCAAATGATTTTTAGTGAGAAATCGGGAGTCTGACCAATTTTGGGAATTTTATTGTTTCAGGGGCATTTTGGTAAATTTAGGGGGAATAGGGGTAGAAGGCCAAGGTTGGGTGTTTTGGTGGAATTGGAATTAGTTTGGGCTAGGCTTGGGCTTGGATCCAATCCAATTGAGAACTCAAATTGGTCTTGGACAATGTCATTATAAATTTAGAAAACAAATTTTGTGTTACATGGCTCAATTTGATGGAATTTGGAATTGGGAATTTAGGAGTACTTGATTTGGGCTTGAACTCTCAATTTTGGGGTACGGAATTTGGAATTGGGGTCAATTTTGGGGTAGTTGATTTGGGCTTGGAATTTGGGTTGTATATTGGGTTAAATTGGGCTTGAACATGATGAAATTTAGTTTAGATTTTAAATTTGGTGAATTTGAAATGAATTTGGTGGAAATTCGGGGCGAATTAGAGATTTTGGGAATTTAGGGGTAATTTGAGAATTTTGGCCAATTTTGGTGGATTTGGGTGCAAATAGAGTCATTGGGTGGTTAGGATTGATTTTGGGGATGTTTAGAGTGAATTTGGAGGTTTTGGAAATTTTTTTTAAGATTAGGGGCATTTTGGTAATTTTAGGTGGTGTAGGGGGGCATTGATGCAATTAGGGTAATTTGAAATGGTTCCAAATGATTTTTGGTGAGAAATTGGGAGTCTAGGCAATTTGGGTAATTTTAGGGGTTAAGGGGCCTTTTGGTAAATTTAGGGGGAATTAGGGGGTAGAAGGCCAATGTTAGGTGTTTTGGTGAAATTAGAATTAGTTAGGCGTGGTGACCATGCAAACCATGTAACCCTGCCATATGGTGAAGTGCAATGTGATTTTAGGGTTTTGAAGTGTGTGAGGTTGTGATGAGCTTATGTGTGTGTGTGACCAAGACCAAGTTACCCAGGGTTGCCCTAAGGTCTCACTGATTCTATTGGAACTCATCCTTGAGCCTCCACGTGCTGGTTTGAACCATTTCAAGTGAGAAATGAGGGCTTATGACCACCCATGGAAGACTTCACAAGAAGAGTCAAAAAGTGTTTATAATTTCTATGCGGGAGGGTTACATCACTAGTCTTCTAGGATAGTCAACAAGAAAGTCCTATGAAAGTCCTATGACTATCCTATGACTAGATCCTAGGCTTCTAAAGAGAAGAAACTAGACCTCATAAAAAACAAGATCAACAAATGGATCTCAAATAGATGTGGTGTGCTGGAAAAACACATCGCACGTATTGGTGTTGACCAAAGAGATCAACAAAACCAACACAACTGTATAGGCCCTCACACTTAGAACAACGTAGAGAAACGAAGAAGACTTCAAATTTGAGAAAAATGGGCTCAAATTGAAGAAGCGAGAGAAGATTTCTGCTGGGAAATAGAGGGCGTATTTTATATTGAAGTTGTTAATTTATGTCGCGATCTTTGTTCTTTCACTTTTATAAAGGTGTGTTTTATGAATTTAGAGGGGCAACCATCAAGGTTCCTTGTTAGGAATCTGATAGTCGTGACAAATTTGATTTATTTTGTGTTGATTTTTATTTCAGTTTTAATTTTGTGTCGTGGGCAATTCAAATTTAGGTAAGTGAGGGAATCGAGTTGAGATGAAAATCACAGGGACTCACATCAAGCTCAATGAATAAACGAGGAAAAGTAGCGTCACATCAAGCTCAATGAATAAACGAGGAAAAGTAGTGGAAATGGAGATTGCACTATGTCGGGAAGGAAGGTCCGGAGACTTGGTATTCCAACCCAATATAGTGGATGAGTTTCACATTAGGAAGGGAGATCCCAAAGGATGTGGTATCCCAACCTAAGAGGTGAAGAATTGCACATTAGGAATGGAGATCCCGAAGGATGTGGTATCCCAAGTTAAGAGATGAAGAATTGCATATTTGAAAGGGAGATCCTGGAGGATGTGTTATTCCAACCTAAGCGGTGTCTCCTTGGAGGATATAATATCCCAACTTAAGAGGTGAAGAATTGCACATTATGACGGGAGATTCCAGAGAATGTGGTATCCCAACCTAAGAGGTAAAGAAATGCACTCCGTTGGGAAGGAAGGTCTGAAGACTTGGTATCCAACCTAAATGAAAGTGAAAGGTGACGAAACGTGGTGAAGTGGTAGAGTTGTGGAAATTTGTGGATGCGTGAAACTTTGTGCATGTAGAGATTTTGTGAGTGTTGGTGTTGTGAAAGTACTTCAAGTTTGATGATTTTTTTAAAAAAGTATTTTGTATGATTTTTATTATTACCATATATATATATATATATATATATATATATTGATATCATTCCTTGTTTGTTAGTATTTGTAGGACTGAATCCAAGATTTAGTCTAATAACATTGAATCAATCACACATGATGGCAAAATCAAACTCTGTTAATCTTCAAAAAATTTGATGGACCAAAAGTACAATCTGATTTTGCTATCTGGTGTACATTATGGAAAGCATTATGAAGTAACATCTTCCATTGCAAAACTATCTCTATCTCCGAGTCATCTGTCATGTCCATCTTAATTGTTTGGAATTGTGGAGACTAACCCTCCTCCCAAGGCATACTCCAAGACAAAAGTCTATTTGTACACGCTTAGAGGTGGTTGTCTCATAACTCCAAAAGTTATAGTCCTTCAAGATCCGAATCAGGACGATATCCATATGGCACCTTGATATCGTCCATCCTCTTGAAAGTGATGGAGACCCTTCTTCTTCGCACACTTGGAATGCAATGCTTAGCCAGGTAAGCTTCATTCCCTTTAAGTACTAGAACAGATCTTACAGGCATGGAAATCTCCACTGGTCCTCAAAATTCACCTGGTCTGACAATATCTAGCTCCTTTCCAAACATTATGTCGCATTTGCTGATGAATGATACTATGCAGAAGGGTCTGACAAAATCATGGTGATCTATATGGGGCGAAATACAATCCCCCTCCTCATAGATGTTGATGATGCAGTTATTAGGGACATAGTCCACTGGTAGGACATGTCAGGAAACCATTCTCTTAATCATCTTCTTGATTACAAAGGGCATCGAATCCATGTCATCACGTCTTAAGATGCTTGGGGGATTCCCTTTCTTGTCAATAGGGCTGTAAACGAGCCGAGCTTGAGCGAGCTCAGGCTTGGCTCGTGTTCGGCTCGTTCGAAATAGCTCATGCTCGAAATTGGCTCGTGAACAGTGTGCTCGTGTTCGACTCGAAATTGGCGCGTTAAAATTAAATTGAAAAAAATAGATGTAAAGTGTGGTATTTGAACCTGGACCAAATATATACAAAATAAGGGATTAATCATATTACCACATGAGATGTTATAATTTAAACTTAGATATAAATATATATAATATCTTATTATATAAATAATATATGCAATATATTATTATATAAATAATTATATATATATATTTTTTATTTCGAGCTAAAACGAGCCGAACACGAGTTAACAAAGAACTGTTCGAGTTCGGCTCGCTTATAATTCGAGCTTTAAAAACTTATTCTTGTTCGGCTCGTTTACTTAACGAACGAGCCGAACACGAGCTGTTCGCGAACAACGAGCTTTTTTTACAGCCCTACTTGTCAATGGTGAAGTTATAGTAACGACCACACTGGAATCATCTTAAGATTGAATTATCACAACCTTTCGAAAACAATTCTCAAATCATGCAAATGGTCTTTCTTATGTTTGTTCTTGAATGTCAAGTCATCCACGTAACATTCCACTTGTTTGTGAATGAGGTCATCGAAGATCTTCGTCATTGCACGTCGGTACGTTGATCCGACGTTCTTTATTCCGAAAGGCATCACGGTGTAATAATATATTTCGATTGGTGTCTTGAAAGATGTAAACATTGCCTCTGCCGGTATCATTTCTATCTGATTGTATCCTGACGATCCTTCCATTAAAGAGAAGATTGCATGTGACGATGCGATGTCCACCATTAATTCTGCGATTGGTGTCTTGAAAGATGTAAACATTGCCTCTGTCGGTGTCATTTCTATCTGATTGTATCCTGACAATCCGTCCATTAAAGAGAAGATTACATGCGACGATGCGATGTCCACCATTAATTCTAAAATCGACAATGAGATTTCATCTTTTGGGCACGATTTATTTAAATCTCTAAACCCCACGCAGATTTGAATCTAACCATTTTTTTTCTTAACTAGAACTATGTTAATTAACCATGTCGGATATTGTTCTTCCCTCACAAAGTTAGCATTTATTTATTTCTCGACCTTTTGTTGTAACTTGTTGCTCGATTTCAAGTCACATTCCTTCTAGGAACCTGTTTAACTGTAGTCACACTATTCCAAGCTTGTGAGCTGAGACTTCAAGCGCGAAGCCTGACATCTCGTTGTAATTCCAAGCGAAGCAATCTTTGTACTCTTTTAACAACTCGATCATTTCGGCGGCTTATTTTTCATATATCAAAGAACTGATAAAAGCATTATAGTTAATTTTTTGAAGGCCTTCCACATGATCAGTCAAATTATATGCACTCCATGCAAATGCACAACAGCTAGCTCAAAATAACACCAAAAATCAGTCGATCCAACAAACAGCAAAAGAAATATATTATATCATTAATGCAAGAAAGCTGAGCTCTAACTACATCCTTTCCGTCAAATATTTAATAGATTACGGCCAAAGAAAAAAATTAGTATTTAAAATAAGGCGTCAAAATAATAATAATAATAATAGTAATAATAATAATAATAAGAAAAAGAGGCAAATTTCGATATTATATATAATTGTTAAAAGAATTTAAAATAAAATTTTTAATAGTTACACAAAATTCTTCTTAAATTTAGGAAAAGAGCACTTACAATCTCTCCTTTATTTCAGCATTTATGACTGATTACAGCATAGGCTGAGCCCAATATAAGAATACCAAATGCATAAGTACCGTTTAAATCACCATATAGTAGCTTGTCAGCATTGAACGAGAGATTATTCCATCAGGACATCGGACTCAAATTTGCGTCTAGATTCCTGGGCATTTGCCACGTGACACGTGGACCCCAATGTAGTACACTGATTGGGTAGATTTTTAGAGGGGTGGGGCCCATTTGCAGCATGGCACATGCCCACTGAACTCTGGACACAAATTTTACATCCGATAATTTTTTGCATTGAACACCAAACAGCAGCACCAAATAGCATCACAACTGCCAGCTTCAAAATGAAAGTTCACAACAAATTAAAATGAACATTAAAAATGTGCATTTTCATTTTACTAATACAGCTGAGGGCTCAAGCAGAATCAAACAAGAAGCACTTTTGTATAGCAAAAAGTGGGAGTATTAATTGTTTATTCATGATAAAAACCAAACATGACAGATGAGTTTTACTTTCTGGGACAGTATATCATCATCCGAGAGCACTGGAACCAGCTAACAATAATTACTGGGAACTTCCTGTTAAATGAGCAAATAAGCTATGATTACATTTTTCCAAAAATGCGAGTCTATGAGCAAAATGATAGAACCACGGGGAAATATATTCCATCAGGACTCCTGACGTAGGGTTACATTCGTATTGGAATATTCGGTTGTATTACGAGAATATTTCATCCGCGTTATTTGTAAAAATAATGTGTTATTCGAGTATTATATGATGTTATTCGATTATTTTGCGGTGTTATTGGAGTATTCCCCTGCGTTACTTGATTTGGGGCTATGTTATTATATGGTGTTATTCGATTATTCTACGTCAGGGTCCTGACTTAATATTTTTCCGAACCACAGTGGTTAAATCAGTTTTGAAAATACTAGATGGAAGGAAGAAAACAATATGATCAAATGGCACACATCGGGAAAAAATCCTACATTAAATTACTTGCAGAATCAATGTTGAGGCCTGAAAAAGGACAACTTTGTATTGAAACTTCGGTATGTGCAAAGTACAAGTATTACCAGCGATTGTGACTTTATTTCTGACTTCAAAAACTGAAATATTTTTTTTTTCCTTTCAAAATCCATGCATTTCAGCAACAAATCTCTAAAAAACAATGACTGAAATAATATATATATATTTTTTTCCTTTCAACATCCATGCATTTCAGCAACAAATCTCTAAAAAAACAATGAGATTGATCACAGATCATTTTTTTTCAAGAATTCAACAATAAATCTAAATAAAAAAGTCCATATGCTAATTCAATAAAACACAAAACTTACGAAATTCATGCATCACCTTCTTGGACTCGCCAAAGAATTTGTGCAAGGAATTCCTTGGGAGAAATTTCTTTTTGCACGCGTTTTACCATGTGCTAATTTTCAATCGGTGTCCAGCCATAAGTGCATGGCTTTCTAAAGAAAGTTGAGAAAATTTCTGCTAAGCCATAATATAATGCAGTTCAAGCAAATTAAATATACCAAAGCACTGGCATAGTATACACACGGAGCAAGATTGAAAGTGATCCAGCTACTCAAATAAATAAATAAATAGTTTAATGTTAACAGTTGAGAAATTGACCTTTAGTTTTGTCCTCCCACCAGTAGAGAAACCTGAGATTAGCACCTTGTTTATCCACCTTATAGAGCTGCTTCACATGTTCAGCGACTTCAGCTCCAAACACACCACCACAAAGAGCTCCAAACCCAGTAGCCAATATAAGACCTGCAGCACTTGTTGTTAATATTTGTAATGCTCGGATGATCTTTTTCTGGAATAAATGCAGACACCAAATAAAAACAGCTAGGCTACACAGAAATTTGATTAATCAATTCATTGAATTACTAATTTTAAACTTCAACATCTCTGACTTCAGCTAAGCATGTTTCACCAATAACTGCATATTAAACTCCAGAGACATTATGGTCTAAAAATACGAAGTTTAAAGGATCACCTAAAAAATTATATTCTTACGTTCACCATGTTATGTGGAATTACTTCACTCAAATCAAAGAGATCTCAAGCCTCGGATATTAGACATCTAGCTCTAATAAATGTCAATTCCCATGTTATTTTGACAAAAGAAGGCTTCATAGAAAATAAGTTTGGAGAGGAATAATTCTCTTTATCCTTATTAATCACATGTAAGGTAAATAAATATAGGAAAAACAATCACTCCTAATTTACAAACTTACCAAATATACCTACCCAAATTTAAGAAGAGACATAATTCTGAAATAAAAAAAATAATATAAAATAAAAGGAGAATAAACTAATCAAAGGTTTCCCAAATTATCCTAATCAAATCTTCCAGGAACTTCTCAGATTTCCTCTAATATCTTCTCAGATGAGAGAGAAAAAGAGAGATTGAGAGAGAAAAAGATCTTCTCAAATTTTCGCACTCCCTCTCAAGTTGGGTTGTAGATGTTGTAGAGACCAAGCCTGGTATTGAACTATCAGAAGGTGCTTAAGAGAAGAGCTTTGATGAAGATATCAACAACATATTAGTGTCGGAAACGTAGCTTAGCTATATAATTCCCCCATTAACCTTTTCAGAGATGGATGAAGTGCCTATCAACCTTAATATGCTTGGTTATGT
This sequence comes from Phalaenopsis equestris, assembly GCF_001263595.1. Taxonomy (NCBI): domain Eukaryota; kingdom Viridiplantae; phylum Streptophyta; class Magnoliopsida; order Asparagales; family Orchidaceae; genus Phalaenopsis; species Phalaenopsis equestris. Next base: position 973,152 of record NW_018165201.1, on the reverse strand, counting down.
CATGATGCACATGATTCTTGGCAATACTATTAGATGTTCAAATCATCTATATAGGCCTATTGGATGTAAATCCAAGTTCAGTGAATAATTTCTGAATCCAAATCGCTTCACAGATTCCCAAGGTGAGTGTCCTACACTCTAATTATGTATTGCTTCTAGAAACAATTTTTTTGCGTCTTACTTCTTTGTCACAAAATTTTACTGTACATAGGAGCAGTAACCTTCGGTGGACCTTGTATTAGTGAGTTCCCTAGTCCAATTAGCATCAATGTAGACTTTCACCTCCCTGTTCCTGGTTTTCTCAAAAATTAATTCATAATCAAGAGCCTTCTTGAGAAACCTTAGAATTCTATACACCATCTTCAAGTGCTCCATTTAGATTATTCAAGTGTTAGGTAGTCGACAGCCCGAATGAGAAAAGTGGAGGGTTGCGTTAGGTAGTCGACAGCCAGCATAAAACTTGTCGAAAAAATCATGACATGAATCCTTTTGATCAATGTGTAAGTGTTCGGGCGTCCCCTGGAAGCGACGCGCTGTATAGCCTGAATACAGTGAAAAGTGTGCAAGGGCCGCTATACCGGCGCCCGGGTGTAGTGTTAAATAAGCAAGGGTTCCCACATTACGGGCGAATGCGGGTAAAGAAGTTAGTCCATGAAACTAATAAAACTATTATTAGGATAGGATCTTGGAATATAGGCACTCTCAATGGTAAATTAATGGAATTAGTTGATATTATGATTCATAGGAAAATTAATATCTTATGTATTCAAGAAACTAAGTGGGTGGGAGAAAAGGCTAAGGAGATTGATAATTTAGGTTTTAAACTTTGGTATTCTGGTAAGAGTCGCACTAGAAATGGTGTAGGTGTAATTATAGATAAGAGTTTGAAAGATAATGTTGTAAAAATTAATAGAGTTGGTGATAGAATTATAGCCCTTAAGATTATCATTGATACTAAGATTTTTAATATTATAAGCGTTTATTCTCCTCAAGTAGGTTTAGATACAGGGTCTAAAGATAAATTTTGGAATGACTTAGAAGACTTAATACAAATGATACCTCTTGAAGAAAGAATTTTTATTGGAGGAGATTTAAATGAAAATGTCGGTAGAGTGGTAGAAGATTTCAGAAATATTCATGGTGGCTACGGTTTTGGAGTAACTAATGAAGAAGGTAAAGCTATTTTAGATTTTGCTTTAGCGTTTGATTTTGTTATTACTAATACTTTATTCAAGAAAAGGGATGAACATCTTATTACTTATAAGAGTGGATCTAATAAAACACAAATTGATTATTTTCTTATAAGAAGAAGAGATCGTCGTGATTGTAATGATTGTAAAGTCATTCCAAGTGAAAATTTAAATACCCAACATCGTTTATTAGTTTTAGATTTTAAGATTAAGAGTTGTAAAATAAAAAATACTAGGACTCATCATTGCAGAATTAGATGGAGAAACTTAAAAGATACAAATAAAATTAATTTTATGAGTAAAATTCAAGATTTCAAAATTTGGGATATTCATGAAGAAGCAAATGTGATGTGGGATAAAGTAACAAACGCTATTAAACATGTAGCAAAAGATGTTCTTGGAGAATCAAAGGGAAAAATATTTACAAATAAAAATAGTTGGTGGTGGAATAATAATGTGCAAGAAAAGATAAAATATAAGAAGTTATGTTATAAAAATTGGTTAAAATGTAAAAGCTTAGAAAACTGGAAAAAATATCAAACGGCCCGCAGGGAGTCTAA
>NW_018165201.1:958760-970368 GCF_001263595.1 Phalaenopsis equestris | reverse complement strand
AATACATGGAATGTAATTTTAGTATTAATAGCTCTAGTGACAGAAGTGTTACTTTGGGTGATCAAATTATTAAAAGGTGTGAACGATTTAGATATCTTGGGTCCGTTGTCCAAAGCGATGGGGATATAGATGGGGGTGTTAATAGTAGAATTCAAGTTGGTTGGTTGAAGTGGAGGAATGCTTCGGGCCTTTTGTGTGATAGAAAAGTACCGCTAAGACTGAAAGGAAAATTTTATAAGATGGTGGTGAGACCTGCAATGCTCTATGGCGCTGAATGTTGGCCTTTAAAAGAGAAGCATAATAATAAGTTAAGTGTTGCCGAGATGAGAATGATTAGGTGGATGAGTGGCTTTACACTTAGAGACAAAATGCGGAATGAATATATTCGTGATAGGGTTGGTGTAGCTCCTGTGACAGACAAAATTAGAGAAAGTCGTCTTAGATGGTTTGGTCATATTAAACGTCGACCATTAGATGATCCGATTAGGAGAGTAGATGTTTTAAATTCGACTTGTGTTAAGAAAGGCAGAGGTAGTCCTAGGAAGACTTGGGCTTATTGTATTAAAAATGATCTTAATTTACTAGAACTAAATGAAAATATGACACTAAATAGGACGCAATGGAGAAAAAGGATTCATGTAGCCGACCCCACGTAGTGGGATTAAGGCTTTGTTGTTGTTGTTGTTGTTGTTGTTGCTGTTGTTGAAGTGTTAGCTCACAATATTGACAGAGTATGCAATATCTGGCCTCGTATGTGATAGATAAATGAGTGTAACTCCCCCCTTTTTAAACGCCGACAATCCATTGAGATGTTTTCTTCTTAGCTCTGACTTTTAGTTGGGATTCATTAGAATATCAACATACCTACATCTAATCATTCATGTCTCTTTTAGTAGATCTAGGATGTATTTTCTTTATGATATAATTATGCCTTTTTTGGACCTTGTCACCTCCACACCTAGATAACATCTAATGGTTCATAGGTCCTTGATTTCAAACTCCACAGCAAGAACTTTTTTTTTTTTCTTTTGAGAATCTCTACCAATAAGAATCATATTATCTACATATACTATCAGTGCAACAATCTTATCATACTGAGTGTATTTTACAAATAAAATCTAATCTACTTGACTTTGAAAATGCCATTAGATCTCATAGTCTTTGTAAACTTTCAAACCATGCTCTTGGTGATTGCTTAAGCCCATAGAGAGACTTTCTCAGTTTAGATACTATGTGTTTGTTGGAATGTTTGAAAGTCCTGATAATATCTCTAAATACACTTCGTCTAGATCCCCATTCAGGAAGATATTTTTATATCAAATTGATGCAGTCCTCATTCCTTACTAATTGCTACTGAAAAGTGAACTCTGATATTGTTAAGTTTGACAATTGGTGAGAAGATCTCCTAATAGTAGATCCTATAAGTTTGAGTAAAATATTTTGCAACAAGTTTGACTTTGAATCTTTTAATACTCAATCAGCTTTGTATTTGATGTTGAACATCCATTTGCAACCAACCAACTTCTTATTCTGAAAGAGTTTAGCAAAAATCCATATAACATTATGTTTTAGTGTTCAAATTTCCTCTTCAACTGTTTCTTGCATACTATAAAAGTTAAAAACAAAAGCTTTGTAGGAAGAGGATAGCTTCCAATAATCTACATATTCCTGAATTGAATATATCTAATGTAGCTTTCCTTATCACCAGCCTCAAATAAGAAGGGGAGAACTTATGAGTACTATACTTATCCCCTCCCAAAATTTCATGTGAATGTGGAATCAGATTTTAGTTTGATCAATTCTATCCTAGCAAGCTGTCTTCCACCTGCTCAAGTTTTTTTTTATCCTTATGTTCACACAAAGTTATTTGTTCTAGACTTCAAGTTGAGTTAGTTGGGCATCTTCAACTAGGCTAAAAGAGCAAGGTGGAGTAGGTGATGAGGTGGTTAGGTGTCATCAAGTGAATGTCAAAATTGATGTTCTTTTGCACTCTCCTCCTGAACATCAAATTTAGGGTGTTATGATTGATTTAAAAAAAATGACATCCATGAAACTGTAGTATTTTCTAGTAACAGTGAGTCGCACTTGTACCATGTTTTTATCAGCGTCATGCCCCAAAATAAATACACTTGATAAATTTGGGGTCTAGTTTTGTGTAATTTTGGGAATGTTTGTGAAAAAAGGATACACACTCAAAACATTGAGCGGGATAGTAGAAGAGCTCTAATGTGAGGATAAGTAACTATCAAAATATGAAGATGTGTTTTGAAGTTAAGTCACCGACTGAACATTCAATTGATAAGGTATGTTGCAGTAAGAGCTTTCTCCAAAAAATTTTTAAGAATTTGATGGGACGTCATAATTGAGTGGGATATCTCAAGAAGTCTCAGCTATTCCATTTTGTAGGGTATCAATACATGAACTTACATGAATAATTCTATTTTTTAAAAGATAGGACCCAATGATTGAGTTGAAATATTCTTTTGCATTATCAGTTTTAAGAATTTGAATTTTACATTGGATATGAGTATGAATCATTTTATGGAAGGTTAGGATTATTTCATATGTCTCCTTTATTAGGAATACTCAATTGATTCTAATGTGATTGTCAAAAAATAAGACAAATCATTTGAACCTACTTACAGTTTTCACCTTTGAAGATCACCGAATATCATTGTGGATAATGACAAAAGGATGTGAGGGTTTGTACTGGGTCAAAATATAACTATTTCTAATGGATTGGGCAAGTTTATAAATCACATATTGATAGAAACTAGATTTTTTATTGATAACTTAGAACATAATTGAAATTGAAATGCTCGAGGCGACAATGTTATAAGAAAACCTGATTTTTGATAGACATAGGCTCAATAAAAAATGGAGGTGAGAGCATTTGGGTTTAGAAAGATATTCCTTGAGCAGTTAAAAGTTTTTGATGCATTTCGATATTACCAATCACCTTACCCAACTCCATTTAAAATTTACAAAAGTTAGCAAGAATTTAGTATTACATTTCATATAATGAGTAAGCTTATTAACTAAAATCAATTATAATCCAACTGTGGAACATATAAAACAGATGAAAGAGTAATATTTTAAGAGAGTTCCACATTTCCTTTCCCAATAATGTTTGAATGTGATCCGTCTGCAAGTCTCACTGATCTAGATATAGAAGCCTCTTGATAGTTGACTAGAGCATTTGATGTTTCAGATCATATGATTGAAGGCTCCTGAATCTAATATCAATTGCTCTAGATCTCCCATTACTAGCAAGATGAGAGCATAATATATTACTCTGGTGTGCCAAGAGGTTGGTTTCCTGCTCTGAATTACCTGCAACAAGATTTTTCAGTACTTCAAGCTGCTACTTGGTGAATGGTTCAACTGACCCTTCGGATGTGGTAGCAACATTAAACCATTTTTCTTGATTTTTCCTTCCATGTTCAGATTTCCAGTCTGCAGGATTTTCATAAAACTTGCAAAAATTGTCTTTGATATGCCAAATCTTCTTGCAATAGTCACATGTGGACGATTCTTCTTGTGCTTTGAGTCATTAGAGGAGTTATGAGTGTATAAGGCCGAGCTCTCAATACCTGGTGAACTCATATTTCAAGTCAGTGTCAGCTTCTTTCTAATGTCCTCTCCTGACTTTAGTATGGGCTTCACAGGTAGATGGAAGGGTGAACTTTTTTCTCATGATCCTCCCTCTCACCTCATCCATGTCGAGTTAGTCCTACTAAAAATTGGATGATTCTCTGTCTCATTTTTAACATTAAATCATGTGGACATTTAAAAATATCCAATTGTAGTCAATACTTTGTCAGGTGTTGAAATATTAGGTGACACTTAGCTCTCTGACGAAGGGCATAAAGCTTGGTTTCGATCTCAAATAACTCTATAGTGTTTTCAGTGTCAGAATATGTTTCTCTTGTAGCCTATCACTTTAGTGGTCATTGAGTTGACTAGCCAGACAAAACCATATGATCTCAATTGTTCCATTTATGGTGATTGGGGCCAGTTATCTCAGGAACTGTCTTCTTCCATGAGATATTTCTCTTTCCATTTACCAAAAATGTACATAAACTTTGTCAAGTGTTGAAATATTGGGTGAGATTTAGCTCTCTGACGAAGGTCATAAATAATGGTTTCGATTTCAAACAACTCTACAATGTTTTCAGTCTCGGAGTATGTTTCTCTTGCAACCTCTCACTTCAGTGGTCATTGAGTTGACTGGCCAAGACATAACCATATGATCTTAATTCTTCCATGTGTGGTGATTCGGGCCAGTTATCTCAGGAACTGTCTTATTTCGTGAGATATTCCTCTTTCCATTTACCACAAATGTACATAAACATAGATTGAAATCATTGAATGCAGTTATGACCATTGAATTTATGATTTATTATAAAGTTAGAGAGAAGGGCATACAAGAAAGAACCTAAAAGGGAGAAATCTAACTGCCTGATGAACAGACGAGAGCCTATAGGGACGGTATACTTGCGGCTGTAGAAAGGAATTTCCAGCTAAAGAAGTTTTGGCAAAGGATTTTTCGTAGGAGGAATTCCAGCAGAGAAGTTTATAGCTGCAAGAGTTCTGGAAGAGGACCTTCCGAAGAAGAGGGCTAAGGTAAGATCTAAAGCTCGGATACTATGTAGAAAACAGGTTTGAAGAGGAATAATTCTCTTGATCCTTATTATTCACATGTAGGGTGTATATTAGAAGGGATTATTTTTCCTATATATATATATATATATGGGAAAAATAATCCCTCCTAATTTACAAACTTACCAAATATATTTAACCTAAATTAGGAAAGGAAATGATTCTGAAATAAAAAATAAAATAACATAGAATATAAAAGATATTAACTAATCAATAGTTTCCTAAGTTTTCATAAGTAAATCTTCCAGGATCTTTACAAATTTTCTCCAGGATCTTCTCAAATTTCCTGCCAGCGCATACACATGAGAGAGAGAGAGAGTGACAAAGAGCCTCAAAGCTAAAGAAATTGTAAAAACCACTGAACATCGGATCATGATTCTTTCCGCGATCACGGTAGGGATGATCTGAAGCTAGGCCTATTTCTTTTCTTCTTTCTTTCTTTCCTTTCTTTTCTGCAGTCTTTCCTATTTTCTTATTTTCCAATTTAGTTATTTCCTCAGGGAACCTTTATATAAGTTGTGTTAGGGTTTTGGAATTCATTTTTCCGTGTATTTTATATGACAGCCGCCAACATCAATTGTTCCCTTAAGGATTGTATTTTAGAATTCCAAGTGGTGCTTCAATTGTATTCTTATGTGGTGATTATCTTCCCTATCTCTTTTCGCATCTACATCATGTCGTTCTTAATTGCCCTCCATTGTTGTAACTGCCCCCGAATAGCGCATATTTGTTGTTTCACTGCAGTTTACCAATTCCAACCGTCTGTCCCCGCTGTCACAGCCCTAAACAATCGTCCTACAACTACCCGACAGTCCCCCGCACCTCTCGTCACTGCCGCCATCATTCGCTCTCTTCTACCAAGATGATTCCAGCCCTGCCTATTGATTCCATTGCTAGTCTACCCATCCTAGACCCTCCACCTCCTCTTAGCCTTCTACCACACCAGAGCAGCCCCACAGATCCTTCTGCACCTCCTCTCAGTCTTTCGCCATGCTACCGCAACCCCGCTACTTTGTTGCCTTGTTGTTCTACCACAGTCCAACCATCCCACATTGTCATCACACCCCATTACATTCTATCCCACTCTCTAACCACCCTTTGCTACCACTTAGGAGGCCCAAACCTATGTTGATTACCACTACAACCACCAGATCAAGCCCTAGATAAGATTTGTGTTATCAATTATTAAAATTTCAATTTTCGATGAGTCAGTCACAATTTCATATTTGAATTCGTTTTCTTATTTTTCTTTGCTCTATTATCAGAATCAAGTCAACCCCAATCCTATCCTAGTGTTGCAAAAATCCACATGTATGTAACCGCACCTCCACACAAAAATCATTCCCTTGCTGATTTTTCAAATCAGTCAACCAAAATTTTCTTTCTCACCTTACATCTTCCCTATACACCCTCTTCCACCTACTTAAACCCAAACCAAAACTCCAATTACGCCACCAAAGAGAAAATTGTTGGAGACCTGATCGAAAGGAAATGCCACAATACCGTTTATGGCAAATCCACAAAGAGATGTCCAGGAACCTTTTATGGAAAATGTGCGGCGAAAAATCCTCCAATTGCAACAAAGGCTTGCTGCTTTCGAGAGGAATTAATCCAGAAGGGTTACTCGTAGCCACAATAGTGACTTATCAAATTGAAAGAATACAATGAATCCTCCTTCTACTAGGCCGATTTCAAAGACGAAAAACCACTACTCTGAAGATTTAACATGAAAGATTAGAGAATCCAGGGTGACTTACCAAATTGAAAGAATACAATGAATCCCCCTTCTACTAGGCCGATCTCAAAGATGAAAAATCACTACTCTGAAGATTTAACATGAAAGAATAGAGAATCCAGAATTTTGAAGTAAAAGTGAGTTTGTCATATTTTGATGGCCATATGATCCAGATGAGTTCATCGAGAGGTTTAGATTGTTGAACGTGGCTTTGAGTACCAGGAAGTCCCGCCTGACGGAATAATGAAACTAGTCGTCAACAAATTAAAGATGAGTGTGTTGTTTTGGTGAAAAAATTTAGAGCACTTATGCCAGCGTGAGAGAAAAGACAAGATCATTACTTGATCCAAAATGAAATTAAAGATGCAATACCATTACCTAACAGTTTATTACCGACGACATGTTCAGATCTTAGCTTCAAAAGTAGAGAGACAACATCACCGGATGACCGACACAGCTTACAAGCAGAGTTCAACCCCAAGATCGAGAAGCAAGAGTATGCTCAGGGAAACATCCAAGCCTATGCCTAAGGAAAAACTAGTTCAGAGTGGAGTACAGGTGGAGCCAACTAGTATGCCCAAAGCCTCCCAACAACAACAAAAAAACCTTTATCCCACTAAGTGGGGTCGGCTACATGAATACTTTTTCACCATTGCGTCCTATTTAGAGTCATATTTTCATTTAATTCTAATAAATTAAGATCATTTTTTATACAATATGCCCAAGTCATCCTAGATTTACCTGTCTTTCTTAACATAAGTCGAATCTAAAACATCTACTCTTCTAATAGGATCTTTCGATGGTCAACGTTTAACGTGACCAAACCATCTAATTTTGTCTGTCGCAATTATCATACATTATGCTCATTTTAAAATAAATCTAATAACGGCAAACAATTGGAAGATTTACATACATACCAGTCAATTCCTATGTATTTAAATACCTAACACCTAAACTCCAATTTTTTACATGCATACCACCTTATCTATGCACGAAAAGGGGTACACTTTTTTTAAATTAAAAGTCGGAGCAGTAATTTTTCTATCACACAAAAGGTCTGATGCATCCTCCACTTCAAGCAACCAACTTAAATTCTACTAATAACATTCTCATCAATATCATCATCACTTTGAACAATAGACCCGAGATATCTAAAGCTATCACACCTTTTAATAATTTGATCACCCATAGTTACATTTCTGTCCCTAGACCTACTACTACTAAAATTACATTTCATGTATTCAGTTTTAGTTCTACTCAAATGAAGGTTTTTCGACTCCAAGATAGATCTCCATTATTCAAGTTTTTTCCGAGTTTTTTTTCTCTTCTTGTCCACAAGAAGGTCATCAACAAAAAATATACACCAAGGTCCATCCTCCTGTGAGTGTCCGGTAAGACCATCCATAATTAAAGCAAAAAGATATGGGCTTAAAGTCGATCTTTGATGTAAACCAACAGAAAGAGGAAAATATTTGGTCAATCCTCCTGTTCGAACACAAAAGTTCTTGTATACATATCTTTAATGACTTGAATATAAGTCATATCAACACCTTTCTTCTCAAGAACTCTCTAACGGATATCTCTTGGAACCTTACCGTAAGCTTTTTCTAAATAAATAAAAATCATATGTAGATCCTCCTTATTATCCCTAAACTTCTCCATCAAACCTCTCAATAAATGTATAGCTTCCATAGTAGACTTGCACGACATAAATCCAAACTGATTATGAAAAATCTTTGTAATACGTCTTAACTTTTGTTCAATTACGCTCTCCCATAATTTTAAAGTATGACACATCAATTTATTTCCTCTATGATTGACGTACTCTTGTGCATCACCTTTATTCTTAAAAATGGGGACCAACTTCAATATTTCCATATGATTTTTTTTTTAAAACAAAATCTCCTTAGTAAGCCAAGAACTCCCAAATCCCAAATATTATTAGTTTGGGAGTTTAGTATATCCATATATGCCTAAATCTCCTTATTATCCCAAATCCCAAAGATTTTTTTTCTCCCAAATCTCCTTATTATCATATGGATATCTCTTAAATATGATATCCCTAAAACCTTCAATATTTCCATATAGCTAGGAAAGTCTCCTAAATATTTCCACACTTCAATTGGGATATCATTAGGTCCTATAGACTTTCCACCCTTAGTTTTCTTTAAAGCATCCTCAACTTCTTTTTTACTAATGCGACAACAAAAATAAAACATTTTATTATTATTATTAACGATATTAAGATCACTAAGGACGGTCGCATTACTAATGCGACAACAAAAATAAAACATTTTATTATCATTATTAACGATATTAAGATCACTAAGGACGGTCGCATTTTTCCAAAACTTCATTAAAAAGTTTATCAAAATAACTCACCCACCTATTTTGAACATCTTTTTCTAAGAAAAACACTTTTTTATTTTCATCTTTTAATAAAAAACCTCCCAACTAGGAAAAAATTCAAATGTCATGAATTTGAGCATATTGAATAAGGTTGTACAACTAAGGGAATAATTTATTTCACTTAGCAGGGCGCAGTTGAAAAAATAGATAATGACACAAGAAAGAATTAAGATGTCAGAAATAAGCCTAAACTTCAAAACAACAAGAAAGAGACACTAGTAATTCACGATGAACCCAGGAGAGATCATCCAACTACATTAGTCAAGATTATTCTAGAAGATAGTAAGTTTGAGATAAGGGGTGTTCATGTGAAGTATAAAGTTATGATGCCATGAAATATCTTTTTTGCGGGCGTTGAGAGGGACATTAGTCGGACTGGTATTGAATATCCAAAACATTCATGAGTTCGAGGAACCGATACTAGACACAAAGCAACCCAAATAATAAAATTTCAAAATTTTCAGATACATAATCCACCTCATGAGTTGACATTATTAAGGGAGGACCAATATGTCATAGATGCAAAATTTTTGAGCTACTTCTGGAATGTCATATAAAGTCATTTGAGTGTTAGATTCAGTTCAGCAGTGTACCAACCAATAGCTAATCAAGCAAGATAGATGAACCACAAAACTAAAAATCGCCTTAGGATTTTGGGGGAAAGAACATCCTACAATAGGACAAATATATTTAATTAAGAAAAAGAGGTCTCTTATGAGTGGTTAAACTTGACTGTGGTCCAGCCTGCTATAGACTTCAATGTAGAGTTAATTCCTCTAGAAGAATTTGTTTATTGAATGTGCCCTGCCAAGTACGAGTGGAAGTGGCAAATTACATATTTAATAGCTCAAGAGTTATATTGTAGAAATATACACCAATATACAACTCTAGCTCAAGTCGTGCCAAAAGAGGATGGATATTTATTCTATCAGAATATGCTTTGAAATGACGAGTACAAGATCAATTTGTCAAAGGATTACATCTCCGTCACCTTCAACATACAAGACTTGATGTCATACCACGAAGAAACAGAAGCTTCGACGGATGAGGTTGATGCTCCCCAACTGAGGGAGACTGACACAGAGCCTCAAGACTGCGGAAACGACATAAAATATGGAATTTTGGATCACAATTTTGTTCACAACCGCAGCAGGGACGATTAAAAGTTGGGTTTATTTCTTTTCTTGTTTCTTTCCTTCTCTCTTCTGTTTTCTTTCTTATTTTCCTATTTTTCAATTAGGTTAATTCCTTAAGGGACACTTATATAAGTTGTATAGGTATAGGGACAATCGTCGGGGTCTCTTCCCATCGAGGCCTGTATCCTAGGATTTTGGGTAGTGCTACGTTTATATCTTGGTCTCCACATGGTGATTTGCTTTCCTATCCCCTTCTGCATCCGCCCCACATCGCTCCCGACCGCCCTTCATTGTTGTCGCCGCAATGGACAGCCGTCCTCTTGCTGTCCAGCAATCCTCCACATCCCCCGTCGATGTTGTTGTCATTCCCTCTCTGCTACTGTTGCAATTCTAGCCCTCCCTATTTCTGTCATCACTGTTCCAACCATCCTAGACCATCCACCTCCTCTTAGCCTTCTAACTCGCTATTGCAACCTCGCTTCTTTTTTGCCTTGCTGCGCTACCACTCAAGCCATCCAACATCGCCATCAGATTCCCCTCTTGTTTTCACCCCACTATCCCACTCTCTAACCATGCTTTGCTACCTCTTACGAGGTCCAAACTTCTGTCGATCACAACCACAACCCCCGGATCTTGCCCTAGCTAACGGTTGTGTTGCCAATTTTCACAATTTCATTATTTCGTGAGTCGGTTGTAATTTCCTATTAGAATTTAATAACAAAAATTATTTTCCTATCATTGTTTGTGTTAACTATGGTATTATTTTATATCAGAGCCAGGTTAACCCTATTCCCATTCTAGGGTTGCTAAAATTCACCCGAATATAACCGCACATCCATACAAAAATCCTTCCCTTTACTGATTTTTCAAACATAACACCCAAAATTTTCTTTTCCACCCTATATCGTCCATATGCACCCTCTTCCACCAACGCTAACCCCAACCATGCCACCAAAGAGACAATTGTCGAAGACTCGATCGAGAGGAAATACCACAATGTTGTTTATGAGAAATCCACAAAGAGATGTATGGGAACCTTCTATAGAATATGCGCGACGAGAAATCTTTCAACTGCAACAGAGGCTTACTGATACACCTAAAATATATAGTATTTTTGTACACATTTTTATACTTATTTTTGATATATTGCGCTTTAATGAAAAGTATTTGTGTGTCTTTCTTGTATGTACAATTAAATAGATGAAAATGCTAAAAGGAGTGAAAAATGGTCAAATTTGGAGCAAAAATGAAGAAAGATGTAAAAATAAACTAGGGCGCCTAAGAGCCCAGGATTGGAGCCTAAGCGCAAAGTACCTCGCGCTTAAGCGCCAAAGTTAGTTACTTGAAGAAATATTAATTGGAGCAGAATTTTGAATAAGTGTTTGAAGTAAACCCTGATAAAAACGTGGGAAATAACCCATGAACATAAAAATTCATTCAATTGACTTATGAGGAGACAACTTCTAAAAGATTCATTAAATGAAGACACCTTTTTGAAGAGACACCAAGACACCCCTTGAATTTTTATAAGAAAAGACTTAGATTTTCCAAAAGAAAGGAGGCCAGCAACTAACCACCAAAACTTACCATCGCCGCCGCCACCGCCGCTGGCCACCTTCAATTTATTTCTTTTATTTTGAGCGGTAGTTCTGATTCTGAGAGAATG
>NW_018165201.1:904658-958750 GCF_001263595.1 Phalaenopsis equestris | reverse complement strand
GAACTTCAAGACATTTGATGGAGAGAATTTGAGATAAGTGTTTATCTTTGTGACTACACTTAATTTTTAATTTAGATTTCTTGTTTGTGCGCATGATTTCTACTTTTAAACTCATGTGTGGTTGTGTTTTCTCCATGGATTCTGAGTAATTTTTTTTATCTTTTTCCTTAAAATGATAAGTGATTAAATATTTAAAGAAAGTTGTATGAGGTATTAGACTTCAATGTTGGAATAAGTTGTGATGATTCAAGATCTTGCACTTCATTTACTTCTTAATTTGGCCAATTAAGATGTTAAAACCTGTTGTGAGAACATGTAAAATCTGAGATGATATTGTTTCAGTCAACAAATGATTGGAATCACATATTAATTTCATGAATGAAAATGTAGTTCATGGGGTTGGTGCAAATAAATAGAGAAATATATTTTCAAGGGTGTAGAATTAGAGGGTTTTATAGTGACAGGCTAAAACCCTCAATTTGATTTATAGTTTTAGGTTTTGATTCGAGATGTTAGCCCCCAGATGGAGGGAGAAGAGAAAACTCTAGAGTGAGAGCTAAATATATTCCCTGCCTAGCCGGTCTTCAAGACTATTCAAACTATAGATTAACCAATGTTCTTTATAGCATCTCTAGTAAGAGTAAAGAATATTATTGTTTCTGTTTGACATAACACATTTAACATACTTCTACAACTAAATTTCTATGTTTATCACTGATTTATGATAAGGAAAAAATATTTTACTTATATTGCCTTCATCTTGCAAGTATTTTAGTTAAGTTAATCAGTTGCTTACTTTATTTTCAATTATAAAAAATTACAAAAAAAATTGAACTTTTATTCCTATTATAGCATCTTAAGTTTGAGTAAGAATATATATTGCTAAGTATTTAGTTATCTAAAACTAATCTTTCCTGTGGGTTCGATATTCGGGATTTAATCAGAAAGTTTTATATTACTTGATAACGATACGTATATTTGCGTAGTATCCCATATTGAAATATTATAAATATAATTGCATACATCGCATTCTACATCTCTATATACAGAAAGTCGGGATCACTTACCACCTTCGAGAGGAGGCAATCCGAAAGGGTCACTCATAACCACAATAGAGACTTGTCAGATCGAAAGAATACAGTGAATCCCATCCACCATGTCGATTTTAGAGATGAAGAACAACTTCAATGAAGACTTGGCATGAAATACTAAAGAATCCAGAATTTTAAAGTAAAAGTGAATTTGTTATATTTTAATGGCCATATAGATCTGAACGAGTTCGAGTGGCTTTGGACAGTTGAACATGTCTTTGAGTACCAGAAAGTCTTGTGGGACATAATAGAGAAACTAGCCACCAGCAAGTTAAAGAAAAGTGTGTTTTTTTGTGGAAAATTTTGAAGTACTTGTGCTGGCGTGAGGAAAAATGCAAGATCACTACTTGGTCCAAAATGAAACAAAAGAAATAGTGTCATTACCTACCAATTCATTATTGACAGGATGTTCAGACTCTAGCTTAAAAAATGGATAGGTGACATTGTCGGATGACTGTCATATCTTACAGACAAAGTTCAATCCCAAGATCGAGCAACATAAGTACGCTAAAGGGAACATTCAAGCTCCCGCGAGGAGAAAAAGTTATAGATAAATGTTCTATTTTAATTAATTTGGGCATATTGAATCAAATTGTACAACTAGAGAAATGCTCTATTTTAATAAGCAAAGAGCAGTTTATGACTATATAGTAACACAAAAAATGATGAGGTCAGAGATGAGTGCCAACTTCAAGCCGGCAAGGAAGAGACGCTGGTGATTCAAGATGAGCCCACGACATAATTCAATTAAATTACTTGAGGCTATTCTAAAAGATTGAGAGTCTGAAATAATGGACGTTCATGTAAAGTATGAAATTGTGATGCCACGAATTACCTTTTTGCATGCGTTAAGAGGGGGCATTAATAGAATTGATATTAGATGTCCAAGATAGTCATTGCTTCGAGGAACCAACTCCAGACAAAAGGCAACCTATGATAAAAAAAATTCATTTTTTTTAGATATATAGCCTATCTCCTAAGCTGAGCCTATTGATGTGGGCCCGACATGTCAAAGATGAGAAGGTTTTGAGCTATTTTCGGAAGGTCATATGGAGTCATTTGTGTGTTAAATTTAATTTAGTAGTGTATCCATCAACAGCTAATCAGCGGAATGGATGAACAACATCGTTAGAAATCGCCTTAGGATCTTTGGGGGAAAGAACAACAAATTTTAGTCTAAAGTTAGTTCCTCCTAATGAATTTGTTTACCGCATGCGCCTTGCCGAGTTAAAGAGGCAAATTACAAATTTAATGGCTTGAGACTTATTATAAAAATTTATGCCTATATGAGATTCCATCTCAAGTTAAGCCAAAAAATGAAGGATATTTTTTTTATCAGGATGTGCTTTTGAATAACAATGACTACAAGATTGATTTATCCGGGGATTACAACTTCTCTGTCACCTTCAACTTAGCAGACTTGACGGCATACCACAAGAAGGCAGAAGCTTCAACAGATGAGGTCTAAGTTTCTCCAACCATGGGAGATTGACGCGGAGCCTCAGGATTACATGAACCAAGAAAACCACAAAATTGTAGAACCGTGGATCTCGATTCTGCTCGCGGTCACAACAAGGCTGATCCGAAACTAGGCTAATGTCTTTTCAATTTTCTTTCTTTCATTCATTTTCTATTTTCTTTCCTATTTTCCTATTAAGTTATTTTCTCAATGAACCTGTATATAGGTTGTATTATAGTTTTGGAATTCAATTTTTCGTGTTTTGTATCGGGATTGTCGTGGACATCTCTTCTTCCCTTCAAGGGTTGTATCCTAGGATTCCAAGTGGTATTTCAATTGTACCTTGGTCTTCAGGTGGTAATTATCTTTCCTATCCCCTTCCAAATCCACTGCACATCACTCTTGGCCGCCCTCCATTTCAACAGCCGCCACTGTGCAGTGCCTATTTGTTGTTTTCACTTCAGTCTTCCAATTCCAACAGCATGTCCTCATTGTTGCCGCCCCGAACGGTCATCCTCTTTTAGTCCAGCAGTCTCCCACATCCCCCATCGCTATCGGCATCATTCCCTCTCTGTCAACACTACGATTGTAGACCTCCTTAGTGCTGCCATCGCTGTTCCAACCAATTTAGCACCCTCCTAAATCTCTTCTCAGCATTTTGCCTCGCTAACACAACCTCGCTATTCCATTGCACCATTGTCCAGCTATCCTACATCGCCGCCACAGCCCACCGGATTCCCCTTTTGCTACCACCCAACTATACCACTAAGCACCCTTCGCTACCCAAAGATTCATCGAACACCACCACCACCCTCGGATCTAGCCCTAGCTAAGGTTTGTGTTGTCAATTGTTATAATTTCAGTTTTATGTGAGTTGGGTATAATTTTCTATTTGAATTCAGCAATATTTCTTTTGTTATTTGGATTAACTCCGATATCACAGAGCCGGATCTAGATTGCCAATCAAGATTCAATTTGCATATACGCACAACTGGGAAAAAAATTCCTGGTTGAATTCAAATGTGTCAGACAACATAAGCAAAAAAAAAAACTAACATAAAATAAAATTAAAAAAAAAAGAAAAGCTTTAGCGTTCATGTTCTATCAATATAGCAACACTAATCATTTCACATTACCATCACAGACATGGTTCTAAGGTGAAGCAACAGGTATCTATTATGAGAAATAAGCTAAATGTAAAACAGCTGGGAAATTCACTGTTCAAGTAGCTCATCATAGAATGGGAATACTGGTTCCCAGCTTTATCTGGACATCAACTAATGCAAGATTTCAGTATCCAGATGAACCTAAATAAATAGTTTCAACAATGCATATGCAACATGAAAGCTAGCTGTCTATATTGTTAAAATCCCCAAAATCTTCATTGAGTCAAGTTTCATGAGGATCTGCGGGCTTCTGGCTGCCAAAAGAAACAGAACTGTTTGTATCGCATCAACATGAGGTTTATTTTATTATGTACATCTCATTAAACATTTTAACATTTTATGGTGTCAACTGTTGTATGGATCAAAATAAGCCTCTAGGGTTCTTAGTGACAATAGTTGAACAAAAGTTCTGATGATCGGATTGAATATACCTTATGCACACACATGACCAACTTCAATCATGCTGTCCAAAGGTACAATTCCTAGAAAAGCTATGTTCATAGTATGAATGGGACATTAGTGATTTAATTTACCATGGAATAATTAGTTAAGGTGCAAAAATCATCAATACTCTAGGATTTCCAGAAATTTTTTTTAGTCAGTTTACAATAAAAATACTCCATCTGTAGAAACTGAAAGGCCCGTAAGCAATACAGAAAAGGAAAGAGTTTTAGCCTTCTATAATCTAGAAGTACAAGAATTAGAACAATATCATAAAACTTAATCAGAAGAACTAAGAAAAGCAAATTGCCAAATGTTTTACTATGACATCATCACTTCTTTTTATTTTGAAATGCATAAAGCCAGCCCTTTTTATGATCTATAAATGGAGGAGAAAAAACATCATAGAAATGATCCATGAGCAAATGGAAGGGTTAATACCATGTGGACTCTTAGAATATTTGAAGGAAATGCCGCCTAAATGTACCGCACCAATAAGGGCCCCAGCAACAGCATATTTTCTTGATTCCCTCAAAGCTTTCAGCTGAAAGGCAATAGATTAATTCCAAATCAATTATTAAAATGTTCAACCGACATCTAGAAGACATAAATAAGGGAGGAAAACAAGAGCACAAAAAGCCCAGGTTAAGGCAAGTTCCACCATGTAATGCAGAAGATGAGAACAACAAAACAAGTACAGAACATTATGCTTGTACAAGGGATTTTAGTTGTGCCAGAAGTCAGAAAACCAAATAGGACAATGTTTAAATTTGAACTTCTGCAATCAAGAGCAGTAAGAAAGAATTCTTTGGTATATTTAATCACATTTCCTACATTTTGAGGAGACGCTGTAATGTAATGGGATTTTAAATTGACGCTGCTCGAATGGTGGATATAGTGAAAACTTTTTTGTGAAACCATCCCTGTATGGTTTTTTTTAATCTCCAAATGATATAAAACAATTTGACTTACACAGCAATGTGACAGAGAAAATGGGAGTAACTAAATGCACAGAACTTTTTGTGCTGTTTTGTGACACTTGCATAACATTTTCATTTGTACCCTTTTCGCTCCAGCAAAATCCTCTTAAGAAAATAGTGAAGAGAATAATTAAAAATCAAATTACCAAAGAGTTAAATAAAAATAATACTTAGCAATATTTCAACTCTTCTAGTGCTAATCATGCCGAACATTTAGCTGCATAAACACATACTCGAGAAAAATAGCATCCACAAGTTCAAGTTGCAAGTTTTAGATCACGAGTTTCTACTGAGGTACAAATTCTAAAATGAATTGCTAGATTAAGCAGTAGAAGCATGCTTCAAAATGCATGGATTCTCAAAATCAAGATCGCCTACTACTTCAGCTGACTCAAATATTAAGGTCCTTCGTACCTATATTAAATATCCATAATCTGGCTTCAGTAGGAACTTCACGTATAGAGTTGAGCAATGTAAGTCCACAATGCAGAATGTCAACATTATACAAGAAAAAATGGTTTCCTTGCACATAATCCTTTCAAACTTTGGATATTCAGATCACTCTTACAAACTAATTAATTATAAAGCCTTATTGGAGAAATGTTATGCATAAAATAGCATAACGAAGTATCAAAGACTTGAGTGACCCCAGACAGTAGACTGTAGAAAAAACAACAGGAATGAAGAAAAACTTGCCAGACCATTAAAATATAAAACAAATGATCCGGGGGGATCTCCACCATCAGATATAAGCCTGAGGGTTTAAAATTTTCTAGGAATAATCCAAATCCTATAACCTTCAAGAAACTTTCAAAAGTTTAGGGAACATTCTCAATGAAGCTTAAAATTCCTTAAAGAAAAATTTCCAACATAAGAAAATAATCCATCTAGCTCCGTGTATGCACACAGAATATTAATCCCATAAGCTTTAAGCTTATAATCAAGGTTTTGATTATCACAAACATAATTTGATATGAGTCAACATTTTTATTTGAGGGAATGAAATGGATTAAGGACTTGAGTAAAACCGGAGGCCCAATTAGCTCTATTTAAACCAACGACCACCACAAAATCAAGTTACAAGTGCAAAATATTTATTTACTTTTGTAGTAATAAGCTATTATAGTTCCAGATGTTAGGATGGTAAGATAGCTTGCACACACACAATTTGAATTAAAAATTAGTTAAATAAAGATATAAGCTTAACTAAAAAATTCAGACCAAATTGTACTGTCCAATCAAGCATTAAATTACACATGCTTCAATCTTGGCTTAAATTAATTAGTTAAATTTTATTTAATTAATAAAAATTAAACTTAGGATCATCATATATTATGAAATGCTATATATTAAAATTAATCAACATACTCAATTTGCAATAATTGATTTATTCGAAACTTAAAATAGTATCATTGTGTAACATTCATAATAGCAGAAGGTTAGTTTACTAATTTAATTTAATTAATCACGTGTTTTGGAATCAAGTAATCAACTAATGTTTATGGTTAGATTCCGAATTGATAACAGTATACAATCATTAGTGTACATACAATAAGCCAATGGCTTGAATTTTAATTTGGAACAAACATTAATTAATGATTTGATTGATTTGAAGGCTAATGTTCATTTCTAATATATTGCTATGAACATATTTTTCAATCTATGCACTATTCCAACACTTACAAACCCAAAAAGAGAGAATTCTAGAGAGAGAAAATTAATTCATACACCAAATCATCTTTCTACGACAAAACTTGCATCATCAAGCTTGAATATTTGGCTTTTAAGAGCTTTGTTTGCTCTTGCTTAAAAAAGGATCTTAGATCTAAGAACATTGCCTTGCAAAGAGGTTGATTACTTGGCAAGTTATGCTAAGATTGGTCAATTTTATGCCGTGAAATGCATGGCAATTAATCATTTGGTTGGGTTGTGATAGCATTCTTTTCGCTTCAAATTTTAAGTGTTGTGTGTTTCTCCATTACTCTGAAAGGAGATATTTCTCCGCCTTGAGTTAACCAAGGATATAATAGTAAAAATAAACCCCACGAAAAGGACTCAGGAAGTGGATACCGACAAGCTAGGAGGCTAAATCACTGTCATTTTGCCTTTTCTCCCTTTACAACAAGTTTTACTTCCTTTGTTAATTACTAACCTCAATTTCTTAATTGTATTATTTATTTATATTATTAAATCTTGATTGATACGATGATTAACACAAGAAGAACAAATTGAGAATAAAATAAAATATATTATTTCTATGCGATTCCTATTGAAAAATATTTGATGTATCACACTATTTTATGTATTGTAAAAGAAAAAGAAAGAATATCTATTTTATTTGGAGAATGTTATTACTTTTTTAAAAGAAAATAAATATTATTATTCTTAAAACTTTCCATATTATAGAAAACAAATTAATGAAGAAAGCTTTCATTTATTCAAATACTCAATTCGACCCTCTTGTTTGTCTAAACCATCAATTGATACCACAGTTGTTCCTTTGTTTAAAAGTTTATTTTCCCAATGAAAATCCTTGAAAGTCCATATTGTATGCTGTAATAGTAAGACTGCAGCAGATTATTTCACTACTCGACCCACATTACTTAAAAAAATACCATTTAATTTTTTAAAATAAGAATCTCTGTTTAATCATTCTATTATAGATATTCCTTACAATGGTTGACACAAAAGTAACGTGGTTTACATAACATAATTTGTAAATTTTTAAGTTTTCTTTCTTTTAGTACACTTAAATTTGATATTATATACATGCAACATCTTCGAAAACCTATAAGGTACAAATGAAGTATGAAACAAATTAGCACATATGAAGGTACAAAAGAAGTAAAATAATTTCACATAAAATTATTAGTACATGATTGTGAACAAATTTGCATGAAACCTGAGCAAGACAATTACTAATAATGTATAATAAATTAAATAAAATTGTCAGTGTTTTACCTTCATTATTTTGAGATGCCAAAATTAGTGCCGCCATTACCGAATCCAAAAATTTATGTAACTATTCCATTAATTTGTTTGTTCACTAATTGCTCAAAAGCAAGAGATAAGTCAAAGCGTTAAGAATAATAAAAAAATGGAAAAACAAATGACACTGAAAAATATAAGAATATGGTAACCACGAGCGAATTCCTAGAAGTAAAAGTGCAGCATTGGTTAAAAGAAAATTCAATTCCTTCAAAAGCAAAAGAGAGAAGTTTTTCAAACAAGAAGAAAGATATAAAGATAAAATTTCCAACAAGGTTAATAATATGAAATGTTTTGATTTTAAAAAATCAATCACAAAACATCAAATTGCCTCAATAATAAAACTATCCATAAAAAATAGAAAACAAGAGACAGATGTGATACTAAAAGAAAAAATTAGTAAATTTTAAAAACTTCTAAATGAATCCTTATTTTGAATCCTCGGCGAGTGAACAAAAAATTAAGGAAAATACAAGCAATATTTGCTTAATTGGTCATTACAATCAAGAGGATTAAATGATGATCAGGGACTTAATTTTGCAAAGATTTACGAAATAAGGAAGAAGCGATGAATGAAAGCTTTATAAAATTTAAGTAAAAATATGTTTGCCTCAAAAAGAGCCATGTCAACTTAGAAAAGCATAAAAGAACC
The DNA here is from genome assembly GCF_001263595.1 of Phalaenopsis equestris. Taxonomy (NCBI): domain Eukaryota; kingdom Viridiplantae; phylum Streptophyta; class Magnoliopsida; order Asparagales; family Orchidaceae; genus Phalaenopsis; species Phalaenopsis equestris. The sequence goes on along the minus strand of NW_018165201.1, from coordinate 949,973 downwards.
ATACATGTTGATCTTGATATCAACCTCGTAAATAATTTATTCAAATGCAATAAACAAAAAAATAAATAAATAAACAAACAAACCATGGCGTCGGTGTTGCACAAATAAGAATCAAGATACATCATATGGAATGTTTTGATTTTAAAAAATCAAGCACATAAAATCAAATTGCCTCAATAATAAAACTATCCATAAAAATAGAAAACAAGAGACAGATATGATACTAAAAGAAAAAATTAGGAAATTTTAAAAACTTCTAAATAAATCCTTATTTTGAATTCTCAGGGAGTGAACAAAAAATTACGGAAAAAACAAGCAATATTTGCTTAATTGGTCATTACAATCAAGAGGATTTAATGATGATCAGGGACTTAATTTTGCAAAGATTTACGAAATAAGGAAGAAGCGGTGAATTAAAGCTTTATAAAATTTAAGTAAAAATATGTTTGCCTCAAAAAGAACCATGTCAACTTAGAAAAGCATAAAAGAACCATACATGTTGATCTTGATATCAACCTCGCAAATAATTTATTCAAATGCAATGAACAAAAAATAAATAAATAAACAAACAAACCATGGCGTCGGTGTTGCACAAATCAGATTCAAGATACATCACATGAATCAAAATCATCAACCCGGAGATTATTTCTTGAAAAAAACCGCACAAATAAATCAGTAGTGTCGAAATTATTAAAAAACTCTTTATATCATACAATATTATTGATCTTAAACTTTTCCTATTATATAAAACAAATTAATAATAAAAGCATTCTATGAAATACTCAATTCAGCCCTCTCTTGGTTGTCTAAACATTCAATTGATATCAAAGTCATTCCTTTATTTACAAGTGCAATAACCGAATGAAATCCTTAAAAATTCACATTTTAAGCTTTAGAAGTAAGGGTATAGTAGAAAGAGTACTTCATTACCCGAACCCCATTATCTGATAAAATACCCATTTGATTTTTGGAAATAAGACTGTCTATTTTAATCATTCTATTGTAGATAATCCTTACAATGGTTGACAGAAGAAGAATGTAATTTACAGAACACACTTTGAATTTTTTTAAATTTATTCTTTTTGAACTCTTGAATTTGATATTATATACATGCACCATCTTACAAAACCTATAATAAAATTTGGGATAAACAAATTATCACATATGAAGGTACAAATGAAGTAAAATAATCTCACATAAATATGTCAGTACATGATTACAAACAATTTTGCATGAAACCTAGCAAGACAACTGCTAATAATGTATACTATATTTACTAAAATTGCCAGTGTTTTACCTTCATTATTTTGAGATGCCAAAATTGTTGCAATTACTGAATCCAAAAATTTATCTAACTATTCCAGTAATTTGTTACTCGGTTCACTAATTGCTCAAAAGCAAAAGATAGGTCAAAAAGTTAAGAATAATGTAATTAAAAAGAAAGAAACCTAGCAAGACAACTGATTACGAACAACTTTGCATGAAACCTAGCAAGACAACTGTTAATGATGCATACTATGTTTACTAAAATTGCCAGTGTTTTACCTTCATTATTTTGATGCCAAAATTCTTGCAATTACTGAATCCAAAAATTTATCTAACTATTCCAGTAATTTGTTACTTGGTTCACTAATTGCTCAAAAGCAAAAGATAGGTCAAAAAGTTAAGAATAATGTAATCAAAAAGAAAGAAAAATACATATCCTTGAAAAATATAAGAATCTGGCAACCGCAAGGGCATGCCTTGAAGTTAATCAAAAACAAAAGAGAAGAATTTTCAAACAAGAAGAAAGATATAAAGATAAACTTTCCAACGAGGTTAATAATATTAAATGTTTTGATTTTAAAAGTCAATCAAATTAAATCAAATTGCCTCAATAATAAAAATATTCATCAAAAAGAGAAAATAGGAGACAGATTTGATACTAAAAGAAAAAAAATTAAGAAATTTCAAAAAACTCCTATATTAACCCTAATTTTGAATCCTTGGTGAGTGAACAAAAAAATAAGGAAAAAAAAAGCAATATGTGCCTAATTGGTCATGACGATCTAGAGGATTAAATCATGGTTAGGGACATAATTTTGCAAAGATTTACAAAATAAGGAAAAGAAGAAATGAATGAAAGCTTTATAATATTTAAGTAAAAATATGATTCTCAAAAAAAGCCATGCCAACTTAGAAAAGCATAATAGAACTATACATGTTGTCCTTGATATCAATCCCGCAAACAATTCATTCAAATACAATGAAAAAAGGCAGACTATGGCCATTGTGTTGGACAAAACATGTTCAAAGTACATCACATAAATCAAAATCATTTAATCATCGATCATTTAATGAAAAAACAACACAAATGAATCCTACATGTCGAAAATACTAAAAAAGCTTTCTATCATACAATATTATTGATCTTAAACTTTTCATATTACATAAAGTAAATTAATAAAGAAAGCTTTCTATCATTCAAATACTCAATTCAACACTCTCTTGGTTATCTAAACATTCAATTGATATCAAAGTTGTTCCTTTGTTTAAAAGTTTAATAACCCAATGAAAATCCTCAAAAATCCATATTGTATGCTTTAAAAGTAAGAGTTTAACATAAGAGTATTGCACTACTCGACCACCATTATTTGATAAAATACCATTTTATTTTTGGAAATAAAAATGTTTATGGAATCATTCTATAGTAGATATTCCTTACAATGGTTGACACAAGAAGAATGTAATTTACATAACATAGTCTGTAAATTTTTAAATTTTTCTTTCCTTTTTGTACACTTCCATTTGATATTATTTTTGCATGTTAGAAAATTTGCGGTAGTTGAGTAATTATTTAATGTCTTAGTGTTGCACGAAGATCTAGCACACATACAGATTAAAAAAAATAAAAATATTTTACATGTAAAAATCCGAAAAGAAAAAAAAAACAACAGGGGTCCTAATCAAATCAAAGTAATCCATTATATGTGTATAAGTACAATGGTACATCCACCTCTCACAATAGTGAGAATAGGTTATAATTTTACACTAAAATTAAATTTGTCTTTATACAATGGAAATAAAATACAAGCGTTAGAAGCAACAGCCATAATCTGACTACGATGGTTGCGGACGATCAGTAGTCGGCAACGACGGGTATTGACTGCGAAGGCGGTCGTTAGTGGTTGACAAACAGAGGTTGACGGTAGTTGGCAGCATTGGAGATTGGTGGTTACTCGTCGAGACTTTTCCAGAACAGACTGTGAAATTTCACTTCACTTCTTTTTCTTCCTCTCAAGTGAAAAAGAGAGGTGACCTATTTATAACATTTTGGGGATGGGCATTTTAGTTTGTTAGTGGACAATTCATGCTAATTTCCCATGATCATAGAAGATTTTTTATCAGAATTGAAGAATCTTATGCTCGTTGGATTCCACTCATTGAGACACTTGATTCCGCTATAAATATTTCAAATTTGAATTACATTTAACCATTTAATTAACAATACAAAGTCTCCAATTGTGCTTTAATTTTTGATTTGGGCTTGATTGGACCCAGAGTGAACTAATTTTGATATCATTGGGTTTGTATTGTCGACAAGGTCAATTTAACTATAGACTTGCTGAAATTGGGGCCTGAATGATCTTAAGTTTGAATTTGGAAGAACCCCTAAAAATGCATCTATATTAGTGATTGATAAAAATTTGTGATGACATATCAATTATATACATGCATCATTTTACAAAACCTATAAGAAAATTTGGGATAAATAAATTATCACATATGAAGGTACAAATTAAGCAAAATAATCTCACATAAATATATTAGTACATGATTGCGAACAACTTTGCATGAAACCTAACAAGACAATTGCTAATAATGTATACTACTTTTACTAATATTGTTTGTGTTTTACCTTCATAATTTTGAGATGACAAAATTACTGCAATCACTGAATCCAAAAATTTATCTAATTATTCTATTAATTTGTTACTTGGTTCATTAATTGTTGAAAGGCAAAAGATATGTAACAGTTAAGAATAATGTAATAAAAAAAAAAAAGAAAACATATAGCCCTAAAAAGTATAAAAATCTAGTAACCGTGAGGGTAGGTCTTGAAGTGAAAAAGTGGCATTGATTAAAAGAAAACTTAACTCCTTCAAAAACAAATAAGAAGGATTTTTCATACAAAAAGAACTATATAAAGATCAAAATTTCCAACAAGGTTAATAATATTGTATGTTCTGATTTTAAAAAGTAAATCACATAAAATCAAATAGCATCAATAATAAAAATATCCATCAAAAAGAGAAAACAGGAGACAAATGTGACACTAAAAGAAAAAAATAGAAAAATTTAAAAGCCTTCTAAATAAACTCTGATTTTGAATCCTTGGCAAGTGAACAAAAAATTAGAAAGAAACAAGCAACATTTGCTTAATTGGTCATGATGATGTAGATAATTAAATGACGACCAGGAACATACTTTTGCAAGGATTTACAAAATAAGGAGGAAGAAATGAATGAAAGCTTTATAAACTTTAAGTAAAAATATGATTGCCTCAAAAAGAGTTATGTCAACTAAGAAAAGCATATTAGAAATTTACATGTTCACCTTGATATCAACACACAATCAATCTATTCAAATAAAAAAAGAAAAAAAGGAAAAATATGGCCATTATGTTGCACAAATTGTGTTCAAGATACATCACACAAATCAAAATCATCTAACCGCCGATCATTTCATGAAGTAAACCATGATGAATTACTAAGAAATGAACTCCATAATTCATTTAAACAACCAAAAAAGAAACAAAAGAAAGTGCTACGTTGCACGAGTTTGATTCAAAATGCCCCGACCACAACTATAATCAGCTAATAGTCTCGTCCAGAAAAAATAGACCACGTTGACGTTTCCAAAATATCAAAACTAGCTAGAAATGACACATTTTTTGGTCACCGTATGAGAATTTTTTATTAAGGTGCAATGAATAGAACGAAAATGGCATGCATGAGCTACACAAAACTACGTGAAGTATTAAGAGACATTAATTTTATCTTTTTTAATTTAAAAAAATAAAAAACCCATCAAAATCTCATAAATATTGCTTGCCTTGTACCCACTTCCCATCATTCCACGTCTTCAATCACGTCAGTCTGCTAAGTTAAGTTTGTGCAATCTTTAAAAAATGGGAAACATCCTTGATCATGCTCCCTCTCAATCTCACCCTGTTCCCTCTACCACTCTCTTCCACTCCTAACCATTACCTCGAAACCCGGGTCCAAAAAGTAAGGAAGCCACAGCTGCAACATAGGGGAAAGAATCAATAGATCCCGTGGCATGTGAAGAAGAAAAAGAACTCATAAAAAATTGTGCAGACAAAGGAATCGGCGAAACTACCAGTGTGTGAAGCAGAAGAGTTCAGAATTCCTAAGATTTATGTTCAATATTTGCTTGGAGCCTTCTATTGATTGCATCTCTCCCACTCTACTTCCTCCACCGTCATGCTTACCAAATTCTTGAAACCCTCAATAGGCATTTGTTAGATATGGCATGATGGAACCAACAACATGTGACAAGGAAGAGTTCTTAAAATTTACGAGTTGAAGTAAAGCCCCACCCAAAAATTGCCATAACTCACCTTGATTCTAGTAGCAACCTTTGACAACATACTTGCCGCCGATTCTGACAACCAACATACAACCTCCAAATAGCCGTTGCCTTCTCTAATCCTGCACTAATAGCATCAGCCCTCATTGAACTCGCAACTATGATGACCTCTCACGACCAAAGCCGAGACACTCTCCACTTCCTCATACTCTCTTCTCTCCTTACTATTTCTATAATCCTTCTTTTCTCTTTCTACATACCTCACTCTAGCTTTTCTTTACTCTCTACCTTTCTACATTTCCTCACTCCAAGCCAACTCTCTATTTCTCTCCCTCTCTAACCTATATTTGTTTTTCTCTTACTCTCCATCTTTCTCACTGTCTCTCCCTCTACTTCTTTTTCTTATTTCTTCAATACACATATATGTTAAAATAGGAACATAAAATAGAAAAAAAATTAAAGAAAATAAATATATAGCATGCCGCTCTCGCAAATTCATCGCCTCACCGTCATTGCCGCCGCCTAATGCGTGAAGGTGTAAAATGCAATGTTATTAAAAATTCCAAACTTCTGATTATGATGAATTTAACATGAGTGAAACCCCACTCATGGGGGGGAACTTCTGATTATGATGAATTTAACATGAGTGAAACTCATGGGGGGTTTTTCTTAGCATGAAAGGAGAAACTCATAGGAAACACTCGCAAGTTAGCAAGTAAACCCTATGCATTTTTTGCTTCCCACAATGGAGAAAATAAACATTGCCAATTCTCTTATTCAAGCACGTGCACAAATTTCTAGGCTTTACAAGTTTCTGAAGAAAACATCCGTGGTGTATTAGGACAACAAACAAATGTGTCTTTTTCTTGCAGAATCGGCAAGCCTAATATTCACCTAAGATGATTCAAGTGGGGCAGACACTAGGAGGCTAACAAAATGTGAAATGAATTTACTCAAAATTAACATAATTCAGATACCTCTGAACACAAAATCAACATAAAAATAATCACTAAATAAAGATAAATGGAAGAAAAGGACACTTCGAACACATTATATATAGAAAACCACCAAATTAAATGCAAGAAAAACTTACAGTGTACTTCAAACACTCCTGCAAGCAAAGACAAAACATCCATGCTGCTCCTAACACTACAAGAACTCTATGAATTGAATGAGAACTTGAATGATAAAATGAATTAAGACACCCTTGCTATTCAAAGAAAAAAATGATACCACTTGGAACCAACCTACAGTAAATTACAATCATATAAATAAAATTATGACACATTGAAACATGGACTGGAATATAACTAGTAACAGTTGCATCCGGATCTACAATGCATAACATATTGCAATATTTTGAAATTCAAAATGAGACATTGTGCAAGTCTTAATGACAAAATATACACAAAAATAATTTAAACTTGGGAAGTCCTAAGTGCGTACAGTCTTGTACGTACTTCATGAGGAAATTTCTAACTCAAATATGATACCTCGTACAAGGGCTTCCAAATGTGCATATTCTCTATTATGTTGAAGTCTTTACAATTAAATTCAATTGTGTGTGCTCCAATAATTGTGTTAAATGATTGATGCAGGTAGAAAGCAGGCTAAACTTAAATTTATCCTGCTTCAAGCATTGTGCAACTATTTTGAAAAGTGAAATACCATTTTCAAAACCCCCAAACTCTTATTTAAACTCCAAATTCAAAATCAACATGTTGCATAATATTCTCGAACAAGCGTCCAACCTATTAAGCAGAACAATAAGTCTCCCTTTAAAATTTGATCTTCCTCATAAAGATTGAAGTCAATGACACTGTTATTGTTGGATAATACTCAAGAAATAAATTCCAACCAACTTGCAATTAGAGAACAATCTTTATTATTGGTATTAATCTAATCAAACAAATTGTCATCATTGAATACTAGAAAACGGAAGCTTAATCTTAAATCCTAAAAAAAATTGTCTTTAGCATTTGTATAAAGCCTTAAGAACTTTTAATTTAAAAAAATTAATTTTTAAAATACAAACTCTCACTGCAATACTTGCAAGATAAAATCATAGGTTCACCATTCAGACACGAGCAAATTAGCATTAACAAGGTTTGAAACAATCAAGTACAATCATTCAAATACCCCTATGATGGGCGTAATAATCGTACTGGAGGGATTCAATTTAAAAAAAAAAAAATCTCTAATCGTAAATACAAATAATGCAAATGGTCATATAGTGATAACGGTCGCATTGATAAAAAATCTCAACAAGAGGAGATCAAATAATAAAAATATTTCCAAATCCTAACACAAATTATTTTAGAACCTTAAACCCTAATAAACTATTGAAATCTAAGACCTATGAAATTCAGTAATGTTCAAGTGAAATTTATCACCCTAACCTTAAAGCAATATTCCATTCATCTTTCACAACGATTCGATGATGATGACTAAAGTTAAAATAATCTCAGTTTACAAAAGACTAATATCATAACAAACACATCTCTATGATGATGCTCAAATACCTCATGCCACTAAGAACACGACACATGTCCTATGACCAGGTGGCTTGTTGTCAAATGACACCATAAAAAATTAAAATCATGATTGAGCCCCCCATTAATATGGTTTGTCGCACAATGATATTATAAATTATGATCACCAAAAAAATCCGTAAGTTCCTCAATGGCCCAATTGTTCTAAATTAAAAAAATAAATAAAGCGCACTTGATATGGCATAAAACCCTCTTAGCTAAATTCAACTGAAAAACATCATGTTTGATAAGCATCAATCACATTTCTATAAATTCAATTTGGACTACACAATCCATGACTACTAACTCTTTAGGTGAACTAGGATTGGTCATATCCTCTGATTAAGTAAGTAGACAACGATCCATAACAATCATGTACAACAAAAACATGAGATTTTGATTAGGTTCGTCACCATTTCCCAACCATAGCCTTTAGAAAAATGCAAAAAAAATCTCTTTTCCTAAACCCAAATTGTTGCTACTACAAGCTAATTTATTTAGCACATGTCAATGCCCTAATAAAAAATTCTTAAACTCGAAAGGTTACCTAATCATAGGGACTTGTGTTTGTGAAATTTTTGAAATAAATCATAAAATCTTTACAAAATAGAAATAAAACCTTTGGGTAGCATCTTATTTAAAATCTAATAGACTTCTAAAAATTTAACCCCAAATCATAAAATCTCTTAGAAGAGCTAAGCATAAAATTTAGAGCCAAGATTACATGATTTAGATCGTATTAAAAATAAATTAGAAAAGAAATTTCTTTATGTATAAATCAAGGAAAATATTTTATTTTAATAACTAGTTTCTTTTGATCACACAAAATATGAATTGCTAAAATTGGGATAGTTATCGATATAGGTCTCAAAAATAATTTAATGAAGCTTCTCATGCTATATCCATCACTAAACCAATGCATAAGGCAAATAAGACAATAAATAACAAACAAACACATGTGGAACCTTCTTTCAAAAAGAGAAATAATTAATACTTACCATTACTTATCGTTTATGTCAATTACCTGGACATATTTCTCATAAATCACACATAGAACATCAACTAACACGAATATATTTAGATGCATAAACTTAAAATTGCAAGTCATAGTATTACTACAAATTCAAATGTTCATAAACCCAATATGATTTTGATTCTAAAATCAAATGCACTACATTTGTGTAGGTGAACCTTCACAATAGAATAAGCAGAGACATGTGCTGCCTGGACAATGTATGCTAAAAAAATATGAATATTGGTGGATATAAATTTACAACACTAAAACCTTGGGATAGTGAAAATTTTAATCCTAGAGATAATGCCACAAGAAAGGTGATAAGTATTTGAAATGTTGGAAAAATAAACCTTTTACTATTAAAAAGGTCCTTTTGGTGAATAGCTTAAAGCACATTCTTATCATCAGGAAGCTTTATGATATGAGGTTTGACATAGAATTCTTTTATTTATTTAGTTTACTTAAAGTTATGAGCATCGTGCCCCTTTTAATATACAATATATAAAAATAGAATACTATCCATTAAAAAAAAATCAATAATATTTATAATTTTAACATTCAAACTGAAAGTCCAAATAACAGACTAGATGAATCTTGAATATAGCACGAGAGACTGCCAAAATTATTTCAACAGTTAAAAATGATCATAGTAACGAATTCGAAAATGAAAAGTTTTTAACTTTTTCTAAAAAATAATAACTATATATTTTATCAGTGCCAAGAGGCACCTCAATAAAAACGGCATAGTTAAAAAAAAAAACAGAACATTAGTTGAGGCTGCCCAAACAATTCTAAATTATAATATGAACCAGCTAAAAAGTTTTGCGCAAAGACACTAAAGATAGTCTGTTATGTATTAATTAGAATAAACATTAGGCATAAACTAAAAAAACACTATGAACTACTTAAAAGCAAAACATCAAATTTATCAAATTTACAGGTGCAAATGCTTTGCATGACTAATGAAAAATATATAAAAAAAATTGATGTCAAATCTAATGAAGTTAACTCTTTTGGATGTTCCACCATAGAAAAATCATTTAGGTTATTTAATAAAAGAAGTCAATAAAATATATTAGAAATCTTAAGTTCAGAGAAAACAAAAAAAGGGACATGCTTATTTATTCATTTTAACTCCTTATCCTCCCCAACTATGTGTATTTATCAATTACAAGGCTAACTCAGCTCATTAAACCCAACAAACTAAGAAAAACTTTAAACCATCAAATATCCTCCTTGGTATTACAATTAGATTCACAATAGAAACCGACCAGAAACGCACCCTCATGACGGAACCACCCACCAGGCCTTTCGTAAATGATGATCAGTGCCAACAAAAATTCAATGATCATATGGATCCCTTCCCTAAAAAGGGATAGTTACACAAATACTGATCGATAGCATTGAGCAGCATAAAACACGAGTAGAAGTGAACATCTAAAATAACTCATTGGCACGCTGAATGCCAGATCTTAACCCTAAGGAATCAACAAAAAAATATGAGAAAAAATTTGGAAAGATGTGCCTTCAGGATTGGACGGGAACCTGGGGACCGTACACGGGATCTGAGGCGATAAATTCCTCGACATCTGCGTCAGTCCATTTAGGCGGAGCCTTCTCCCATCCCAGTGTTTTCTTGTAGTAATCAAGGAACGCAAAGTTCTGCTTCCAGTGCCCCTTAAGCTCCTCAAAGTGCCTCATCAGAAACCCTAAGGAATTTGATGAGTCCGCCATTGCGCTTTCTCAAAGCTCTCTATCTCTAGAATTTCTAGATACCAAACTACGAAGGCCAACTGTGTTATCAGATGTTAATAGGTCTAAAAGTTTTCACGCATAAGTTTTAAGGAAGTAGCATACAATTCTTGTATTTACATATCTCAAAATTTTCATATTTACAAACACCACTTTAGTCTTTAGTCTTTAAATCTTTACATGAAAATTTACATTTTATTTTTAAAAAGTGATAAGAGTGTTATTTTTTATGTGATATTAAAGATTTGAATATTGTGTCTAGATATAAAAGTTTAAATGTGAGATAAGAATTGTGTGCCCCAATTCTTAAATATCATTATAATTAATATCTAAATTTTAATATTTAGTTATATAACATTAATTTTGTATTTAATAAGAAAATATTATTATTATTATTTATATGATATTAAAAATTAAATTTGTTATATAGATAAATATCAAAATTTATATGTTATATATATATATATATATATAAGAATTGTGGTTTTTACATAAATCTCTCTCTTATTCTTCTTTTTTCTACTTTTTAACCCTAAAAATATTTTTATTTTTTTATTTTCTAAATATATCAATTTCATTATAAAATAAAGGAATGGTATTAAATTAAATTGACTATACAATCATTACAATAGTGGCAAATACAACCCCTATTTATTTTTTAGATAAATATATATATGAAAGTTCATTCATATCAAAATAGACTGCTCTCTATGTGCACTATCTATTGAAAGTTCAAAGTTCATAAAATTGGTTCTAATATGATTCCAATATACTTCAAACAATAGTTGAATAAGAATATTATTTAAATAGAGTTTGAGCAATATTTAGACATCATAAACTATAAAATTCATACAATATACTTCAATCTTTATAATATATCGTACTATATAGTATATATAACAATGTATAATCTAATAGCTATAATACAACAAAATGTCATACAATTATTATAGCACAATAAAGAACAATCAAACAACTAAAATACAAAAGAATCTAATGTTGAATTTTGATTTGTTCGATGATTTTGCCCGAATTCTCAGTATTGAGAAACAAAAGTTTGATATATAATATATATATATATATATATAACTAGAGAGAGAGAGAGAGATTCAAGAAAGGGAGAGGTTCCCCAAGTGAAGTTTTGGAGCCCATTGAAAGAGAAAATACACCTTATAAACTATTAACCCCTTATTTATAGATATTGGGGAGTCTTTTATGTTGATATAGAATTTGAAAAGAATTAATTAAAAATTAAATAAATTTATGAGGCATTATCAATTGACTTAAGTTTGGAAGGTTTTATGGCACTTCAGAGGTATAACCATTCCATTTTTTTAACTTTATATGGAATGTGTGTCCTAAGCATTGATACCCAACACTCATAACTCTCAACCAATGTTAAATCATGATTTCTCCATGGGTTATGTCCAAATCTTACTAGCATTAAGGAAGAGAGAGAGAGAGAGAGAGAGAGAGAGAGAGAGAGAGAGAGAGAGAGAGAGAGAGAGAGAGAGAGAGAGAGAGAGAGAGAGAGAGAGAGAGAGAGAGAGAGAGAGAGAGAGAGAGAGAGAGAGAGAGAGAGAGAGAGAGAGAGAGAGAGAGAGAGAGAGAGAGAGAGAGAGAGAGAGAGAGATGAGAGGTGAGGAGCCCTTCAGGGAATGAGAGAGTTTCCCCAAGTGGGGGTCCTAAAACCCCAAGAAAGAGAGTCACCCTTTCAAACTATTGACTCATATTTATAGATATTAGGGCATTATTTACTTTGGAACAAAATTTGATACAACTTGATGAAAATTTATATAAGGGTATGATGAATTAATGCCCAGTCAACTCAAGTACAAAAGATTTTGTGACTCTTTTGAAGTTAAATTGATTCAATTCTTATAGCTTTGTAAGGAATGCGCATCTTCAGTGTTGATTCTCAGCAAAGAATTCAACCCATGTTGAATCCTAATGTGTTAGTAGGTTATATACAAATCTGGGAAAGAGGGGAACAAAGAGAGAGATATAGAGAGAGGAGGAAGAAGCAAGAGGCCCATTAAGAAAGAATATGGCTTCTCGTGTGAGGTCCCAAAGCCCTCAAAAAAGAAAGAGTTCATCTTACAAAAATGTTTTCTTCTATCTATAGATCTTGATGTGTCATTTACTTTGGTATAAGATTTAACAAGAATTAATTGAAAAGTGCATAATGTTACGGGGCATTAATGCCCACTTTCCTTAATCACAAAAGGTTGTACAACCCTTATGATTTTGTTTCATATAACTTTGTACGTAACATGGATTCTAGCATTGACATTATACACTTAGAACTCAACCCCTGGTACTCGGTCCTTATAAGTCATCACTTAAAATTTGGCCCTCGATACTCTATCTTTGTATTAATTTTCACTTTGTCAGCTCAGCTCCTGGTCAACACACTAGCTTGCCAACTCGATAGTAGGGGGCTTGATAGATCAAACAAGTAGCTTGGCAACTAAATAGAGAACTTGATTATTCAACAAGATAATTTATCAAAGAAACTCAACATGGCAACTTGACATAATAACCCAACAGGGCAAACTAACAGCATGGCAAGGGCAACCTAGTTTGGCAACCCGATAAGTTAGCAAGGCAACCCAACAACTCAATATCATAAAATTTCTAAACATTCATTATCTGCTCCACCACAGCTTCTACCTCATTTATATTTTTTATTGGTATTTACTTCAAATCCATCTTCAATATAATAATTAATTAAATCAATAACATACATATCCTTGTTATAATCTTTGTTCTATTTATTTTCCTCATGTGCATAAGTATTAAAAAGAGTAAGAGTATTTAGTATAAATTCCAACCATAATTAATTAGTCTTTAAGCTAAATTGTTTGGTCTTTAGCTCGTACACAATAATAAAAAAAAGAATTCCAATACTTTAGGGATGTCATGGACTAAATTTTAATTATTTTTGCTTCTATTTCTCAATTATTTATTCCTAAGAATGTAAAGTTGACACCTTCTTCTTTAATATACTAATTAAAAAATACTAGAATAAGTATGTACAATAAAATCATAAAATTCTCCTTATTTACTCTATGCATCAATATTGAGTTAATAATCACCAAAAAAGAAAAAAATTAAGAAATTATCATGAGTTAATCTATAATAATATCGATCATACAAACTACTATTTACAATATATTGCTTTATATAACAATTACATCTTCAACTAGCAATAATGGTAAAAAATTTGAGTACCATCTTGCCATTTGAACTCAACAACCTTGACACTTTCTTTAAGAAGCTCCACACATTTTATTACCAACATAGAAATGGCTTCATAAGCTTAGAACTATAATGATATCGCCTATTCAATTATATTACACTGAGTTGGGGCATTATTCATTAGGAAGTAGCTTTATAGGGCATCATATTTTTTATCCCACTATATGACTTCTCCGTTGATATTCTTCCCATTGACATCTAATGATCATTTTTACATCTTTAACTAATCCAAAATATTTAGCAAAATTGCATTAGGTTTGTCGTGGTTGAGAATAACATTATTTGTAAGGTAGTGTAAACCTAAGTTTTTCAACTTATCCATCTTAATACACAATATCAATGCTTTTTGTATGTTTGCATGCTTTAACTTGTCATCTCCATTTTAGTATTCATACATTATCCTACTGCTTGTGATCATCTTTTAAAATTTCTCCTCAAATAAAAATTCTCCAAACTTTTTTCAATTATGTAAAATAAATTCTAAAACTCTATATATTGTGTTCTTATATCTCTTATTGATTATAATGGAGTACCACATATTATCATTATCAATTATACTTGATGTAGCATATGAATCAAAACACTAAAGAAATGTAGCTTATGGGATGTAAGGATATAACTAATATAAGATATTTCAACTTTGATAATGAGATGTAGCCTAAACTATCAAATTATTTCATCCATCAAACACATAAATTTATATGTGACTTAAGCAATAAAATGCATCTTCATAGGTTCAATTAGAGTTAAGATATGCATCTATAATAAAGATAGCTCACAATTTAACTCAATAAAGTATAACAAGGATAAAAAAATGGATTGAAATAAATAAATAAAACATAATAAGATAAAATAAAAATATTATTAATCAATGAATAAAAAGGTTTGAAACATTGTTGAATCACATTCAAACCATATTCAAACTATTGTTGAACTATCATTAAATCTTGATTGGACTATGTTTGAACAATACTCAAATAATATTCATAGTATAATTAAGACTTATTTTAGTATTACTCAAATAGTTATCAAATCAAGTTTAAACCTTGTTCAAAATTTTCATAAATATTGTTCAAACCATATTTGAATAATAATTACCCATTTTTTAACATCACTCATATATCTTTTGAACCTTATCCATTCTTGCTTAAACATTATTCAAACCTTACTCAAATTATGTTCAACTTGTACTCCAATTATGTCTAAGCATTATTTTAACCTTATTAAGATCTTCTTTGGACATTATTCAAACAATCTTCAAGCTCTATTAAAAATAAGTTAAACTAATGCTCTAATCTTTTCCAAACCATGTTCAAATATCATTCAATAGCTTTCACATAATTGAATAAGTTTGATGAGGGTTTTGATTCTATTCTTTATAACATGGATACATTTGATTAAACTTAAATTGTGGACATATTTCTCCAAATAATGAAAAAGTGGGCATAATTGGAAATTTGATTAATTTTTATTATGCTTGAACTTGAAGGTATGACTGACTACCAAGGGTTATACATTAATTCTACCTTTTTAAAAACATATGATTGGTATAAATCATGTGTATTTTCTAGACCAATCAAATAAAATAAAGATTATTTAAAATTGAAGTTAAATTATTTTTATGAAAACATTTTGGCATAATAGTAAAAAGTTTCATTTCTTTCAACAATTATATTGAAATTAAATTTTCTTTATTTTAGCCCAAAGGTCCAATTTGAATATTGAAATGTTCTAATCAAACTAACAAATTAATTTTCATTTTCACATCATAAATGTTCATATGTGAATTATATGGCATAAGATAGTTTAATTAAGATGAACACCTTAATTTGAACATAAAAAAAATTACTTGATTAAAATCAATCATCAAAACATATATATTGTTAAAATATTTGATGTTAGTATAATCCCAAGTAGTTATGGTTTATTAATAAAATTTGTCAAGAATCATGGAGAAAATTTGACAAAATTTAATGTTTTATAAGACTTGAGTTTTAATGACTAGACTCAGCAGTTGGTTCATAGTTATGAGACTTCAATTTCTTAGAATTTTTGGGAGTGTTGATAACTGAACTCATTTGATAGATTCTTATTTGGAAACCTACCAATGACTTATTACACCACTCACTCTTCAAACAAAAGTTAATAAAATCATCATTATTATTGTCATCTCAAGGAAAGGGGGATAAAGCTCATATCTTATGGGGGTTTAGAAGTTTATTATAGACACATGATGATTTTTATAAGAAAGATCGTAGTCATCCAAGCTGTTAGTTAGACCCTAAAGTGTATTGGGTTAGAGAATCACTCAATTTAAGCATGCATTAATATTCCACCATACACTTGTTTATTGGATGCAAATAATTAAAGTTTAAGCTATAATAAAATTCATCAAAAGATGCTAAATGGCTAGTTCTTAAACCCATTGCCCTAAAATTTTTGCCTAAGTAAAAATTTTTAAAATAACTTACATTTACTAGAGCTTAAATAATTGCTCTTCATAATATTGAGTTCAACCTATTTTCTTGGCCTACACTTGGCAAATTATAAACCAAAAAAGGCATCTCCCCAAAAAGTGTATGAGAGAAACCATAACACAGCTCTTTTATTTCACTAAAAAACTTTTTGAACTCAACCATAGAACACATAAGCAATCACACTACTCACTTTGTCTTTAGGGTGATTGCTTGTCTTTGAAACAATACATTTGAGTATATTTTAAAAGTGTTTCTAATTTGATTTTAGTTCAAGTAGATCATTAATATGAGTTTGGCTTTGTCATTTTCAATGTCATATGTTTGATCTTGGTCACATCCTTTGTATACTGCTGACTAACTCTTAAAGATATGTTTGTTCAACTATTGGTATAATTATGGATTATACTTTTCAACTTATGTTGAATGAGGCCTAACCTTAGGGTGACCATATGAACCTCAAAAACTTAGCAAAGACTAAAGAATAAAATTATTAACTTTTATTTTATGTCATTTTAAATCAAATCAAAATTCATTTAAATAGGTTTAACCTTACTAAGATCTATGTTAGACGATCAAATGATCTTGGTAAACCCAATTAACAAACTAAACATTCTCCCATTTTTTTATTGCTTTGACTGAATGCTTTTGCATATTAATTAACCAGAGTTAGATGTAAGCATCACCAGTGATGTTATTGCTTATAGCAACTCACAATGAAGGCAGTTCAACTTTTAAGTGAATGACCACTTCAAACCCAAAAATCAATGAATAATGGGTTGAGCTTGTGTGTGCACGGTACATCTTATGATATGCCCACGAGCTTTTCATGCCATTCTCATTTGTTAATATTTTAGCACCTAGACACCCACAACCTTGGAGTAGGGTCCTTGGGGCATGGGTGTCGGGCCTGGCGCCATCTCCAGGCGCCTACATTCTGCGATATCTGTTTCTGGATGTAGTTTGGAGCTGGTTTGGGCGCCTTAGTGTTAGAGGCCCGGTGCCTAGGTGCAACAAGTCTGTCACCTAGGCGCTGCCCCTCATGCATCTACTTTCGAGGTTTTCAGGTTGGCAACTGCATTTTATAGCTGATTTCGGGAGCCTAGACATCGAAAATGCTAGGAGTCGGGCACCAACTTTCCAGGTTTTCGGTTTTGAGCCATTTTGGACTATTTTGACTGGCACCTAGGCACTGAGGGCCTAGCACTGGTCTGGCCCGAAAACCCCAATTTTTTATGAAATCATTTAGTGAAGGATTTTGGCGATCTATAAGCTATGAGAGATTAGATATGACCAAAATATGGCCTCATAAAATAAAAAATAACCTTTTTCATGGGCATTACATCTAAAACTTCAATGCCAATGGATGCTTTGAATTACGACCTGAGCTCAGTGCCCTGAACCCTGATATTATGAGCTTTGTAGCGGGAGGGTTATATGGAGTCCTCGGGCTACAAGAGGTTATGTATGCACGTTGCATGCTCCCATAACATTCAAAAGTGCATCCAAACTTTTTTGACATAAAAAATTGAGGCCAACAGCAACTACAATACATGCCTAGAAATACTTAATAAAGGAAATAATTGTGCCTAAAGAGGTAGACAAACAAATAGGTCAAAGAAAAATCCAAACAAGTAGAGATAGTTTGGTCGGGGTTTCATAAACTCATCCCCTCAGACTATTTAGACCTCCATTATGTTATAAAGGTGGTCAACCCAAACAAGATCGGGATGACTTTGTCATCAACCCACGTGTTGCATCGTCCAAAAAGATCCAGTAGATCCAAAGCCAAAGGAAATAAAATGTCTAAGCTCCAGCGACTCTATCTGAACCAAAATGGATAATAAAGATTGTATCTGCCAAGGGTATGGACAAGAAAACTATAAGCCCGTTTGGATCAGAAAAGCCACTAGCATCCTATACCACACTAAACATCCACCTAATCATATAAAACATATGCATGACCAGTCAAAGTGGAAAGCAAGAGTACTCTCCTCAAGCAAAGCAATATGATGCAGTGAACTAAGACATCCTAAGCGTGGAGGCCCTATTAACATGCTTCAGGGTAGTATTCATGAATTTTATGATCATTTTAAAATTAGCCCAAAGACCATTAGAACAAAAAATAAAATACAAGATTTTAAAATCTTGAATGTCTTAATCCTAACTTTTATTATATAGATACATATTTAAAGATTAAAGTTTATAACAAATATTTTATCCTAATGAGCTTAATTGTGATCGTATCTAAACAAACCATGACCATAAGAAAGAGTGAAATAGGCAAAGTGTAGAAAAAGTAAACACTCAATATAGAAGAATAAAAGATGGCTCAGGCAGGCTCCACATATGCATACCAAATCCTATAACTATACAACAAACATACAAGTTGGAATTAAGGTGTGAGGCACAAGAAAACAGCTTTTGGCCATCTCCACACGATCCTTGCGCCAAGCTTTGCGACTCGTGCTTGTAGCTTATCTTTAGTATAGACTCACCTAGAGGACTATAAAAGTACAAGGAGGAAAATCTAAGAAAAAAGACCCGACCAACAAAATAGAGGTTAGTTCAGGTTATGTCTTGTAACTTATAAAAGGTTGTATCCAACGGGAGGACAGTTAAGCATCACCTGTAAAAAAGGTGTTAGTTTAAGTCATTAAGCTCCTCCTTTTTAGACATAACACCCTACAAAGAAGAATCTATCCTAATATACAAGTGCATGTCTCACATCCATTAAAACATGCAAAAAGCACTCAAGGTGTGCAAAACCTAGCATAGTTTAAAGAGCATTAACTATGTATGAAAGTCTATAACTACTCCCTAGCTCTAGTTCTATATATGAATGACAAGGTGTTGCTTATCTAAGTGCAAGACGTATATTGCAGTGTCTAAGGTTCTTTCTGTAGGGTCATAATGAAGTCACCAAGCTGGCCCGTCTTGAGTATCTGAATGAAAAACCCTCTTCACGACAAGTGATGGAGGTTTGCCCATGCCTATTTTTAGAATATTCCTACAAGATCTGTTCATAATAGAATAATTTATATTGTCCGACTGGGCAAAACAATAAGTAATGCTTATTTTCTTATTACAACCACAGGTCAAACTTAAAGCCTGGCCACTAATGTACTGACTCATGCAACCAAAAATTATAGAAAGAAAATGAATGCTTTACTTGGATGAAGTAAAACACTTGGCGCATAAAGATGCACAATGTACAAATTAAGTGCATGTAAAGCTACACCCCAAAAGGACACAAAAAAGCCATCATTATATGAGTAAGTAGCAAAGGCAAACCAATGTAACAAAAATATCAAGCGAGTGCAACAAATGTAGACTCTTAATCAAAATGCATTGTGTCATTCGACACATGCATAATATGACCATGAACAAGAAAGGTGGCACCATGGGGACGTGTAAACGATCCAACGGTGCTCACCTTCCATCCTAGAAAGGATGTCTGGTACAACCATGATAAAGCATCAAGCATGCAATAAAAGTGTAACAAGCATGCAACACTACAAATGTAAAAATGATATCCAAAAGACAAATCAAAAGACTTCAAACATACAGACGCTCACACTTGAGTACTGGCAAGACTTTAGCATTTTCCTACATGCTTCACTGGGTAGTACACAAAAGGTAAAAACGGAAGAGAATGAGCTTATACCGTGTCATGTCGATGAGCGACAAAAATGACTTAAGCCTAGCCAATTTATCGAACTAAGCAAAACTGCCACTCATATGGAAGGGTATATCAATGATTCAGAAGGGCGAGTCGCTAGGTTAGCTATCTATAAAGATAAAAGATCGTGGTGTTCAAAATAACTAGACTCGACAAAAAAATATGACCGAGAGAGCAAAAGTAGGTCGCCGCCCATACGAAAGGGTATACCAATGACCAAAAGGGAGATCATTACATTTTCTGACTTCTAATAATCGGGATACGATAATTCCAATCAAGTGAAAACTGGCGTCGACTAAACTACTAGTGTCTTGTATTCTCTGCACTGAGCATAAAGCAGGATATCGATTACATAAAACAACAAAGCGAGGACAAATATTCAGTTAAACTATTATGAAAAATGACGACAATAAAGCGAAAAACAAGATTGAGAAAAAATTGCAAACAGAAAAGCACAATGGAAACACACGGATTTACGTGATTCAGCAAATTGCCTGCGTCCACGGAGTTGCAGATGATTTTATTAGCTTGAGGAATTACACAGTCGAATGCCTCGATATTTACAAGAAAGACTCTCTCTCTCTCTCATCCTCTTCTCATCCTCTTTCTCCCCTCTCTATTTACAAGAAAGACTCTCTCTCTCTCATCCTCTTTCTCCCCTCTCCTCTCTCTCTCTTCTCTCTCCTCTCTCCTCTTTTTCTCTCTCTCTACTCAAGAGCCACCATAAAAAAGAAGAAACATCGGAGGGAAACCAAATCCCAAGAGAGAAAACAAGGGGAATTAACATGCCTATTTATTAATTCTATCATGTCATTATGCCCATTAAGAAATTAATCAAAAAATTAATTAAACCCCTTAATTATTTCATTTTCTCTTCTACAACAAATCATAGAAGGAATTAAGAGCAATTAATTTAGTAATTAATTTTGAGTATCAAATTCAATTTACTGTCCAACATGAGAAAATGTCAATTTGAACAGTGGATCGGTTTCCATATTCACAATAAATCTCCCACCTGGAGACTAGTACACTGATTGCATCATCCACTACCTGTGTCGCCCTTTTCTTCAAATGTGATATCCTCCAGCTCTACAACTCAAAGCCCCAGTCTTCATGCCAGAAGACCAGCTGAAGTCGAGCACAACTTCAGTTTCTTAAGAGTAACACCCTTAGTCGACATATCATCATCAACATAATTCTGTACCTCCATGCTCTTTCTTGGCTTACGCCTGTATCTGCTTATAACTCCCACTGCATGGGCAATATCCTGCCTGTACTGAAAGCCTTTTTCAACAAGTCTAGCCATGTACCTCTTATTGCCATAACACTCAGTCTTCACCCGATACACCCACTTGTTGTGCAATGCATTCTTCCTTAGTGGAAGTTCTGTCAGCTCCACTTGCTCGAATTTTCATCTTGCAAGATTTCTTCATAGCTATGTAATTCTTCACCATCTGTCTGTGAAAAAATAGGAATGGATGCCCTGGACTCATCTTCACTTCCATCACTACCCTGCACTGTGACTTCTGATAAATTAACAAACTTTACCTTTCTACAACAACTAGAGCCTCCAAGAGATGCCACTAGAGAAGATCCCCACACATCTATGTGTACAAGATCCAGTTTTCCGGCCCTTGGCGCTCTGTCACCTTTCAAGAAACTAACCTTCTCCTGCTTCCCCACAATGCACCTATAGCTCATGTGCCCACGTCTGAGTAAACATGTAGTCATATATAACGTGTCAGTTTTCTTACCCTAAGTCGCCCACGTCTGAGTAAACATGTAGTCATATATAACGTGTCAGTTTTCTTACCCTGAGTCGATACTAATGCTCATTTGGTAACCTTCCAGGTGCTATCTGAGAACACTAGTAAATGACCACCCTCATTGAGGTTTTTCTTCAACTCAGGAACGTGTATGGCCTTTCGCAAAGTCATTTGCTCTTGTTAGGGAGTGCACTATCAGTGCATCCCATCCCCACTAAGTTCAGAGCTTTTACATTATCCAAATATACATTCCCAAAATTATCTGCAACATAATTTTACATTAAATCATAGTGGGAAGATGTATGGAAGAAAGTCACTGAATCCAGTATCAACTCATTAATAGAACTGTGAACTGTCAGTAATAGTGCATCTTGTATTTCCTCGGTTATCACATTTGCGCTATCATTCTCCTTTTTCGAATTCCTGCAGTTCTTATTTATGTGGTCAACCTTGCCACAATTCCAGTAGGTTGCCTGCTGACCAGACTTTAATTTTGATTTTTTTCTATTTGAGTTCCTGCCCTACTTGCCTATGATCTCCCTTTGGAATCAACATTCAGTGTCGAACTTGAACCCAAGGTCTCGCCAGAATCTTTCTAGAACTCATGGAATTGTAAGGCTAGACCCTAAATTAAATCACGAATATCATCATATTTTAGTTTACATTTACCTGCAGAACTGCTAACTGTCATTTTCATGACTTTCCAGCTATTTGACAATGAAGCCAACAATATCAGTGCACGTATCTTACAATCAAAATCAATTTCAACAGAAGACAATTGATTTGTGATAGTATTTAAATCATTCAAGTGTAGACACACTTTCCGTCATCTTTAAGTTGAATAACTTTTTCATTAGTTGTACCTTGTTATTAGTCAATGATTTTTCATACATACCTGATAAAACCGTCATGAGATCTGCAGTAGTCATCTCATTGATGATGTTGTGGTCAACTGATCTCGACATGGTAAATCGAATAACCCTCAGAACTTATCGATCCAACAAATTCCATTCCGCCTCATCCATCTTTTCTGATTTCTTTCTGAATAACGACAGGTGAAGTTTCTTCCCATATCACTTTGTCTCCGCCCATCGTTATTCCTTAGATCTGAAACCACGACTCTGATATCAATTATTATGAAAAATGACGATAATAAAGCGAAAAACTGGATCGACAAAAATTCACAAATAAAAAGCACAATGGGAACACACGGATTTACGTTGTTCAGCAAATTGCTTACGTCCACGAAGTTACAGAGTATTTTATTAGCTTGAGGAATTGCACTGTCGAACACCTCGACGTTTAAAAAAAACTCTTTTATTTCTCCCCTCTCCTCCCTCTATATTCTCTCTCCTCTCCTTCTCTCTTTCTCTCTACCGAGAGCCACCATCAAGAAGAAGAAACGCCGGAGAGAAACCAAATCTCGAGAAAGAAAACAAGTGGAGCTAGCATGCCTATTTATTAATTTCCTATTTATTAATTTCCCTATTTATTAATTTCATCATGTCATTAAACTCATTAAGAAATTAATCAAATAATTAATGAAGCCCATTAATTATTTCATTTTCTCTTACGCAACAAATCATAGAAGGAATTAAAAGCAATTAATTTCGAGTTTCAAATCCAAATTGCTGTCAAACATTAGAAAATGTCAATTTGAACAGTAAATCAGTTACCATATTCGCAACATAAACCTCAATATCAAAATGACAGCTGTCAAACATGAGAAAATGTCAATTTGAACAGTAAACCAGTTACCATATTCGCAACATAAACCTCAATATAGAAATGACAAAGACCGACATTTCAACTTGAGGGAGAAAACTTGAGTGTCATATTCCTGTCAACGGGAGATGTGGCGTTAGACCAAAGAGTAGAGGCCAATTTTGTGATGCCAAGATTAATGTCATGACTTTGGCCCAAGCGGAAGCAAAGCCCAATCGAGGCCGCAATGCTAAAACAATGTTGCAGTCCAATCAAGTGGATCTGACAGCATGTCACTGAAAAAACAACATCAATCAAAACCAATCGCACCACCACAAAAGCAATGACATGCATCCACCCGTGAGATGAAATGATAAACAAGCCCTCAAACTGACATTGAGACCACATTTCCCTCTCTAATATTCTTTCTATCAGTACATTATTGCGCCATCAAAATGACCTAAACCATATTACATGATAAAAATATTACAAAATAATGAAAAACAACACCCGTTTATGTTACATTAAACTAGTAGAAGTCTCACACGATAGGAATAGAGAACCAAGACGTGGAAAGGCCGGGCGTTATCTTTCAAGAGGGAAATAAGATAATAGCAGGAACATTATCCAGAATGAACTTTAGATAATATTTTTTAAAAATAAATAATATAAAACTTACATTAATAAATTTCTTCCTGCGATGGCATTATCCAATCGTTAAAAGGAGCGATCAGTAAGAGGTAGGTCAACTTCCCTGTCTATTCTGTTTTTGCGGTTATTCCTCGAATCGACCCGACGAGCGCAAATTTCTCACTTTCCCACAATCTTCTTGCAACCCTAAACCGCCCATCGATCAAAATTCCATACCATATTTGTACCTTCACCACCACCACGATCACCATTGACAACAATAGCATCACCGGCCATAATCCCCCCCATGGAGGAAATCCCCTCATCCCCAAGAAACCGCCTCAAGTTTCTCTGCAGCTATGGCGGCCGGATCCTACCACGCCCCTACGACGGACTGCTTCGCTACGTAGGCGGCGAGACCCGCGTTCTATCCGTTCCTCGCGCTGTCTCGCTTAAAGGTTAGTAACATGATCCCAAACATTAAATCTTTAGTAAAAAACTTTTAGAAATTTATCTGATCTGGTCTTTCTCTTGCTGCAGATCTGATGGAGAAGATCACCGGCATGTTCAAAGCGGAGTTGGTGGTGAAGTACCAGCTGATGACAGAGGACCTAGACGCCCTCGTGACTGTCAAAACTGATGAAGATCTGTACCATATGATTCACGAATACGATCGTCTTGAGCGCCGCTCGCGATCCTCCGCCGTCGCCTCCTCCCCGCTCTTTCGCCTCTTCCTCTTTCCTTACCCTGCAGCATCAGCGGCGGCCGAACCCTCCGTCCCTCTCGATCAACGATATGTCGATGCCATCAATGGAGGTCTCGCCATCCACGAACGCTCGCACCACCCACACCCGCGGCCCCTTTTCGCCGTCTGTTCTAATGGGGCCTCGCCTTCCTTACACGGTAATATGGGGGGTGAAGGCATGCATCGGGTGAGGAGCACGCCGAACCTTGGAGGTGGAGGATTGCAGAATGGATCTCCAAGAGCTTACCAGCGGCCTGGCGTGGCCTTCGGGTATGGCGGCGGGTCGGGGTTTAGAATGGGGGCCCCAGGAGGGTTTCATCAGGAGATTGGGTATGGATGTGGGTGTTATTGTGGGTGCGTGGGTTCATCATCGCAACCTCCGCGGAAGTTCGTGCGCTCCCCTCCGACGCAAGGGGGATCGCCACTGGGTAGCTTGGCGGAAGTATCGCCGCCGCGCAGGGGACAAGGGTTCCATCTTGGCCCTCCTATTGCTGGGCCTTTGAGGAGAGGGGTATGAGAGTAAATAATAATCTCCTTTGCCTTCTGCAGTGCTGTTGAACCCCTTGGCGGTGGCTGCTCAGAACGCCATTTTTTTTCTTTGAGATAATTACATACATACCATCTAATTTTTATGTATTTACATATCTACTGTCTAAACTTTAATTAGTTTATCATATAAAAAATATCACTATTTTAATTTAAAAGAAAGAGTAAAATATGCATTTTCATGCATATAAACATTAAAATTTAGGTGTTAGTTATCTAAATACAAGGAAATTGAGTGGTATGTATGTAAATCTTTTTGTTAAGGTGAAAATGAATGCAATATGAGAAAAATATAGTGTGAAACTAATGTGTTGTGTTTTGTTCTATATAAAATAAATATGAGATATTGTATTTTTTTGTTTAATTTGAAGAAAAATAATTTAATATAAAATAAACATATTAAAGTTGGAGTGGTGAGTGTACGGTGACTATGTCAGGACTTAGGTGGTGATGATGGTGGTAGTGAGCGACATTGATGAGTAAGGAATTGTTTGGTTTGTTGAAAAATAAATACAGTATAAAAGGAATACAAGTAAATGCAGGACTTCATTTTTTTTTTTGGTTAAAAAAAAGAAAATCAATGTTAAATACATGGCTAACAAGCACTACTAAAGGACAATGGTAGTGAACCAACAGTGGGCAATGGGTGATCGATGAGTAGTTATGGTAGCAAGTACCTGGTGGTTGCAGGCAGTGCTGGTTGGTGACTACAGGTGACAACGAATGGCTGGGGGGTGGGGGGGCGTTGCGAGTGACAACAATCTATGATGACATTGAATGGTGGGCACATGGATGACTGGACGGTGGGTTGTGAGCATCAATGACAGTGGCTCACAACAACTTGAGCAATTTGCACAATGCAGTGTATTTGAAATCCATTCAAATCCAATATATTTGAAATACATAGAAAATGAACAAGAGAATGAATTCCAACATTTGGAATTTATCCTACTAAACACCCAAAATTTTAAATATGTTTTATTGAATAAAATCATTTCCTTATATGCATTTTTATTTTACCATAAATTATTATTTTACATTTTTAATTATATTAAATTTAATTGCAGGAAAATTTTTTATTTTCCTAACTTAATTATAAAATAAAGCATTTAACTGTTTTGTTTTATCAAATCTCTTCATCTTCCTCATTGCTTCCTTTTCTTTATTATCATCAGCTAGATGAATGGCATAGTTGCAAAATAATGCTATCACCATTCCATGGTAACCGCAACAACCCTTATCAACTTACCATTAGTTCCCCCATTTTTTTCTTTCTTCTTAGCCATCATCATCCCAATTACATGCTAATCATTGACCATCTTATTATGAACTTCTTTCTTATATCTAATGACCATGTTGAATTATTATGAATATGTCATCCATTACATATAGCAATCATGATGGAGTATAAGCTTTGTTTGGATTTATTAAAGTGCTTTATGTTTTAATTTTTACTTACAATCCTTCTAAATAAGATAAGGACACCAATGCTTAGTTAATAATAGAAGTAATAATAGATCATTATATATAAGGTAGTTTTTTAGCACATTATATTATATCTAAGAATTATATTTCAAGTATTTCTTCATGCATCAAGTCTACACCCATTGCTTATTGGATAAATTAACTTTCACTAAGATCAATAACTTTAAATTCAATAAGGCAATTACTTGTGTTACATTTATCCTCTCTTCAAGGAAAAGAAAAATGCCCTCATGAATTTTCTCTCAAAGGAATTACGATAGGCTTTATTTAGTAAATAAAGGAGGGCTACAATATAACAAAGTCTTCTATGATTATTTTTACATATTAATATGATTCCATGAAATTATGCACATTGCCTACATTCTATAGTTACAAACCCTTTAGGCCCTTTACATTCTTCAAGTTAATCTCAAAGTCACCCTTCTTTAGATTCAGACATAGTTGATTCTTTATAGGAGGCTAGACACTCTTAGCATAAGTATGGGATTTTATCCTGCAACTTGACTATAAATGAGTATATCATCGAGCTGGATGATTATAAAGTCTTTAATAGAAGGTATAAAAATGCAAGTCATGTGAAAAGTAAATATTTTGAGTTTATTAATTATAATGATTTAATAACATCATCATCTATTTATATATTCATTAGTTACTTTTGAACACAAATTTTCAAGTGCCTTTCCTTGGATACAAACTTGATGGTAACTCATCTTGAGATCATTTAATAACATCATCATCTATTTATATATTCATTATGTACTTTTGAACACAAAATTTCAAGTGCCTTTCCTTGGATACAGACTTGATGGTAACTCATCTTGAGATCCACCATAAAGAAGATTGAATGACTATAAAAATTAAATCATATAACATTGATTTTATTAAGTGGCATTTATATACACTAATAGGAGAACCTTGAACTTTTTTACTTTTCATTCTTAACTATATTGATTTTATCCACTTGATCTCAACTCAAACTTACAAGGCACCAAAGTTAGAAAGTGAAAAGTATTATTATATTTTTTAAATCAATGATAACCTAAAAGAAAATTCATAGTAAATCAATAAACATCACTACACATTTTTTATTGCATTTAAATCACTAATGAAGGTCATATAAGTCATTCAAAATAATGTGGTCATTAATCTTTCCTTATTTATCAATAAAAAAATTGAAGTTGGTGTAAGGGAATAATATTTGATAGACAAGTAAATTTAAGCACCATTTTAATATACATAGACACTCTATGTATAAGCATCTATAAAGTGTCACTGCTGTCAAATGCTTGTAGTCTTTGTGTCAAATAGATGTTGAATACATGCACAATTCTGATATTTTTGAACATGTGTCTAACACTTGAAATATTATATCAAAGATACTTTACAAAAAAAAAGGGAAAGAAACTAACTCTTTTTTATTTAGTAAGGCACAAGTGGGACCTAACTATGATATGATTACATAAGATCTCAAAATAACAAAAATAGAAGTCACAAAGTAAATAAATTTACTACCCCTCATATTTCCTTAGACACAATACTATTATTTAATTGCACATATGCCTCTTCTTCTATCACAAACCTTATTTCTTCAAACTTGCAAATTTTTGTGGGTGAAAAGTAATGATTGAAGCCAAGCCAAAAATATATGAGCCCTTAGCTTTCTAAATCCAAAACAAAAGTTGTGCCATTATCTGAAATTAAATCAATGTCATGCTAAACATCTTTTAAAAGCAAGACTAAGTCAAGTTCACACAAATCCAAATCCGTGCCCTGATCCCCCTAACATCAAAGTGTTCAACCGCCAAAGTTATATTTATATTATAGTGACGTATGCATCAATTTATTTTAGATGATTAAGACTTTTTTTTCAAAATTATACTTGTTTTTAATAAATTTAATCATTTAACTTGAATTGGACTATGATGATAAATAATTATAGGAATATTAATTTTGAGATAATTAAATAATCTGAGTCTAGGAAACACTTACCTTTCATTATTGATCTCCAATTAGAGATGCTCATGTGTTCATATTTTGTTTTATTATTTTGAAAATGACTTGGTATTTATTTTATATATATTTTTAATATTTTTAAAGTGATAGTAATATTGATAAAATATTTGAAAATTAAAAATGATTAATGAATGCTCATATTTGATTTGATTTCACCAGAATAAATTTTCTTTTAGTGTAGAATAATAGAAAGTATATAATTTATATTAATAATTTATCAAAAAAAAGTTTCTAGTGCATGTTATGCCTCACGTTCTGTAAGTTGTGTCTTCATGTCCACTTTAGTTCATGTACCTATTTTTTCTCATGTTTGTGTTGGTACTTTTAGTTAAATTTATCCAATTTTATTGATGTTACACACATATGTATAGTTCTTCTTATTTTAATATCTATAACTAATTCAAAGTTATTATAGGGTTTATTAAACAAAAATAATAATAATAATATCCTTATAAATGTAAAGTTATTAAAATAAATAACATGTATATAATAAAAAATAATTAAAAATAACATGCTTAGAAATAAAGACAAAAATAGAAAGTCAATTGTATAAATAGTTTTATACTTGACATGATGGGTACAACATTAAATTGATAATTCTTATTTTCATACAAAATCAAACAAATTATCATATGCTACTCTTGGATTTTAAACATAACTTACAAGAATCAAATTTATATTCACAACATTAAATTGATAATTCTTATTTTCATACAAAAGCAAACAAATTATCATATGTTACTCTTGGATTTTAAATATAACTTACAAGAATCAAATTTATATTCGTAAACCTATGTAAAAGTTCATATCATGCAAAGGTGACTGATCTCTAAGATCAATATGGTAGATTTTGAGATATTATGAAATATCATGAATTCACAATGATATTCATCCAAACACACTATGATCAAATGCTTATATGTGTTAGATGAATGCCAAATAAAATTTATTTAGTTAATTATCTCCTAAAATGCATCTTATTAGTTTAATTAAGTGTTTCATATCAATTTTAACAAGCTAGTATAAAATGCTCATGGGATCAAATCTATAATACCCACGTATACAAGTATATTTAGAAAATGTATCAT
Source organism: Phalaenopsis equestris (assembly GCF_001263595.1). Taxonomy (NCBI): domain Eukaryota; kingdom Viridiplantae; phylum Streptophyta; class Magnoliopsida; order Asparagales; family Orchidaceae; genus Phalaenopsis; species Phalaenopsis equestris. Next base: position 919,689 of record NW_018165201.1, on the reverse strand, counting down.
AATACCATCCATTAGGCTAGTTGAGAAAATTATTTGAGTTAAGATAGGGTAGTATTATTCTACTTAAAATTTTGATGAATTTTTTTTTTTGTAAAAGTTTTAATATATAATTTGCTAAATTTAATAAAGATTACGATATCTTAATATATGAGCAAATTTTATTGTAAAAATTATAGAATGTTATTTTCTACTTATTTTACAAATATTGATATAACTATATTATATTTTTCATCTGGTATTTAATATATAATAATATTTTTTTCTAAGTTTGTAAGGTTTTAAAAGTTGATAAAATTCGTTATGGTATGCCTATTCTATTTATATGATATAGTTATATTTTCATTCCTTCAATCCTTCATCCATTACATATATGGGGCCATCTATCTAGTGAGGATAGCCATCCTTCTTAGAAAAGTCTACCTCTACTTTAATTAGTCATTAAATTTAACACAAAAATGCATGCAAAGATATATTAGTTGCATGTCCATAGTCCTTAAAATAAAGCAAAATAATTTAATAAAATCACTAAATTTATATTAAATAATTAGTTAAAAAAATTGTACACCACTTACACTAGAAGAGCTTGACATATCCCATCTTATATTTTATTAAACCAGATAATATATTTTAAAAAAAAATTGGTTTGTCTAGCTAGCTATTGTGATCACATTTTTTGTCAACCCTCTTTTCATTAACTGAAGCTTGGTTAGACTTCTCTTGAGCTCAATCTTAATTAAACCCTAGAACTATTGATTTTTGTCTAATGATTATTATAAGGCTCAAAAGCTCATTTAAGAGTTTCTTGATACCTATTATCACTAAAAAAGATCATGCATATAAATCTAATGACCAATTGAAGTAACTTTTACATAAAGTTATGCACTTAGAGTTCCTATGCATGAAAATGATCTTACGTAAAAAAATTTTAACGAGTCATTATTTTTGAAAATGGACTTAACCATTTTGTCCATATCATCAAAATATTTCAAATGAGTTTTTTGGTGCTCAATTTTGACCCCATTTGAACACCCTTTGACCAAATAATAATTAGGAGAGAGAAAATAATAATTAGGAGAAATTAAATAATAATTTGAGCAAAACTCTTTTAAAAAGACTTCAAATTGACTCTAATATTCAAGATAAATTATTTTAAACTCAAAAAAACACCTTTTGGACTAATTGAGTTCAATAAAAATTTTTGATCAAAATTGTCCATTTTCTCCCTCCTAGGTTGGGCCCACTTTGACCTATCGTATCTTTCTGTAGAACTTGAATTAGCAAAAACTAATTGGACCATTAAACACATTGACTTTGTTGCTATCATTTTGATTAAAGTTTATCAAAGTCAACTCACCAACCACCATACCCCCCCCACCACCATAACCACCGGGTCAACCAACTTTGAGCTTAAAATGGCCATAATTTTTGCTACGTAACTCCATTTATGAAACTGTTTAGACCATTGGAATCCTTGTTTTGTCCTCTTAAATTTGGCATATTAATTATAATTTTCTCTTTTTTTATGCTGAGTCATAAATTTTTTTGGCTCTAATTGTCCAAATTTGATTTAAATTACACAAGTACTCATTGAACCATTTAATTAATTAATTATTTTATCCTTAAATAACACATCAATAATCTTTGTGCTTAAATTTAATTGGTCCAAGTGGCAGCAACCGAAATCCACTTGATTTGACCCAATCTTGACCATTAAATTCAAAGTCCAACTTCATTTTTCATCAAAAAAACCATCCATACACCCCACTAACTAAGAACCCGCCCCCAGTCCCTCAATTAACCAGGTCATTAAATTTAACACAAAAATGCATGCAAAGATATATTAGTTGCATGTCCATAGTCCTTAAAATAAAGCAAAATAATTTAATAAAATCACTAAATTTATATTAAATAATTAGTTAAAAAAATTGTACACCACTTACACTAGAAGAGCTTGACATATCCCATCTTATATTTTATTAAACCAGATAATATGTTTTTAAAAAAATTGGTTTGTCTAGTAGCTATTGTGATCTCATTTTTTGTCAACCCTCTTTTCATTAACTGAAGCTTGGTTAGACTTCTCTTGAGCTCAATCTTAATTAAACCCTAGAACTATTGATTTTTGTCTAATGATTATTATAAGGCTCAAAAGCTCATTTAAGAGTTTCTTGATACCTATTATCACTAAAAAAGATCATGCATATAAATCTAATGACCAATTGAAGTAACTTTTACATAAAGTTATGCACTTAGAGTTCCTATGCATGAAAATGGTCTTACGTAAAAAAATTTTTAACAAGTCATTATTTTTGAAAATGGACTTAAGCATTTTGTCCATATCATCAAAATATTTCAAATGAGTTTTTTGGTGCTCAATTTTGACCCCATTTGAACACCCTTTGACCAAATAATAATTAGGAGAGAGAAAATAATAATTAGGAGAAATTAAATAATAATTTGAGCAAAACTCTTTTAAAAAGACTTCAAATTGACTCTAATATTCAAGATAAATTATTTTAAACTCAAAAAAACACCTTTTGGACTAATTGAGTTCAATAAAAATTTTTGATCAAAATTGTCCATTTTCTCCCTCGTAGGGTTGGGCTCACTTTGACATATCGTATCTTTCTGTGGAGCTTGAAATAGCAAAAACTAATTGGACCATTAAATACATTGAATTTGTTGCTATCATTTTGATTAAAGTTTATCAAAGTCAACTCACCAACCACCATAACCACCTGGTCAACCAACTTTGAGCTTCAAATGGCCATAATTTTTGCTACGTAACTCCATTTATGAAATTGTTTAGACCGTTAGAATCCTTGTTTTGTCCTCTTAAATTTGGCATATTAATTATAATTTTCTCTTTTTTTATGCCGAGTCATAATTTTTTTTGGCTGTAATAGTCCAAATTTGATTTAAATTACAAAAGTACCCATTGAACCATTTAATTAATTATTTATTTTATCCTTAAATAACACATCAATAATCCTTAAACCAACATCATTCCAAGGATTCACGCCTCCAAACATCAAGGGTTGAATTTCTTCTCCAATTCCAAGAATTCTCTTCTTCCTTTCATTATTTTCTTCAAAAATTCTCTCCTCCCCAACCTAAAAACTAAGAACTCTTGGTAGTTCTTGAAGAATTCAAGCAAAGGGGCAAGAAAGGAAGCAAGGGGCAATTTGAAACATCAAATTCAGATTCAAGGTATAAAATCCTTCAAATTTTCCTCATAAATCTAAAGGGCTTTTGATCACATTCAATTTTAAACCCTTCACAAGATAAATTTCCATATATATATATATATATATATATATATAGCTTTCACAGGGGAGAAATAAACATGACATTCCACATGCAGTTCGAGCGAGAGAGTAGCTAGAGATAAAAATGGGAGAATCTCTCTTTTACTTTCAACATATATGAGAATGAATCAACATAATGAAGGGGGAAAGTAATTTTTCAAATTTCTTTATAAGCAAGGAAAGCCTTTTAAAATTTATAAAGTAAGTCATCACACGTGACACCCGAATATTCCAGATTTTTTTGCAAACATGCCACCAAAAATTTTTTTATATTTCACAAATAGGGATCAAGCTATCATTCCTTCTCTATTCTCCCACCCAAAGTTTCAAATTTTCACAAATGAGCCACCCAAAGTTTCAAATTTTCACAAATGAGCCACCCAAAGTTTCAAATTTTCACAAATGAGCCACCCAAAGTTTCAAATTTTCACAAATGGGCCACCCAAAGTTTTAGAATTTCACAAATGGGCCACCCAAAGTTTCAGAATTTCACAAATGAGCCAACCAAAAATTTTCATATTTTGCAAAAAGAACACCCAAATATTTCATTTTCACATACATGTATTCAACATTCAAATCTCGATTCACAAATCAAAGTCACCACTCCTCTTGCATAGATTTATTACCCTAAAAGCGTGATAAGTTTAAATACCAAATACCTGGGCGTTAAATATGTAAATACATAGTAGTCATGTAGTATGCATGTGAATCTTCCAAGACTAGAAGAGTGGTATTACCATCCATAGCAGTAAATAGACAACATAGAATGAAGATTCTCAAATGGTCAATGGATTTTGATTCATAGACTGAACCTCCTATTATATCGGTTTGGATTTGCTTACCTGGTTTGAAATGTCATTTGTTTAACCATAAATTTTTTTTCTCCATTGTAGCAATATTTGACAAACCTTTAAAGATGGATTCACCCACCTTTACTCTATCTAGTCCTGCAACGACCAAAATCTTAATTGAATGTGATATTACACAGAATGCTCCAGAAAAGGTGTGGATAGGTTCTTCACATAACAGCTATTCTCAAAAGGTGATTATTGAACAACACCCCCCAATATTATGTTAATTGTAGGATGTTTGATCATAATTCTGCACATTGTTATCACTTACATCAAGAATTAAATAAGGTGAAAAGCATGGGCGGGATCTTTATGCCCAATAATGAAAAAAATACAAAAAAAATGTGGTCCCTAACGACAGTGTCAACTTGGCTAATTTTGTTGATGTGGGCATTGCCAATAATGATGAAGTGGAGGAACTTGTAAATCGGGATAGTGGTGTTGTTTTCTGACCTTTTGTGAATGAGGTAGTCTTGGTTGATGATGTGGGTGGTTCCTCTGTACACATGGAGCCTGTGTTGGGTGGTCTTGCTTGTGGGACTAGGCCCGCTAGCCCTTTGACTGCTCTTTTTATTGGTGTTGTGAACCCTAGTATTCTTGATAACTTGGAGGATACTATAAACATTGTGAGGGAGGAATGGCATGTTCAAAGTCTAGAAGGAAAAAGAAAAAAAGATTCAAAATCTAAAAGTGGGAAATGACTTCGGAGAGGTGGATCATTACTATTTAGAAGGCGATCAAGAACATGCCTTGATTAGGTCTTCTAGAAGGGTAAGTTGTCTCATCATGTTTAATATATTAATCTTGAATATCAAGGGAGTAGTGGATCCTTACTTCCTTGGTAGATTAAAAATAATACAAGGATCCACAAAGTTAGTATTTTTGTTCTTTTGGAGCATGTGTTGTCCTCAAAAAATGAAAAGATATTGGTTAGATTCAAACATTTTACTTTTTTTGGTAACTTCTCTAACTAATTTTGGTTGTTCTGGAGGAAGCACATTACAGTTAATATTATTGTTGATGATTGTCAATTTGTTTATGCATATTTTGAGATGGGTGAATTCTCTAGGTGGCTCACTTTCATATATGCTGGCACTTGTAATCCTGCAATGAATGATATGTGGAGTAAAATTAGAGCATGGGTTTGGTGCCTAAATTGAGGTGGATCATTATGGGTGATTTTAATATGAACATGCATTATTCTGAAAAGCTGCGTGGCAGAAAAGTTGATACAACCTTGATGGATAATTTTAATTGGGCTATGACTGATGCTAGTTTGAACAAATAGGTTTTATTGGTTCTAAATACCCATGGAAGAGAGGAAAGGTGTTTGGCTAACCATGAATGGTTAACCTCTTATGTTTTTTCCAAAGTGTAGCACTTATGCAGTTTTGGCTCTGATCATAATCCTTTACCCTATCCTTTGATTTGTTTTATGTTTGGCTAACCATGAATGGTTAACCTCTTATGTTATTTCCAAAGTGTATCACTTATGCAGTTTTGGCTCTAATCATAATCCTTTACCCTATGCTTTGATTTGTTTTTGAAAGCTCCCAAGTATCATTTCAGGTACTTGAATGTGTGGTCCAAGCATGATGCTTTCCTAAGAATCATTGTAAAAAGTTGGAAATGCTTTGAAGTTGGTAGTTATTGGTATACTCTATGGAAACTTCAAAAAAGGTTGTTGCTGCTTTGAGAACTTGAAATTAGGAAGGTCGGAGCTTTGCAAGCTATTGATGAGACTAGTGTTAAGGGTTTTTAAAGCTAAATGACACACATGAAGAAATTTTGGAAGCTTCTGTTTAGGAAGAAGACCTATTACAACAGAAGGCTAGGGAACTACATTTCAAGGAAGGAGATAGAAATACTAAATATTTTCATGCTTCCATTAAATAAAAGTAGGTTAATAACATCATAGTTAGAATAAAAAATGAGCTTGGAGAGTGGATCACAAGTAATCAGGAGCTGAGGGATAGTGTTGTTTAATACTTCTAAAAAATATTTGAAGCTAAAGATATAATTAACAATATTGAGGATATCCTCTTTTTGGATGTAAGCAATATACTAGGGATTTGGAGTTATGTGATATTCCTTCAAGGGAGGAAATTTTTGATGTGATATCTGAAATTAATTGCAATATAGTCCCTTGCCCTAATGGCTTCACCTCAGATTTTTACATTAAATGTTGGAGTGTAGTTAAAAAGGAAGTTGTGAATGCTATTCAAACCTTCTTTAGAGGAGAGTATCCTTGGAGCTATTTCCCTGCAACTGCTATAGTGCTAATTCCTAAAGCTAACCAGAAATCATCTTGGGAGCATTTAAGACCTAATTCCCTTACTTCACAAATATCTAAATTCATAAGTAAAATCATTATGAAGAGATGAGAACATCATTTGATTCTCTTAATATCAAAGAATCAATATGCTTTTATCCAAAGTAGATGAATCACTGATAACATTATGTTGACACATGAAATGCTCTGGCATTGATAAAAAGTATAGAGGAGGAAATATGGTGACTAAATTGGATATCAAGAAAGCATATGATTCCATTAGTTAAGATTTTATAATTAACACTTTGAAGATTAGTGGTTTCAATGGTTATTTTTGTAATATTGTTCTCACATGGCTTGCTTGTACCAAGTATAGTATCCTCCTCAATGGAAGCTCCTTTGGTTTCTTTAGTGCAGGAAAGGGATCAAGCAAGGAGACCCCTTATCCTCAACAATTTTTATATTAGTATTTGATTATTTTTTCATGATGTTGAATGACCTAATATGATGATATCCTAAATTGCAGTTTTAACACAAATCTAAGGTGGTTGTTAGCCACTTGACTTATGCTGATGATGATGTTCTATTTTCTAATGCAGGTAAATATGCAATTAAAAAAATAGGAATTATTAGAGAGGTTCCAAATGGTGTATGGGCTTAGCTTCAGTATAAACACATGACATATTTACATGAGGAGAATGTAGAATGGGATGCCTCTTTCACTGGTATGTCACTGAACTCTCTATAAAATATATAGGGTGAACTTACTTAAAGGAAGGAGGACACAATCACAAATGGATGAGGTGGTTGAAAAAAAAAGATACAGGATTAGAAGAATCATTCTTTGTCATTTGGGGGAAGAATTACTCTTCTTAAAAGTATTCTTAATAACTTACCTTTATATGCTCTGCAAGTTTTAAGAATTAAAAAACTTCACAAAGTCAATTGGAGAAGTGCTTTAACAATTTCTTTTGGGTAGGTGGTTATTCCAGAAAGAGATGGTTTTCTTGGAAAATAGGTTTGCAGACCGTTGAATGCTAGGGGTCTGGGATTTAAAAAACTTCATCTTAGTGCTGATATTAATTACTTTAAAATTTGGCTTGATTTAAGGAATGGTGATTCATTATGGGTAGCTTTTATGCAAGGGAAATATTGTTATGAAAATAATCCCTCCTTAATTGGCTATAGGATTGGTGGCTCCAGAAAATGGAAATTACTTCTGCAGGTTACAAATTAGGCCAAAAAATTGCATCTTTTGAGAACTGGGTGAAGGACATGTTTCCTTTTGGCATGACAGTTGGTCCCAGGAGGCTCTTGATCCTGTGGAGAATGTGTATCATAAAAAGCTTCTTGTCTCAGAAGTTTGGTCTAATGTGAATGGAATTGAAATTTATTTATTACTTTGGTTGGGATTGAATATGCTCATTACATCTCTAATATCCCCTTTTAACTTAACAAAAAAGATACTTCTATGCTCAAAATGTCTCTTAAAGGTTCTATTACTAAAACTCTTTATTTCACACAACATCAATTTCAAAAAGTTGATTGAGGTGAGTGTATTTGGAGTTAGGCATTATCTCCATCTATGTCCTTCTTTGCATGAAGGCTCTTCCATTGTGTGATCCCTTGTGATGATATTCTAAAGCTTAAAGGCTTGAGACTTGCATCTCAGTGCCCTTTATGTAAAAATGAGGAAGAAGCGATTGACCATCCTTTTTTTTCTTGTCCCATCTCATTATCTATGTGGAATGAGGGAGGAAAGCTTCTATGCATCCATACTCAAACAAACTGGAGGGACATATATGAAGTTTATGAATCTTACAATCTTGAGGGGAGGAAAAATCATTTTTTACAAAATTTTCCTTTTATTATGTGTTGGTTTATCTCGATGTCTCAAAATGACACTAAACATGCAGAGAAATGTCCCATTAGTGTTGCTATTTATGTCAATGCTCTAGCTTATATTAATAGGTTGGCTGCTTTGGGTGTTAATAAATCTGAATTTTTTCTCTGATATGTCTTATTTTGGTTCAATGTGGCAACATTCTACTAAGGTTAGTGGGAGGAGTCAGCAATTCTAAACTTTGGTGAGATGGTTGTCTCCCTATGCTAATTGGATCAAATTTAACATTGATGGCTATTGGAATATAGCTGCTACTGGCATTGGTGGCATTACGAGGGATGAGAAAGGAAAGTGTTTATTATATTTCTCCTCTCCATGCAATCTGCTAATCCTCTAGAAATTGAAGTGAGGGTTGTATATATGGTTGTTTTACTAGCTAGTCATGCCACCTGGTTTCTTGTGCAAATTGAGATGGATTCTAAAGTTTTGGTTGAAATATTACAAGACACAAGGGAGACATCCTGGTACATAGTATACTATATAAAAAATCAAGCTTCTCACCTCTCAGATTTATATTTTTTGAAAATTCATTCATATGGAGGGAAATAGACCAACCAACTGGTTTTGGTGCTAAATATGATGAAATTCTCATAGGGAGGAAGCCTTTTGGCACTTTGTTGAAATTGTCTGTTGGAGATCTATTAGATGCCTTATATATCAGACCCTGATGGTTTTCCTTTGGCAGTTTTATTTTGTCTATTATTTACAGCTCTCACTGGTTTTCCATTTATCTGTATTTATGCCTTTAGTGACTATCGTCCTTTACCATTTTTTCTTTTGTTCAACTTTGGCCAATTTATTTTCTATATAATGGGATAAGATTCCATTACCAATACTTTTATTTGCATCCTACTGTTGTCATGTTTTGTTTTTCTGGTTGATTAACTGCCTTGCTTACTGCTTTGATTGTAGGTTTTAGTAGTTTTGAATGTTGATGTGACCAACTACGTCCTATGTGATTTACAACTCATCTAAGTCCCCACTTCTACCCCTGAAACTACATACATAGTCATAGTCACCACTACGTCCTATGTGACTCACAACCCCTACAACTTCTTACTATGACCTCTAAGGCTAACCGATGCTCTGAAAGCAACCATCGGTGGCCCAAATGGCCAATTACTACCATGACTTTAAACTATGGACTATATGACAAGTTGACGCTGTAGTTGTCTACAACATTCATTATGAACTACTGTCTCCATAACAATCAAGTTAGGCCTTTATAACATGCTATCATTAAAAATTACATTTATTACAATCAGACCAAGGTTATTATCGATGAATTACTATTATACATTTAAAATGATCATCTTTGTAGCTCAATCTTTCTTAATTCAAGAGACTAGTAGTCTTGTGTACTCACCATTCATAATGAATAATTCAACTGGGTTAGGTCTTGTGGTTTTCTCTTCTTTATAGGGTTTTCCACATAAAAGTTGAGGTGTCTCCTTGTGCCTACATCTCTTTAATTACTTTAGTGTGTTTTTGGTTTTCATGCAATGCTACGATAATAATTTGTTACTTTACAACTACAAACCTTTCTGACACATATAGTTTATTGATAGGTTAAAATAATTAAATTTAACTTAATGAAGATTAAACTAAAGTCTGAAACCTTTTTTTTTCTCTTCTACACTTCTACCCAAAACCATTGCCTATTGATGTATATTATTTGGTCAAAACCAAAAAACCAAACCAAACCAAATAAGTTTTTTTTTTTTTTATTTTGTTTGATTCTAAAAATGCATTTTAATTTTTGTTTTTTAAAACTTTAATATTTTATTTTCAGTTATTGGTTTAGTTTCAATTTTCAGTTAGCCGCACATACCAAAATATCAAATTTTAATTAAAACATTTTATTTTATTTGAGGAGATTTTACATGCATACAATCCAATTCCTATTTGTTTATATATCTAAAACTCTACTTTTTTTACATGTATGCCACCAAAAATTTTCATATCACATAGAAAATACTGCAATTTTAACTTTTAAAAAGTGTCTTCTCATGCATAAGTATGGTTGCATTAATATAAAATTGAAGTTTAGATGTTAGACAAGTAAATACATATGAATTAAGGGGTATGCATATAATTCTTCCTATATTTTAATTTTAATTCAAATAAATAAAAAAAGACTAAAATTTATTATATATGCAATATTTGTTTAAAATAAATACATGATTGCTGAAATTAAATTGATATCATACGTATAAGATAAATTACTCTAAATATTTGTTCTTAATCAAACTCTAGCTAATAATTAATTTTGAATTTATTCATAGCATAATTGTTTAAACTCAATTAAAATTTGATTTCATCATTTTGATTTTTTCAAAATTCAATTGGTTTGATTTTACGAATTTTAGATTTGTGTTGCAATAGGTTTGACCACTTTTTTATCGAGTGGCTCTGACAATTCTTCGAACCATTTTAGGGTTTCTTCAAGAGTAATTAATTTTTTCCCTTTCTTTTGGGAAAACTTTAGATCTTTCTTCCTACATCTCTATTCTGATCTTCTTATTGATTTTAGGGGCTTTGCCCCCTTCTTACACATCGACACTTCTTGTTCCTCTCTTCTCTCTTCCCCTCCTCATTCTGTTCTTGGTTATGTGCCAACCCTAAGTAGGAAATGGTTAATTTCTTCTAATCTTTCTAATTAGTCTAGGTTTAAATTTTCTTTTTCTCTAGTGCACATAATAAAGTAGTTTATTTCGATTATGAGGTTGAAGATGGTTCTAAGCAATGGGATGTTGCTCTGATTGGATATGCTTAAGGCAGAAAGCCTATCTATGGGAATCTCTTCAGTATATTAGTAAGAACTAAAAATTAAAAGGCTCGATTGAGCTTTAATCTCTCACTGAAGGCTTCTTTCTTTTTAATTTTACTTGTTTGGAGGATTTAAAAATGATTTTATCTAGAAGCCCTTAACTTATTGGGGAATAAAACATTTATTTTCAAGAAGTGAACTATTGATTTTAAGCTTATGCATGAAGATTTCAAAGAAATCTGGATATGGGTTAAATCCCCTAATCTTCCTCTATTTTGTTGGCCTGAAAATGGTATTTCTAAAATCATGAGCAAGATTGGTATATCTCTTACTGTTGATTCTTTAACAGTCAAAAGCTCTTGTTTCTTATTTGTTAGGGTAAATGTTAAAATATATTTTTTAAGAAATAAGGGGTTTCTTATCTATGTGGTTCTTAATTGGAAACTTTTGCCTTTTAGTGCCTTTTCTTTCTTCTCCCATAACCCTTCAAGTTCCCTAAAGTTTCTTCTCTACTTGCCAATGCTACCCCAACTTTGAGAGGAAGAAATCATAGTATAAATAATATTCATCCTAGATTACAGAAAAATAGAAGTGAATCTATTAAAACTTTTAGGTCCTTTAAAGGTCCTGTGAACATTCAAATTATTTTATTGTCTTTTATTCCTTATCTCAATCTTAATATTCCTATTGTGTCCTAATCTATTAGCAATGAATCTTCTGCCAATACAAATATTATTTCGGCTTTTGTTGTTAATAATGAGGTCTCTTCTAACTCGAATATTGTTTTAAATCTAAATTTTCTAAATTTAGTTGATGCAGGTAATCTGAAGCTATTATAAACATTGTTATATAATCTGTGATTCCCACTTCTTCCTAGAAAATGATAATTGGGGTATTTTTGAATTCAATGCTATTAATATTATCTGTTCTCAAGGTGGTGGTATGGCTATTATCAATGCTTCTAATTTTTGCTCTGATTTTGTTTCATCTGGGTTTTTTAAAAACATTATAAACATTCATAGTTCCAATATTTATGTTAGGTATAAGAAAGGCAAAACTAAATGATCTATTTGCTTCTTGTTTTTGTTTATTTTCCATGCTTCATTTCTTTATTATTTTTTTTATAATATTTCTTTCTAAGTTGGCAGCTTGGAATATCAGAGGGTTCAATAGTGATACTCGGCTTGTTGATAGTAAAAGTTTTCTTAAAGAGCATAAGCTTGATTTATTATGTCTCTTAGGAACCAAATTTACCTCTTCATTAACTTTTGAATTAGTTATTTTAAATTATTTCAAAATTTATTCCAATAAAAGCAGTGTAGGAAATATTAGTCTTGTTGACGATGGGAGGATTTGGATCCATTGAAATAAAGATATTTTTAATTTTTCAATTATTGAATTTGTCTCTCACTTCATTCATGAGCATGTCTATATTTCATCTTCTATCAATTTTAATGTGAATGCTATTCATACAGATAATAGTGCTTATATTAGTAAAATTTTATGGAATTCTCTTGTTATTATTGTTGATAATATGTCTTCTCCTTGGATCATACTTGGAAACTTCAATTGCATCATCAGATTAGATGTGAAAGCGGGTGGTTTACCTCTCTTGCCTTGTAAGCTTTATGATTTTAACAATTATATTGTGAATGTTGGTATTATTGAGTTACATAACTTTGATTATTCTTATACTTTGTATAATAATGAATTGAATAATCCCATTAGATGCCTCCTTGATAGAGATCTTTGTAATGTTCATTGGATAAAATTTTTTCTGATTCCTTTTTTTAAGCCTTAAATGCTTAATCTTCTGATCATCATCCTATTATGATTTCCTTAAGTAATTATTATACATTTATAAGAATTATTTCATTTTTTGCCCCAATGTTTTAAACATTGTGAATGTGGCTTGGAATATTCCTTTTAACGGGGTCCTTTTTTATTTATAATAAAGTCCATAATGTTAAATTGGCTTTTAAATGGTGGCATGGGAATTCCTCTACTATTTTATCTAGTTACATTGTTGAACTTAAATGTCAATAAAATTATACTATATATCAACTTGAAAATTCTTGTATTTCTAATGACCTTCTGAAGCAAGATTTTCTAGTCTAAAAGAATTTTTCTGATGTTATTTTTTATTATTATAAATGGAATAAGCAAAGATTTAAATGCTTTTGGTTAACTAAGGAAGTGGATGGTGTTAAATTTCTTTTCAAAGAGCTATATTTAGTATTATTCTAAGTTTATTAAAGAGGTTTTTTGTCAATGATAAACATTTTCATACTCATGAGGATATTGTTAGTGAAGCTATTTTCTTACTCTAATATGCTTAAGAATCAAGTTAATAATGATAATTTTTAGGGGATTATTTTCCTATTAATCATTATCTTTGAGATGATACTCTTTTATTGACTCAAAGTATTTTTGATGAAGATACTAATTTTTTTTATTGGTTCTAATAAAGCTCCTGGATTTGATGGTTCGACTTCAAAAGTTTTTAGAAATACTTGGGATATTGTTGACACTCACTGTATTTCTGATATTAATTATTTTTCTTACCAATGCCAATCTCACTCATATAGTTAATCATTTTGTTATTGTGCTTATTCCTAAGATTTTTTATGTTATGTATTTTTTAATTGTCATCCTATTTTTTGTGCGGTATTTTTTAGAAATCCATTTACTATTTTGTTGGCTAATAGACTTAGAGTGATTCCCTAAGATCATTCATTCTGCTCAAGCTGCTTTTATTAGTGGTCGTGATATTGTTGATAATATTATATTAGTAAATGAGCTTCTGTATAGCTTTAATTCTAGTTATTGTGATAAAACATTTTGTGCTAAAATTGATATTACTAAAGTTTTTGATAAGCTTAATAAGTATTTTTTGTATAAAAAGTTGCAAACGGTTTGTATTTCTTGTATTTTCTTTATTAGATTACTGCTTGCACTTTTGATGTTAAGTTTTCTATTAATAGGTAGGGTTGTCCTCTTTCTCCTTACCTGTTTATTCTCATTATAAATTCTCTTTCTGTTATGTTTGATACCAATTGGCTAGAGATAATTATGTTGACACTATATATTATTTGATTTATGTTGATGGCATTTTTCTCTTTAGCAAAGTTGATTCTCATCATATTAATTCTGTTAATATCTTTAATAATTTCAGTAAAACTTCTAATCTTTACATCAATATTTCTAAATATGTCTTTGCTTATTCTAAAGCTATTGATGGTAATCTTAAATAGCATATTTGTACTTTATGTGATTTTCCTATTAAACATTTACCTTGGGATTAACTTGATGTAATTATAAAACCTTTTAAGTTGGTCATTGCTGATTGTTATAAATTTATTGACAAAATTCATATTTAGCTTGCAGGTTGGAAGAAAAAAACTTTTAGCAGCTGATGGTGGACTTAAATTAATTAAATTCACTATTTGGAGCAACTTTTATTATTGGTTTCATTCCACTTCATTAACTAAATGTTTAAAAAGAAATATTTCTACTTTAATTTGTAATTTTTTTTTAATATTGATGATAATAAGATGCTTCACACTTTTTTGTGGACTAATATTATTTTACCTAAGCATGTTAGGGGCTTTGGTTTACCTTCCACGACTCTATTAATATAATGCACAAAATCAAAATTTTTGAAAATTTAATAATTTTTATTCTGATTTGTGAGATTGAATTTTCAATCGTTATGGTTTTTTTTTGGGTAATATTCATTCTACTTCTATTCCTTTTGGAAAGAGCTTATCAAAATCACTAATAAATTTATAAATATCTTAAGTTTAAAATTTATTAAAGGTTGTCATTTAATTTTTTATTTTATCCCATAATTTGATGCCATTTCTCTTCAAAAGCGTTTTGGAGATTATATTTTTACTTGATCAAATTTTTCTCTAAGGGTCCATT
>NW_018165201.1:869651-904558 GCF_001263595.1 Phalaenopsis equestris | reverse complement strand
AACGTCCTTCCGAAGCGGGCAACGGGATTCCAATTACGATGACCGACAACTTCTTACGGGCAAAACCTACACCAAAAATAGTGCCGACAGGAGGGTGATCCACTTATAGGAAAATCCTGACGACAGGCTATACTAAGACAACGTCGGATCACCCCCATGGAGGAGAGAAATCGAACAATGTCGACTAAGGTACAAAGGCAGTCGAAAAATGTCTTCTCCCTATAGGTCTCCTGATTTGAACCACCAAAGAAGCTCAAGATGTTAGTCTTAGAGTCGTATAAAGGACAATCAGATTCAAACGACCACCTCGTGTCATTTGCATCACCCATATGCCTATTGAAAATTTATGATGCCTTTAAATGTATGCTCTTCTTCATGATGTTGAGATCAACCGCATTAAGGTGGTTTGACGGATTTTTTGTAGAAGAAACCACCTATTTTGTGGAGTTCTAAAGACTCTTTCTATCGTACTTTGGAAGTACCTTGAGGCCTAAGAAGAGCACTCAAACCCTGCGACAGCTGAAGCAGAGAGCCAAGGAGACCTTGAGATCATTTTTTGCATGCTTATAGAGGTAAATGCTAAACGTCAAGGACTTGAAGCCTGATATGGCCCAAGTCGCGCTAGCACAAGGAGTGAGGTCGGAGAGATTCAGTTTCAACCTTGAGCTAGTAGAGCCATAGAGCTTGGTCAAACTGCTGAAGATGACCAACAAGTACAGGAAGTTCTATAAATGTAATAATCAAGCAAGTATTCCACAAACTGAGCCTCTCTGCTAATCAGATGACTGCATCAGCCAATTAGATGTATGGATTCTTTAACAGAAAGAAGGAAGAGCTGTAAGGGTTGGGCTCCCTGTAAGTCGGGGAGAAAACGAGAAACAATTTACGCTCACAAAAGATTTTTCTTGTAGTGGATTCACCCTAAACATGTAGCACTATATTTGATTGACCGTTGCTAAATGATTTCAGAGCAGTGATCTTTACTTACCATGTTGTTATGAAGTTTCCGAGAGATGAAGAAATTATCACGGTCAGTGGTGACCTGGAGCAGTCTCGAGTCTACTACTTGTGACCCATAAGAATGTAGAGTATGATCCTCTGGACATCGAAAATGCAAAGGAAGGTGGCCTCGAGACCAACGAGCCCATCTGTGAGGTTCCAGAAGTCAAAGAAGAACCAGTTAGATGTTTTATGATAAATGAAGCTTTTGATGTAGGTCACAGGAAGCTGTTGATCCAACCCTCCAAGAAAATCAACATGTTTTTTTCTTGCGTGGACAATAGCTGAGATGCCTGACATGTTGATTAATGTCGTGTGCCACATATTGAATGTCAATCCATCGGCTCAAGCCATGAAGCAGAAAATCAGAAGCTCAGCTATGACATTAGCGGGACCCATCTGAGAGGAAATACAGAAGCTGGAGGTGGTGTACATTCCAGAAGTGCATAGCCCACCTGAGTCTCCAATGTGGTGATGGTGCAAAAGGCCAAAAAAAATGGAGGATGTGTGCGGACTTCACCAATCTGAACTCTGCTTTCCTAAAGGACTCTTACCTTCTACCAGGGATTGTTGCTTTGGTGGATTCGTCATTCGACCACTTAGTCCTAAGTTTCCTCAATGCATTCTCTGGGTATCGCCAGATCAAGATGCACTCAACTAATGCGTAAAAGACCGCTTTTATTACTAGTGAGGGAGTTTTTTATTACAATATAATGCCCTTCATATTTTAAAATATTAGGGCGACCTACCAACGCCTCGTGAATGTAATTTTTTTTCCAATAAAAAAATGAAGAAACATTGAGGTTTATGTGGATGATGTATTGGTTAAGAGTCGTTCAGTCCATCAACGCATTGAGGATCTAAAAGAAACCTTTCTAACACTTAAAAAGTTGTACATGAAACTAAACCCACTGAAGTGCACCTTTGCAGCCGAGACAGGCAAATTCCTAGGGTATTTGCTAACACATGAAGGCATAAAGACTAATTCGGAAAAGATTCAATCACTCCTTGATATGTCCTCCCCTAAAAGCACTAGCTCCTTGATTGTACAAAAATGCCCACTCAGGTGGAACAACCCCCACTTGAACAGGAGGAGGGGGGCAAGTCGACATCAGGGACATGAGCCTTTCCTTCCCTCCAAAGGGTGTCGCTTTCCATATGATCTCTAAACCCTCGTCCCTCCTCAGAATTGGTCTCAATAAAGATAAAGCGGAAGGCGTGACTCTCCTCACCTCACTCTTACGGAGATTTAAACAAGGCGTCTCCTATCATCGCGAGAACTCCTCAAGCTGACGGGTGCACTGATGGGCCTCGGGACTCGGGAAGGCTAGGCTATCAGGAAGGGCCCCCCTAACTCCCTTCCAAAGGACCTAGAAAATTACACAAAGGTCATGAGAATGCATTTCACACAAAAATAAATAAGAAAATAAGTAACACTAACTGTCATCATCCCCCTTGGCCGACCTGATCGAGTCAGACCAATTCGACCTCTACCGAGTGCGGGAGGATCGTCTGTCCCCTGAGACCTCTTCAAAGCCACCCTTTCTCCAGTAGCTTTCTCCTGAGCAACCTGTCAGATGTCGGTCTATCTCTACAAATCCTCAATCATGGTATCAACACCATCCAATGGAATCATGTGTTTGATCATGTTGGGGTCAAGGTAATAAAAAAAAAGAGATGTGTTGACCCTAAATCAGTGCCCTGTGGTCTCGAAATTCCCTGGCAATGTCTTCACTTTGTTCACCTTGCATTATGTAGAAGTGTGGATCCCCCATTCATTCACACAGGATGCGACCAAGAACTTCATCTTACATTTCTTCACTTTATTCTCAAGCCCCAACAATTGAATCCTTGTTCCGACAACAAACTGAATAATCCATCATGATCAATCCTGATAAAAAAGAAATGATTGAAGAGTTTGATCGAAAACGGGATTTTCATCCTCTGATAGAAGAGCTCATAATTCATGATGGTGATCAGGTTGGGAAGGATATGAGTAGGGATGATAGCATAACAATTGAAGATTTTCGCAAATATCAACAAAACGATGGACAAGACCCATCTTAAAGTGATCTTGGATGACATAAGGTCGCAACGCATTCGTGGTTGGTGAATGGTCGCAGAATAATCATATGATTCATAACACAATGATCATGATTCTCTTCAAAGTTCGCCACAGATAGAATCGAAACCTCAATAACAGGAATTGAACCAAACATATCTTGGGAGTATTTCCAAACCATGGAGCCTACGACACTATGCGGAAAAGAAGAAGAAGATAATAGCAAAACCCGAAGAAGGGAAAAACAAAAGCATAACCTAGAGGAAGAAAAAGGAATGGAAGCCCTCAATTATTTCACAACTAAATATGTAAATAAATGTGAAAGGGTTTACTTGGAAAGCTGAAACGCCGCTAAAACGACTGATGTGACTGAACTACGTGTTATGTAAGTAATTATTATTAGAAATAGAAAAATACTTTATTTTATTTCATTCCTTATTTATTTATATACACAAAAAAGAGGAGGGACGTCGCGCTAAACCATCGGTTACAACTGAGAAAGGAAAAATCTAACTAGCGGATCGTTCGCGGCTTCATCCGAGAGAAACTCTTGATGGCAAAGTAGTTCTTACATAAACTTGCCACCCAACCTGAAAAGATCATTCTAGCTATCCCTAGGTTGAACATCGATGGCCTCTTTAACGAACAACAGTTCCAAAACACAGACACGTCGTTTTCCCACAATCAGCGAGTATCTCCACTCGAAAAACCGCACGTTCCTCAAGCAGTGCAACCACTTCCTCCTCCACCTGATCGACTCTCTCAAGAACCTCAGTAATTTTTCTATCAACATCTCCTCAAGGATACCCTATAAAATGAAGAAAATGCTCCTTTATCTTAACAAGGAAGTGATGCATAAAGTCAGAGGACACATGGTGCCCTCTGATCGCCTCCCCTTCCCTTGCAACACCTGAAGAAACTTGACGGCCCGCACTTTGGTCGCCACTGAGAGATAAGTATTCCTCCATCCTTCGACTCTAGCATCATAATCGTTAACTCTTTGACCCTCAACATCCAACTCAACACCATGCTTCGGTACACTTAGTTCCTTCATATCAGCTCTCCCAGCGGCAACCAGTTCTGTATTCACTCCCTTAACTGCAACTTGGTCCACAATCACCATATCATCCTTAAGGACCAACATTAATATCTACCTATACATAATTGGCAGTCTGAACTTCATTTGTTGCACTAGCAAAAATATGTAAAAGACAATTCAAGATACATACCAAGAATCTTCCCCCATTCAGGTGTGGTGTAAGAAAAAATATCCTCACTTTCTTTCCCCTGTCCCCCAATTTTAGAAGAAAAACTGCTCTTAGTGAATCAAAGTAATATCTCGGCCTTAACTGATGCCTCTTCAAGACCCCTCTGGAGAACCACGGCCGTCGCAACCACCTGGACGGACAATCTCTTTTCCGCAGTAGGAACACTCACCCTTGTTGAGTGTCCCGTAGGATGATCATCGGGATAACTTCTTTCCTACCCCACAATCCTAATATGGGGTGAGCCTACAAGGAAACCAGAAGAACCAGATCAGCTCTCACGATTGCCAGTTCCTACTCACCCCTTTCATAGATACCTCACTCGTCGGCTTACGCTTCACGTCCAACTTATCACTCATGGATTTATGGAGGACACTCTTATCGAAAGGCGTTGCTCCTTCGCCAGACATCACGAAAAACACGAAAAGAGAAGAACACAAGACAAAGGAGCAAGAAGAAATAGTGACGGTGCAAACCTCCCTTAAATTCTTGTTATAATGGTCCGGGCATGAAAATCCAATGAAGTTCATTATTACACAATGATGTCATTTAATTATTTTATATATGTTAAAAAAATTATCTTATCCCCGTATATTGTACAACTTTCAATGAGTAAGAGAACTTGAGAACTAAATATGTACATACAAAAATATGTCAGCACAAATCTCAAGGTAGATGAACAATTTAAGAAGAATATGCGATCGATCGAACATAGCCTTCAATGATTGTTTTTTGCCTCAATTTTGGCAAGAAAAACATCTTGTTTGAATGATCGGCGAAGGTCGCAGGAGAAGCTCCCACAGGGCGATAATTAGCCTTCAGGACGATCAATAGGGAGCACTCTTTTGGACTAAATATCGATCGAGTTAAGACTTACTAAACGATTGACAACTCACATTGATTGAGTTAATCCCCGATCTTATTATTTGATAATAACTCTGAAGTTCCAAAAAGTCCATATGAAATGTCCATGATAAGGGGATTGATAATCTTAAAATATATAGTGTTTTTAGACACATTTTTATACATATTTTTAAGATATTGCGCTTTAAGGGAAGATATTTGTGTGTTTTTCTTTCACGTACAAGTAAGAAGATGAAAATGCTAAAAGAAGTGAAAAAAGATCAAATATGGAGCAAAATGCAAAAATGGTGCAAAAGTATTTTGGCGCCTAAGCGGCATAACTGGCGCTTACGCGTTGGTGAAACAGACAAGGCAGCGCCAAAGTTTCAGAGGCCCCGTGCTTAAGCAGCAGTGACAGTTGGTTGACGAGTTAATTCATTTTAATGAATTTCGAAGGGACATTTGATGATCCTATTAGCTAAAATGGGTGGCTATAACCACCAAGGACAAAAATATAATTAAAAGACTTACGAAAGAAGACATCCCTTGGTAAATACATCAAATCAGGACACATTTTGAAGAGATACCAAGACACCTCTTGAAAAATTATAACAGAAGGAAGTTGAGACTTTTAGTAGAGTCCTGAGAAGCTCTTGAAGAAGTTCGTGGAGAAGTTTTTGAAGAAAATTTAAGGCACCACAAATTTATTTTTCCTTTTGTTTTAAGTTTTATTTTGAGAATTAAGAGTGTTGTAAGAGAGAAGGGATTCAAAGGAACTTCAAGAGTTTGATGGAGGATTTGAGATAAGTTTTTATCTTTGTTTTAAACTACTTTTGATTTTAATCGAGACTTCTTGTTAGTTTGACAATGATTTCTACTTTTAAACGAAAGTATGGTTTTGTTTTCTTTATGGATTCTGAGTAGTTTTATTTATTTTTCTCCTTAAAATGATAAGTAATTAAAGTGTTGGATGGAAGTTGTGGAGAACATTAATCTTTAATGTTGGAAGAAGTTATCATGATTTAATTCCTTGCACTTCATTTACTTCTTAATCTGGCCCATCTAGATGTTAAAATTTGTTGTGAGAACATGTAAGAACTGGGATGGTATTGTCTCAGTCAACAATTGGAAAGAATCACATGAGATTATATGAATGAGAATGTAGTTCATATGATTGAGTGTAAATAAATAGGGAAATAATCTTTGAACAGTGTAGAGTTAAAGGACTTTAGATTGACAGACTAAAGCCCCCAACTTGTTTTATTGTTTTAGGCTTTAATACGAGTTGTTGCCCTCAGGTGGAGAGAACCGAGGGAACTCTAGAGTGAGAGCTAGCATCTTCCCAGCCTAATCGGTCTTCAGAACTATTCAAACTTTAAATTATCAATGTTCTTTATAGCATCTCTAGTAAGGTTAAAGAATAATATTGATCCTATTTGGCACAACACAATTTGAATATTTCCACAACATAATTAGTATACTTACTACTGATTCATGATAACGAGAAAGATATTTCTTATTCAGTGCTTTTCTTTTACATAAACTCAAGTTATGTTTTAATAAGTTTTTATTTCATTTTAAAACATTAAAAATAACAAAAAGAGTTTAAATTTCATTCCTGTGATAAAAACTATAGTTTAAGTATTTGTCTTTTTAAAGTAGAAAGTTTGTTGCTTTAATTATCACATACTGTGAACAATCCATGTAGGTTTGATATTCAATGTTTAATCAAAAAGTCATATATTACTTGATAATGATACCTATACTTGCGTAGTATCCCAATATATATTAAGTTAAAAAGTTAAATTCTTTTTTTCTCCAGGATCAAGTTTTTGGTATTGTTACAAAATAAGGAAAGATAAGTGAAAAATATAATCAAATGGAGGTTGATGACGCTCTCGATACAAAAAAATTATAATTCGAGTAAAACATCATTATAAATTTCATTGCTACATCAAACACACAATTACAGAAGATGAAAAACATGAAATTTATGTAAAACACATGTTAGAATTATTAATTTTCAATTCTACATAAAATCTTCAAGATGCATGCGATCATTCAAAATTGAGGATATTTCTCAACTTGCAAAAAGATTTTATCTTGAAAACTTCATAAATAAATAAAAAAAACAAAACTTGAAAATTCAGGGCCCGTTTGGCGTCGTCGATTAGCCGCGGGGTGTTTTCAAAACGTCGACATTGGTGTTTGTTTTCTTCGTCTGCGCTGTGTTGCGAGATAAACTATTTTTCTTTTGTATTGCATGCCGCTCGCGGGTTCGACCCCTCATCCTGCATACGGAGAAAATTGTTTATGGCTTTGCTCTCCCTGCGATCGTGCGTCCGATGTAATTCACGGTATTATTCACATGGTCGCACGTCCTGTGTTATTCACAGTGTTATTCAAGTTGTTATTCACAACATTATTTGCGCGGTCGTGCGTCTGTTGATTCCCGGTGTTATAGTAGTTGTTTTCAGATGTTATTACTTTGTTATTCATGGTATTATTTGCGACTTTTGTCAATCGTTGATTTGCAGTGTTATTCGCGTGGTTTATAAAAAAAACATTAATTTTAAATTAGTAAATGTTAAATACAAAATAAGTATTTAGTAATATAGATTTAATAGATTAATATACAATTAGATTTATTTAACATGGTGCTAATTTATATATAATAACAATTGATTTTAACTTTGCTGAATATGTATTAAAACATAATAGTTGTACTATATTCGTATTAATTACTGTACTAAACTCTTAAAGTATAAAATAATTTAAAAATTATATCTATAAATAGTTTACGTATTATTAATATTAAGTTTAAATTTGTAGTATTATAATAAATATTGATTGCACTAAAAAAATAATAACAAATATTAGCAGATTTATTATAACTATGACAGTTCCGTCGTAAACGTCATTAGGCAAAATGATAATTTATCCAGAAATAACTGTAGATCAGTTGTTTCCATACGCACAAACCAAAAAGACTGGGACTGCCAACTTATCCAAAGCACTTATCTGAATCAGTTGCTTATTAGCAAATTATCAATAATATGAATCAAACTTTTAGAATTTCTCAACAATTTGATATTTCCGTCAAATGTGAAGATGAATTTATTGTGAGTCATTCATAACATAATTTTATATTAATAATGATATTGCAATGTGTTTCAATGTAAAATCAATGATAATGCAATGTGAGTCATTTATCTGTTTGTTTTCTTTTTCTGTTGGAAAGAACTCATGAATAACATGTTCACAGTCCTTCATGCAAACATTAGTTTACTTTTTAGTATTTCCGATTTGGGATTAAAATGAGGGAGAGGGATCGCGGAAGGTTTTTCATGCAAATATAATTTTTTTTTTTTCAATTACAACCTTATCTAAAATTAAAAAAAAAAACTAATTAAACATATTTTTTAAATAGAATATAAAAATTTAATAAATAAAATATTATACTAATATTGTTTATTTATTATTTAATTAAGTTGAGCCAAATAGAGCCGAGTACAAACGAACAGATCTTTATTTGTGTTCGGTTCGTTTATAAATTTAGCTACAAATTTTATTTTTATTTGACTAGTCTGCATAATGACGAAACTAAGCACAAGTTACTTAGTGAGTCGAGCATGAACTGTTCGCGAACAACAAATTTCTTTGACAGACCGAACTATGAAGAAGTGCCCAATACAATTCAAAACGTTTATTCATAATAACTAGATTAAAAAAAATGTATTTTCTCACTTTAAATTATTATCAACATTTTTTCATTTAATTTCAACTATTAATTTATTTTATTTAGGAAAAAAATTAAGTTTAATTTATTTTAATTCCGCCCCCATTTTTAAATTCTATTTAAGACACCACATTTACATGATCAAAAATATGTATTTAATTTTTAAAATTAAAATAATGATTCTTTTTCTCACCGGACATGAAATATTTAGGAGTACAAATATAAAAAAAATAAATCTAGATATTAAATATATAAATAGATAGAAATTAGGTGGTATTTATATAAATGCCCCCAAATTGAAAAAAAAAAACTTTACATACATACCACTCAATTCCAATGTATTTACATTTCTAATATCTAACAAACATACCTACCTTATCTATGCATGAATAAGGGTCTGTTTGGGTCAGTTGCAGCTTATCCAGCTTATGCTGATAAGCAGCTTATCTTGATAATTTGTTGATGATCAACTGATCCGGATAGGCTGACTGGCTGTTTAATTATAAATAAATGATAAACCTGCCCCTGTTTTAGATAAGTTGCTAGCTGTTTGATTTGTGCGTTTTTGTAAACAGATGATTTGCAGATTTTATTAGTTAATGAACAATCTGACACGTAAAATTGGTATTGCTCTAAAAAAAGAACAATATCTACCATTTTGCTATTTTAGAACTAATTAACCTACTTCAGAGTCACTTGACACATATATGTCGCCAAAAATTTGATATTTACAATTTTACCAACATTCTTAATGCAATCTTAAAAGGGAGATAAAAATGAAGATTCAAGAATTCTTAGAAGAAAAATTCTAGAC
Source organism: Phalaenopsis equestris (assembly GCF_001263595.1). Taxonomy (NCBI): domain Eukaryota; kingdom Viridiplantae; phylum Streptophyta; class Magnoliopsida; order Asparagales; family Orchidaceae; genus Phalaenopsis; species Phalaenopsis equestris. The sequence continues at coordinate 894,836 of NW_018165201.1, read as the reverse complement.
ACAAAAAAAACAAAAATTATGGGCATGTATGTTAGTGACATCTCTATCCCACATTACCGATGATCCGACCTCTTTAGCTTTACTCATTTTTTACTGTGAGACAAAGGGATGGTAAGATAACATGCATGTAATAAAAAAAATATACCTTTTATGCATAGGAAAGATGGCATGTAGGTTAAAACTGAAAAATGATGCATTGTTAGCTGCAACATCAAAGAAAAATCTATAGAAATAAAAAATGACCAATATGAATGTTTATGAAGTTAATGAAATGAAGGTTTCTTCAATGGAGTTTCCACCACCGTAAATATTCAGCATCTTCAAAATGAAGGTTTCTTCTATGAAAACGTATAAGGGTACTAAACCAACAAGTATCAAATCTTACTCCATTTTGTGAAAGAAGAGTGCATGAAATGATGATCATCATGCACATTTGTTACGCAATCTATAAGTTTCTGTTTGGATTGATACTCTTCCTATATATTTAACTAACATTAACAACAACATAAGACATCCGATGAGTAAAAAAAAAAAAAAAAAAAAAGTTATCATGTGTTTTCATATGACTATCTGCTATAATAATGTTCTTAACCAGATCTTTGTCTTGACCTAGACATAAGACCACTTAACCCTCATCCATAAACATTGGATGTGTGTTGCCATATGAATCTATTAATGTACACTAGAATGCTACGGACAAATCAAAGTGAAAACTGTGTTTTTTTTTCCAACAAGTACCAAGCTTCAACAGGCTTATAAGAAACTATTTGTGGTATTAAAAGCATCAAGTACCTAATCTCTCAAATTGTCAAACGCATCAAGATCATCATTCAACAAGTACCTCTCTCCAATTCCCAGAACGCATCTAGAACGCCTTTTCATCTTCAACTAGAAACTGCAAATAACCAACTTTTTCTGACATTTAAAACAAATAAAATAGAGGAGCAGATGTAAAAATAAAAAAACCAAGTGTTTCTAACTGTAACCATCAAACCGAGTAGATGCAGAGTTTAGGGAAAGGCATAAAAATGAAAACCAAGTGCTTCTGGCTTATAAAAATACATAAACATTATTTCGGTTTGTGGATCCAACCCCAACATAAAACTGCATAGATGCAGAACACCAACCGTAACCACAAAGCACAAAATATCATAACATTGTCACAGATCAATGAAGGAGGAGAGAGGGGAGAGAAGATGAGACGAGGGAGGAAGAAGAAGAGGGAGGAGAGAATGGAGCACGAATTTTTTTTACCATAAATGATCGTCTTCTCGGTAGCTAGTGCGACGATCCAGGGGTAGTGATGAGCGAGGCCAGTGAGGGAAAAAAGGGGTCAGCAAAAGCGATACACACCTTATGCCCCGCGTTCACTGTTTAACATAAACAGTGAAACATTGTTTTGAAATACGCCGAGCAAACACATGATCCAAAAGGTAAGGTGGCGTTTTCAAAAACACCGCCGCACTTTTAAGCTATCCCAAATGGGGCCTAAGTGTATTTCAACTTTTTTTTTCTTAAATAAAAATGACATTATTTTTTGGTTTTATAAGAAAAATTGGTGCAGCATAAGTGTAAAAAGTGAACTTTAGATATTTGGGTGTAATTACATAAGAATTTGGTGGTATTTAGAGCTATCAAAACTGTTTGTTGTTCGAGAACAACTCATGTTTGGTTTGTTAAGAGTCTCGTATTCGGCTCATTCGCTAAGTTAACGAGCAGAACAAAAAAAATTTTTGTTCGTGTTCGGCTCGTTTTGGCTAGAAATACTACTCATCAATTTAGCTTAGTAGTATTTTTAAAAAAATTAATTGACTGCAAGGCTACAAAGATTTATAATCAATTAAAAGTATTAATGAAGAAAATAGAATAAAATTTATTAATTTAGACATTAATTAAGAAGATAGAAAAAAATTATTAAATTAGATTTTAATATATTATTTTCAAATTTTGCACAACCCTTAACATTTTATGGCTATATAATTAGTGTTGTTAAAACTACTTTTATTCTCGCGTTCACCGTTGGTGGCATGTGCAGTAAATGCTCCCAAATTTGGCCTAATTTTTTTATGCGGACTCCTGACGTAATTCTACGTGCGACAATGATTATTCTTGAGTTATTTTTAAATTATTTTTGATTATTTTCAATAATTTAAAAATAATTCACGTTGTTTATTTTTGAGTTATTTTTAAATTATTTCATAATACTTAGAAATAACATAAAATAAAATAAAAATAACTCTGGGAATAATAATCGCCGCTAAAATGAGACAAAAAGAACACACGCACGAGCGACGAGCGGGAGGGAGTGAGAGAGAAGACGCTGAAATCTGCGGGGCTGTTCCGGCAAGATAAATGATGCTGCAAAGAATCTAGGGTTGTCGCGGCTCGCACTCCGCTGAAAATGGTTTTGGTCGCCTTTGTTCCCTGGAAATGTGTCGATATGGAGCTGAAGACGTAAGACTCCATCTTGTTTTCTATTTTAATTTGGTCACGGAGGATTTGCGGTGCCTTTTTGACTGATCGAGCCGCTGACAGCTCACATCCGTGCTTGAACGTCTGAGCTACTTTCGGCCTGGATGGACTGTTTTATTTTTTTATAATTTTTTTTCCGCTGCAATTATTGCGTTTTTATTGCGATTTTTCTGCTGGTCGGGCTGTGAGGTTTTGGTTTTTTTAAGAGGTTGTTTTAGTGTGATTATGTAGTTAGGGTTATGATCTCTGTTGTTTTTAAGTTGCTGTTACTCGTTCTGTACCCTTTGGGGGCTTATCTGGTGGTTGCATTGATCAGGTACCAAGAAGAGGACCTTGATTTTGTGTAGTAGCTGGTTGCTGTAGCTGCCAGTATTTTGGCAGTGTTGGAAGCCAGTGGGGAAACTTACATTTGTTTTTGGTCAAGGGTTTGCGTTGGAGCTGGGTCGGCACTTGCAGTGGATTTATATTTGGGAAGATTATTAAACGGAATGATTAAATGGCACTGAAGGTTGCACCGCAGAAGGCTGCTGAATTTGCAATTTCATCTATTGGGCTTGGGTACGATATTGCAGATGATATTCGGTTGAAATACTGCAAGAGGGAGTCACCTGTTCCTTGTTTGATCGACCTTGATTGGGATGAGACTCAGGATATTGTCCTCCCTGGTGGGATAACTGTACCCAATGTTCCCAAGGCCATCAAGTGCGATAAAGGTGAAAGGATGCGATTCAGATCCGATGTTCTCTCTTTTCAACAGGTGATGTTCTCATTTTGTTTTCGTCTCTTCCCACTTTCTAATTTCTTATTGGCTTTTTAAAAAAATCTCATATACAAATAAGCCGTCATTGTCATGCCGCTAACTTTATATTTGTGAGGCTAATACATTTTGATGATGATATTCTCATTTCAAAATATCGGGCTCCATTGAAAGTCTGGTCATTGAACTTCTTGTTTTCAATGCAAAAGCATTCTGATATGTAAGATCTGTCTATTTTTTACTTGTTTATTAAGTTTATGTTTAACTGGTTTGGTGCTCTTATTTTGAATCTGGTTTTGACTTTGAAGCTTTTATTTGGAGGTTGATAATGTTTTAAAGAATCACATTTTCTCCTTTTTCAGCTACATAAAACTCACATTAATTCTGTATTGTGTTGTAATGATACAATGGCTTGTTTGTTTGATGGAACACCATATTTTACAGCCATTTGTTATCTAAAACTATTTGGGGTTCTTAAAATTTGATCTGCTATTGACCAACAAGCAATTTGGGTACTTGAAGAGATGAATTTTTTGTTTTTTGGGAGAACTTGGGACACTTGTCTCTTGGATGGCTAAATCCATTTGAGATATCTAAACCACACCTAAATAAGAAACCTCAAGCAGCAGAGAACAAGAATGGTTCGAGCCGTCTTGTGTGAGAGATATTTGAGCAAGTCGCTTAACCTCACAACAATAATAAATAGCATGCATGAACCCAAAAAGTGACAACTTGATTTTAGAGTTTAAATTCAAAATAAAATTAGGCAGATAATATAATTACCATGTTAAGTGAAACCTTCACTTTCAAGACATTACTTAAATGTGAAGTCCAATAAGATCTCCTTTTTGTTCTCATCTTCAATTTGATGATTATTATGCCAATTTTACAGATTGTTGAAACTTGGGGATGCTTTTACACTTCATGATTTTTTTTGGATTCCTTTCAATAACCTTTGGTGTCTTTTGTGATCCTCATCTAATTTTTGATTTGATGATGTTGGTTTGATGGTGTAATCCATGTCAAATGAACTTTGAGGTAGGTATCCCAAATATGGAGCTCAATTCATGGAATTATGTAACATAAGATTGATGAAAATTGAATGTATGGGAAGCAGGCTTTATCCCAAGTCTTCTGAATTGGGGGAATTAAATGTTTTTTGCAAGCATGCTACTATAATTACCGACTTTTTTAAACCATAGATTTGCGGATGGAAGGTTATACGTGTCTTTAAAGTGATGTCCATCGTGGCCCATAATGACTTCCAAAAGTTGCCTATGAAGTGAGAATAATCATCATGGAGAGCCTTGATTGGATATGATTGACTTGGAGGTCCCAAAATGGACCAATATATGATGGAAGAAGAGGCACTTTGTTTCTTTGCTAATGACAATTTGTTTGTACACCGTGAGTACGAGAACAATCATCTAGGAGTACTTGTCCAGTTCATTCAAATATTATGAACTATATAAACTGTTGGTAATACTCCAAAGAAATCCATATAGATGTCATCCCAAGGTCATGTCGAAACCATCAAAGGGGTATAACGTCCTTGCTTTTGGTTAGAGTCTTTGATATGTAGCATATTGTGTATTCCTTAATGAAATTGGCTTATCTAGGTGCATGGCCAATTACCACTGCAAAATGAGAGGCATCGTAATGACTCCAAAGTTTTTAACTACTTTAGATATGTACTTTGCTAGCCTGTTACATCTAATTATCATCATCCATACCATGCTGAGCCTCCTTGTATAGTAATCCTTCTTTGATGGTTAACTTGCTTCAAAGGTGTTTTGAGTCGTGATCAAGTTTGTACATGTAACAACTTGCAAACTAGATAGTATTGAGTTGTGATGGGGAATGATGAGTTAACTTGCATATGATTCAATTGCCCATTCGGCCTACGTTTGACTAACTCCTCTTCCATACTCACTCTCTTCCTTTCTCTTAGTTAACTTCATACCTAGAGATTGATAGCAACCATGAGATAATTTAGCAGAAATAGATTACTGTAAATAGAACTTCAAGGAAGAACTCAATATGATCATAAGCAATGTATCCAGCTTAACACAATGATCATAATCAATGTATCCAGCTTAACACAATACACACAAATTTACCTGGATAATCATGTTAGATAAGCTTCTAGTTAATCATTTTAAGTGTTAAATCAGCTTAACTCGACGCACAAATAATATGTAGAGAATCATGCATTTGGGAGCATATTATTATCCAAAGTTAACACCATACACATTTAGAAGTGAAAATAAAAATGGCTCTAAAGTTGCAAGTGGAAGATGAGAAATTTAGATCATATAAATAAAGAAACGTACTTGTTACTAGATGTCTTATCTCTTGAATTTAAAAAGAAAAATAAACTAAGTGGGAGATTAGAGAAAAGGACTGGATGGCTATCTCGATAATATAAAAAAAATGCCATGATATATATATATATATATATATAACTTTTTCAAGTGAGGTTGTTCTAATAAACTATAAAATTTGTCCAGCTTAACACAATATACACAAATTTACCTGGATAATCATGTTAGATAAGCTTCTAGTTAATCATTTTAAGTGTTAAATCAGCTTAACTCGACACACAAATAATATGCAGAGAATCATGCATTTGGGAGCATATTATTATCCAAAGTTAACACCATACACATTTAGTAGTGGAAATAAAAAAGGCTCTGAAGTTGCAAGTGGAAGTTGAAGGAGAAATTTAGATTATATAATTAAAGAAATGTACTTGTTACTAGATGTCCTATCTCTTGAATGTAAAAAGAAAAATAAACTAAGTGGTGGATTAGAGAAAAGGACTGAATGGCTACCACAATAACATAAAAAACATGCCATGATCTCCCATCCGGCTATTAGAATATCACTTGCAAGTTAACATGTCACTTTTAAGCTCAAATTTTGAAAATAATAATAATGACTAATTGAATAATATTTACTTGGATTAATTCAAATTTGATCTAAATTTATCTTAAATAAGTTAACACATATGGAATAATTCAAGAATGTCTCGAGGCTAACTATGCAAGAAGGCCAAGAATGATGCCACAAGGAATTCCATCTGGCTAATAGAATATTAGGTATAAGGTAACATGTCACTTTTAAGCTCGAATTTACAAAATGATAATCATGACTAATTGAATAATATTACTTGTATTAATCCAAATTTGATCTAAATTTATTCAAAATAAATTTGAAATAATTAAAGAATGCCCCGAATCTATCCTCATTATTATTTTGATAAATAGTGCTAAAAATAATACACACATATTCCCAACTGCAACAATAACGAAAAACAAGTCTTTATTCCACTAAGTGGGTTGGCTACATGATTCCTTTTTCTTTATTGTGTCCTATTAAGTTCTATATTTTTATTTTATTATAATAAATTAAGATCATTTTTATATAACATGCCCAATTATTTTTAGGTCTACCTTTAACTTTCTTAAAATAGGTTGAATCTGAAACATCCGCTCTCTTAACTGGATCATCAAATAGTCGATGTTTAATGTGACCAAACCATCTAAGTTGGCTCTCTCTAACCTTGTGTACCATTAGAGCTACACCAACTCTTTCATGGATATATTTGTTTCACATTTTATCTGTGTGTAAAGCCACTCATCCACCTATTTTATTTCGGGAATACCAATACATATTCCCAAAATAAATAAAAAAATTCTAAAAAAGAGGAAAAAAGGGAACTATTTAATAAAAATAATAGGGAAATTTACATACATACCATACAATTCTTTTGCATTTACATATCTAATGCCTAAAAGTTTGATATGCACATTAATAATACATTTGTTTTAAAAATCTATGCATGAAAATGTGTATTTTACTTTTAGAAGTTGAATGGCATACATTATCTGCATTCCAAATATATAGTCAATAGAGACAACATGCATAGTTAGCATTACAAATATATGGTAACTAAATTTTTGTGCACATTTGTGGTCCGGTGAAACCATTAAATTGTAAATTTTCATGTTCTTTACAAGGACAAAAAAATGTTTTGCAGTAACATGTTTACATATATTTTCAGTTGTTGAGGATAGGCTTCTATTGTTGCCACTGCTATAAAAGCCAAAGCAGTTTCTGCCTTCACACCCATAGAAGCTTGAATATTATGTAACACCAAGCACAAACGAAATGAGATTGAGAATTTTTTTTTCATCCATTTTTATTGGCCTTCATGTTGAACGGCACTTATCCTAGAATTTGTTTTTTAAGTTTGTTTTTTTTTAAATGAAATGTCTATTTCTGCAGAATTTGGTTCTAGGAAATTTAGAATTGCCAAATATATATCACAATTCTAGATGAAGTTGGTAATTGCTAAATATTCTTGTTAAAGTCCTTCTCAAATGTACTGCACTCAAGTTTTACGTGTCCATGTTGATTGCTATGCAGACAGTACCTATATTGGCTGTTTGGTTGGAAAAAAATGAATCTGAAAGTAAAATGATTAGATGGAAAGCAGAAATTTTGTGCCGTGCTTGTGAAAAAAATGAACAGAAAGAAGTTCCAATATAAAATCTATGCATGTCTCCAAACGAATGCCATAAAGAGGCTTTTGATACTAATTTGACATTATTATTCGGGGAAGAGTTGTGCGGTGGACAGGTACTACTTTTATTTAAATCATAGAAGTAATTTCAATATGCTTTTATTTAATAAACCATTGAAGTAATTTTGAATGGAGGATGGGAATTTATAAAGCCAACCCCAATTATTTGGGATAAGTCATTGAGTAAAGTGCCAAAATAGTCCCTTGATTATTTATACGGGGCCATTTTAATTTTAGTATTTATAAAAGTGTTAAATTAGTCCCATACTATTTTTGATGTCGGTTGAAATAGACCCCAACGAGGACATTTTTAGCCATCTTTAAAAGAGCTTGGGACGAAGTTGACAAATTTATGGACTCTAGGACTAAAATGACTTCCAACAAAAAGTTAGGAAATCATTTTGACACTTTTCTCATAAGGCATATAATGAAGCTATGATGATGATGATGATTTAATTGTTGTGGAAACTGTATGAAAAATATTATTAGGCTTTGCTTAATTGTAGCTTTTATTATGACTACTTTCTGTTAATATTTTTTACTTCTTAATCTTGGGAACTCCTTCAGATTTGCATGTTTGGTGCGATATTATTCTGTTTTTTTTTCCTTGGTAGGTTTCACTTATTCAATCATTTTGTGGTATTATTGCTATATCAATAAGCATTTGAAATTTCACTTGCATTCTTATTCAGATGTCGGAGCAATTTAATCAGGAGCTTTCTCTCTCTGGTAAAATTCCTTCTGGCTTGTTCAATCATATGTTCGAATTTTCAAATAGTTGGCAGAAGGATGCTGCAAATACCAAAGCTCTGGCATTTGATGGATGGTTTATATCCCTTTACACGGTTGCTCTTGCAAAATCTCACATTGAACTAAGAGATCATGTCAAAGAGTCTGTTCCATCATCATGGGATCCAGCTGCCTTAGCAAGGTGATACCTGTATCTAAATACTCAAGTCAGAAATTTTATAGTCCTATAAGTGCAGAGTGAATTTCATTTTTCCTGATATCACTACCTTTACCATCTCGTTTTTGCGGGTTACATTGTCCAGCATTGTGGTGAGAGCCAAAAGATCTAAATAAATATCCAGAACAGCAAAATAGTTTAATTGAATTATGAAAATTTATTATTTAAAATTATTGACCACTGAACAAGTTATTTATTTTTATGTGATTTTTTTTAATGAAGTCAAACTTCAGGAATGCTTGACAAATAATAGTTTAATTTTTGGCATTTTTACTTGTTCGAATTTCTCAATATTATATTTAACTGCACCAACAGACAATGTCGTGCTTCCTGAGGTTATTAAAGGATCTAGGATGGTGATTTTAAAGGATCAGAAATAAGCTGGTCACTTGTAGATTACGTTTGGTTTCTAATTTCGGTTTAGTTATTCAACTTACTTATTTTTAAGCTATTTAATTATGAACCATTCCAAATTGATTAAAAGGCTACTCGGCGTTCAATCAAATAATTTGATTAAAATCCACTAAGTGAGACTAGCGTCCCGTCTTGTTAATAGATGTGATCACAATGGGAGTTCTTGGGCTATAGGAGATGCGTGGAGCTTTAGAAAATTTTATATCTTAGTCTAGAGGGGATTACCATCTAATTTATTCAAGGAAATAACCAAAGCAGCAAAAGAATAATAGGAATGTTTATTCTTTGCTAGGGCTTAAGTAGAATTAAGGCTTTATGATGCGGGGTCTAGAGGGGCTGAACCAACTGACCGGATTAGCGGGATGGGCAAGGGTTGATCGACCTTTGGTGTGGGCTTAGTTGATCTCCCAAGGGGAGGGGCTGTTGATCTCATTTTTAGTGAGATCTTAGTTTCCTACTCCCAGAACCCAAAATCTAGCCTTAGGAGTCCCTTGTTGACCATCATAGCAGACTAGTAATTGAGCCCACCTCCCATAAAACTTCGAGCCACATCCTGACTCATTTTTTGTGTAGACCTCACATGAGTAGTCCCAAACACTCGACGCTTAGTTGCAAGGGCTAAAGACTAACATGTAGAGGGGCCGAAAATGAGTTCCCATGGGATCAGACGGCCATAGGTGAACCCGCCATGACTCAAATACTCGGGAACGCCGCAATTCACGCACTCACTGCACCACACACAACTTTGACTTGATTTGACTTGCCCACAGGTTAATTTGTTCGGACGACCCCAGATGACGAAACAGACCACGCCGAAGCGTCCGGAACGTCGACTTTAGCTAGGAAGGACACTCATATTGCTATGGTTTCGCACACGAGCAATTAGCACGAATATCAATGCACATTCTTTTTTAATTAGAGGTGTGCTGGTCCGGGCTCAACTCGGGTTCGATCCGGGCTTAACATGGGCTAGGCACCAGCTCACCTGAATTTGAAATTTAAATTTTAAATTTCAAATAAAATATTTAAGTCTCATATTAATTGAAAATAATCCTGTGTTATTATTTTCCAATTAAGCCTCCTCTGCGCAAGGAAACTATTCAATTACCTGCCAAAGCTCTCAGGTAACGGCTCGCTCATCTTCGGCTATACAAATTAGCCCAGTATATTCCCTGAAAAGGATTCCTCATTCGATCATTCTTCGCTCTCTTTGCTCGATCCCGTCTCCCGCACCGAAGCCGCAGAGCATTCCCGCTCTCTGCTCGATCCCGTCTCCTGCACCGAAGCCACAGACCCCGCTCAACGCCCTCGTCTGCTCGCCTCTTCCCTGCATTGAAGAAGCCCGCTCTCTGCTTGATCCCGCCTTCCACGCCGAATCACCTGCTCGCCTCTTCCTCGCTCGAGAGAAAACCTCGTTCCTCTCTGCGAACTCCGAAGCCCTCACCTCTTCCCTCTACTCCAGAATCAGTCGCCTGCTTCTTCCTCGCCTCCTTCTCACGATCGACTCCTCTGTACCGACACTCTCTCACACCAAACGACCTTAGCCGAAAGTGCTGCAGCTCCTCTTCTTAAGGTAAATGATTTCCTTTGTAACCTTTTTCTTTTATCTGATTAAAAATTTGGTGGTGTATTTATGGAATGGAATTGTGAGGTTTTCTGCTCTTTTTGATTGGGATGGAAATTTGGATGTTAGATATGTTAGAATATAAGGATTGAGTGATATCTATCAAAATTTTCATGAATTTGGATGTTAGATATGACATGTACGCAAATTTTCCATGTATTTATGCTGCTAATTGTTTAAGTAAATTAACTTAAGTAAATTAACAAAAGTAAATTAACAAAATTTTCATGAATTAAACCTTGAGATCAATCTGATTTCATTATTTACAGTGACTCTATTTGAAATTATTTTATGTTGAGTACACCCCTTCATGCATATGTTTATGAAATTGATACTAAATTTTGGGTGTCAGGGATGTAAATGCATAGCACTTGCGTGAGGTGCTCGTAAATGTGTTAAAGGATTAAAATTGTCGTGTTGTGAAAATGAACCTTGCTTGTGGTTAACACCAATCATTATGACCACCCAATTTATAGGTATTTACATGCCTAACGCCTAAAGTTTATTTATTTATTTATTTTTTTTACAGACGTATCACTCAATCGCCATGTATTCGCATATCTAACACAGTGGTGTCAATTCTTATATGCATACCATACAATGTTTATATTTTCTGCATACTCAGAACTTAAACCTTACATCTACACCACCCAAATCCTTAATTTTACAAAATAAGTACCTCTGTTTTTTTTTTTTATGAAGGATATTTTTTCATACTTAGAATTCATTCACTTCTTTGGGACTGTTTTATTCGCTGTTTTGGAAAGGGATTTGGGGACTTTTAAATTATCTTTTGGGACCGTTTTGAGGAGTTTTACTTTGTTGTTTGGAGAGTCAAAAGTACTGGTAAGTACTTGAAATTTGCTGGAAAGTATTCAAAAAAAAATACTAGTAGTGCTGTCCAAAGCTTTAAAGTGCTGTTTGGTGATGAACAAGTGGTGTTCGGTCATAAAAAACTACTGTTTAGTGCTTAAAACTGCTGTAGGAGGCTGTAGGAAGAGCCTAGGTTGCTGTTTGGAGTCGCCAATCGCTGTAGGAGGCTGTAGGAAGAGCTTAGGTTGTTGTTTGGAGTTGTCAATCGCTGTAGGAAGCTCTGGGAAGGGTCCAAGTTGCTGTTTGGAGTTGCCAATCGCTGTAGGAGGCTGTAGGAAGAGCCTAAGTTGCTGTTTGGAGTCACCGATCGCTGTAGGAGGCTGTAGGAAGGGTCCAAGTTGTTGTTTGGAGTTGCCAATCACTATAGGAGGTTGTAGGAAGAGCCTAGGTTGCTGTTTGGAGTCGCCTATCGCTATAGGAGGCTATAGGAAGAGCCTAGGTTGCTGTTTGGAGTTGCCAATCGCTGTAGGAAGCTGTAGGAAGTGTCCAAGTTGCTGTTTGGAGTTGTCGATTGCTGTAGGAAGCTGTAGGAAGTGTCCAAGTTGCTGTTTGGAGTTGCCAATCGCTGTAAGAGGCTGTAGGAAGAGCCTAGGTTGCTAATTGGAGTTGCCAATCGTTGTAATAGGCCGTAGGAAGAGTCTAGGTTGTTGTTTGGAGTCATCGATTGCTGTTGAATGCTGTAGGAAGCGTCAAAGCTGCTGTTTGGGGCGATTTAAGCTTGTATAAGCGCTGTGTGAAGGCTTATGGGCTGAACTTATTGAGTCCGTCTAACAGCTTAGTGGTTACGTTTCTTGTGTCCATCGCGCAGGTTTTGAGCCGCACTTTCTGAGTCTATTTGGTGACTTTTGGACCTCTCTTTTCCTATTGAATTGGAAGACTTTTGGGTCGATTAAAAGATTGTCTTGGGACAAATTTGAGCACTCTTTGGAGAGTCACTTTAATTACATAAGATTTTAAATGTTTTTTTAGGTTGATTCGCTTGCTATTTCCCATTGGATCTGTTAGTTTTGGAAGTGAGTCAACCTTCTCTTTTTCGTTTGTTTTGTTACTTTTGTTATATGGCTAAGTCGAAAAAATGAGAATTTTTGATTTAATTACTTGAAAGACACTTAGAAATATTTGAGGATTAGTTGGAGAACACTTAATTGAGGGTAGAACACTTTAAGCACAAGTTAAAGTGTAGACTTCCTAGATTTTAGGAGCACGCCCTAAGTGAGAACTCATCTATCTAATTCTCAGTGTAGGCCTCCTAGATTTTAGAAGCACGCCCTAGGTGAGAGCTCATCTACCTAATTCTCAGTATATGCTTCCTAAATTTTAGGAGCACACCCTATGTGAGAGTCCATCCACCTAATCCTCAACATGGTCTTCCTAGATTTTAGGAGCACACCCTAGGTGAGAGTCCATCCACCTAATTTTCAGCATAGGGTTCCTAGATTTTAGGAGCATACCCTTGGTGAGAGTCCATCCACCTATTTTTCAGTATAAACTTCCTAGATTTTAGTAACACACCTTAAGTGAACGTTCATCTACCTAATTTTCGAATAAACAACGAAATTTGACAGTTAACCCTGATTCACAAACTGATTAAGACACTAGACATGAAAACGCACCGAGACATAGTCCATGCTTCCTTAATTAAATCAACAGTGAAATTTCCTCAATGACTTGACCTACAGTAAAACCCAGTGCATCGGGATTTGAGCTTGGATATTACACTCAAATTCTCCTGGCAATTGGGGAAATTTGTTAAAGCCACATATGGATCATCAGATTAGGATGAGTCTAGGGTCTAAATGGCAAGGACGATTATGACATTGCTTATTTGTGCTTAAACTAGGGATACGAAGTGAGATTATTAGAATAGTATCTCCTACCTCAAGGATCTTCAATAAGGGAGATGAAAGGATCCATGATACTATTCGCCGATTCTTTGTGGGATCGTTGCCTCCGACACTCTTAGGTTGTCAGTAGTTCTAGCACGATTAGAGTGACTAGCCTGTGGATTATACGACTTTACAAAATATTTATAAAAATAAAATAATTTTTTTTTTTGCATGATTAAAAAGAACTCTGCATAAAAAAAAGACTTAAACAACAACTTTTGCATGAAAAATAAATAATTTTTCTATGAAAATTTATAAAATTTCTATAAAAATTTTTAAAGGTCAACGGCTAGTCATTTGGATTGAGGTTAAGGACTGCCTTCTGTAGATTGTCGGGCTAGTAAATCTTGTTCAAGATCGGGAAACACACAGCCCAGCTCTGAGCCCCCACTTTTACCAATGTCTTACACTCGATCTTGATCTTTCATATGTGGCTAAGAGTTTCTTTTGCTCGTAATTTTTTTTAACAACTCATTTTTCTGACTTTTACGCTGGGTTTTTTCGCCTTGTTTATTTTTCTTGCAAGTTTATTTAAATATGTTGTAAGTCATACTACGCTTGCAATATTAATCACAAAACAGTAGCAGATGCCCGTGTACGCTTTTACAGTTTATCTACAACATTTTACTTTACTATATTTTACTTTTCAAGTATTTTTTATTTACCTGCAATTTGATTACTCTGCATGCAAAATCATAACTGAAACCAAAACTGAAACAAAACAAAACCAAACATTGACGCAAAAACTGTGAAACATAAATCACAAATCTCAAACACTTAAACCCTAGAGCTATCACGCCGACAATGAATTTGGAGCAACTTCGTGGGCAGCGCGACATGGTGTTTAGAGCGTACTACATGTGGAGGTGGTCGTCATTCTACAACAACAAAATGAGTCAACACCAACAAAACTTTCCTAGTTTAAAAAACTCATAGGACTTCAAGATAGCTCGCCTTGCACGACGTAAATCCTCACACGTCCTTTTTAAGCTCATGTACAACCATGTTGTGCGATGTAAGTCCTAATTCGCCTTAGGTTCCGAGTTTGTCGTCCAGAACGACGTAAAACCTCTTATCTCTGCGGGCTATTTGCATAATCAGTTATTATGCAAGTGTAAGTCTCATATAATAAAATTGACAGGATTGAACACTCAAATAACATCTTCTCCAAACACAACCACACAATAAGATAGTCTGGAAAGTCACTGATGTTTCTCCCCATGATCTATGACATCCTCTACCTGTTCCTTTCTTTACTCCTGAAATAACTGTTCATATTTGAGTCATTTTCATTTGTCTTTCCATATATTATCGTGAAAACCTAAACTTTGAAATCTTGAAAACTAGTACTTTTTATTATTATCGAGAGTTTTCTCAAGTGACCCCAGTCATTTGAGATGTAATTAACTATAGGGGCTTGCCTATATAGAGAACTTAGAATTTAGGTAAAATAAACGCTATTTAATCTTTGTATTAGATAGGGAACTAGCAGCCATCAAACTGAAGAAGAGCATATTAGTGGACACAGGGATTTCGACATCAAACTTCAGATTAGGTTGAGCCGACCTTGGATTAATTTGGGAGGATTTACCAATATATGCATGACACGTACAACTCAGCTTAGTGGTGGACCCTCAGAAGGGTGGATCGATATGGATATATGCTCGCAAGTAGACAAATCTCCTCTGTTGTTTTGGGAGACAAATTCAGTCGATAGTGAGATCCAGGAGCTACTTGGGCCGCATTCGACGATTCTTCAACCTAAGAGATTCCAACAACTCCGTCACCATCACATGCAGACAAAATCTTTAAAGAATGAGGTCGAAACTCTCCCAATCCTAGGAAATTGCCGCGGGGATTAGGTTGGTTGAACTGACTGACCTGTTCAACTAGATGGGAATGGACTGACCGACCCTTGGTCTGGGGTAGGTTGGCTGCCAAGCGGAGTGGCCGCCTCCTCTTTAATTATCTACTATTATAAATACACTCTTTTCTTTGTTTAGGGTTAGGTTTTTGCTTTTGTTTTAGCATCCCCTATTTTCCTATCTAGGGTTGTATTCGAGGATAGATGACACTCCAATTGTATCATGCTCTAAGATGGTGATTATTCGCACATACCTCCTTTACCCTTACCTTCTCACTGGTGCCGTAACACCCCCCCCCACCCCCCAACATTATTGTTGTTGTTGTAAATCCCCTCCCTTCTGTCCGCTCACATCCGCCCATTCAACCAGATGGGCAAGGGCTGACCGGCCCTTGGTTTGGGTTAGGTTGGCCGCCTAGAGGGAGGGGCCTCCGCCTCTTTAGTTATCTACTATTATAAATACTCTTTTCTTTGTTTAGGGTTAGGTTTTTGCTTTTGTTTCTATCATGACAGCCTTTATTGTCCTCTATTTTCCTGTATTGAGTTGTATTTGTGGATAGATGGTACTCCAGTTGTATCATGTTCCTAGATTGCGATTATCCTCACATACCTCCTCCACCCTTACCTTCTCACTGCTGCCGCAATCCCCCTTCTTCATTATTGTTGTTACTGTAAGTCCCCTCACTTCTCTCCGTTTACAACTGCCCTTCTCCAACTCCTCTTCCTACTATTGGCCTCCCCTTCCTGTCGTAACCCATCTGCCAACCTCCCCTCCGTACCGTACCCCCAAACACCTGACTTCACACCACACTGCAGCTAGCCTCCCAACCATCAACCTATGTCTTTCTACAACAATCCAATGGCCAACTCACTTTGAGCTACCTATTCAACTCATTCCCCCTGACATCTTCCTTCGATCCTTCCACCACACAGCTTGCCATAAACCCCACTTCCCCTTTAACCGCAACATCGCCTCTCCGACTTGTTGTTTTCTTATTGCAAGTGTCTTTATTTGTAAATTTTTTTCATCAATAATATTTTCATTTCTACTTTGGGTATCATTTTATTACGGAATGATTACTAATTAGACATTTTAGAGAATGTCCAATACTTGAGAGCTTTTGATGGTTCTCATCTCTCGTAGGGTTTCTCCATTGAATGCCTTACGTGTTCTTATGCACCTCCTTGAATTTTTCTTGCTTCTTTCCTCCTTGAACTCCTATGTTTTGAGAAGATTGGAAAAAGAAAGAAACTGCACTCTCTTGATCTCAAGGGAGTAGAGATAGATTCCTTTCTGTTAGAGTGGGAAAGGTTGTTGTTGTTGCGAGATCTAGATATACCAGTTGATGTGATATATATGTATAAATCAAACAGGAGAACGATCGACAAAGTGAAAAATATAACAAGAAAAATAACACAAGAAAATAACAACACAGCGAAACACATATTTATGTGGTTCGACAAATTGTCTACTTCCACGGAGTTGCGGAGGATTTTACTACTTGAGAAATTTACACCAGTCAATCCCCTCGACTTACAAGAGGAAAGTATTATGGGTAAGTGAGAGGGTGGAGGCAATGTTTTATGGAAGAGGAAAGTATTATTTAATCTGCGTTTAAAAATGCTAAAATGGACAATTAATATTCCTAGGAAGTTATTTAAAATAATAATAAAAGACTAATGAAAATCTAAAAAAACAAATTATTATTAATTAATCTAGTAAATATTGAAAATCCTAATGAAAATCTAAGGGATAACTTTTCATATAAATGTTCTAGCTCATACGATAACTAATGAACCTTTTTCTTCCCCAATTACATTAAATAGCTTAGAATGATCCTAAGGCCCTCATTGGATCATGCATGGATAAGCTATCTTATTTTTCTTTCTATGTGCATCTTTATTGTCTCCACCAATTATTTGTAGGTGGTTTTGACCATCTTATTTTAGAAATTGATGGTGCAAGTTGCAATTAACTTCTTTAACTCCAATTTGTTGCACTTTCTTCATGCATTCATGTGTTTTGGAATGATCCACCGTCTATTTAGATTCATGTATAGACTGTTGTTTAAAAATGGAGTTAAACAGCAATGATGCGGGATAATACTGAGTGATGAACCCCATTACTGTCCAAGTTGCTATTTTAACTAATTAGGAAATCCTCTCTCTACATATTCTTTGTCATAGTATTATCTTGCCTAACTATTTGACAATTGCAAAATTGAATGCTTTTTTGACTGCCTTTTTTATAGCATCACTTCTTCTTCTTTGATGTTGTCTTCTTCCATTTTTCCTTCCTATATACTTTAAGTAACCTACAATATGGTCCTTTGCTTATAAATATCATCAAGCAAAGAAGTTTCAAATAACTTTAGATTCTTTACATTAGTTATAGGGTAAATATTCAATTAACAAGAATATCTAGGTTATATTTATTGCCATAATTATCTTATGGAGGATTTTGAAAGGTTAATGTTTGATGGGCTTTAGCTTCCTTACCCTAATTTTTTCAACTTTTTTTTCCTTAACTAACATCACCGTAAGTTTACTACCAAAAAGTGTTGTGGTTTTTAATGTTGTCATGCCATGCTTTATATTTTTATGTATTTTATTAAGCTTTCTACTTTTCAATGAATCTTCCTAGTGCTCTTCATGAATCTTTGAGCTTTTTTCTCCTCGAGCTTTTTATTGCTTCATTCAAACAAGTCAAAAGAGAGTTAATGTCAAAACAAATTTGAGGTAAAAATCTAAAAAGTCATTGTTAGCTCATGAATTTCTTTATTGCAAGAAAATTAGATTTAGAGAATACAAAATACAGATATGCTAAGTTTTGGAATGTTTGGCATTGTAACCGCATAGCATTTTAATTTTTGTTTTGTTCATAGCCTCTATCTTATCATCAATTTATGCGTGGAAGACAATGTTCTCTTTTAGTTTGGTGTCCATCATGGCTAATATTTCTCTTCTAAATTGACGGAGAAATTTTCTGTCTTTAGTAGAGATGATGGAAAATGTTAAGTGAAGCACTTCCTCACGTGCTAAAAGAATTACTTTGTAGTGACTTCTCTAATGGTACTTTTGCAAGGAATCAAGCATACCATTTTGTGAAACCAGCGTCATTAAAGGTGCTAGCGCCTTCAATATGACGTGTTTACCCAATGCTCAAAGAACTAGGTGCAAACCTTGTCTCTCATTTGAACGAAGTGAGATGCTAAATATTCACTGATTATATTTTAGAAAGTGAAATATTAAAATATGGTAAAAAAGTATTTTAAAGTTTTCTTATTTCTCTTAGTCAGTTTAGATTTTTATGTCGGGTTGTCTATCATGGAAGCTATACATTTATTGAGTGGTTAGATGGAGAAGTACAGAGAGAATAAGGAGGATCTACATATGATTTTTATTGATTTGGGAAAAGCTTATGATAGTGTTGGAGAAGGAAGTGTTGATATGACTTATATTCAAGTCATTAAAGATATGTATGCTAGAGCTGTTACTTTTGAACAGAAGGAGGATTGAACAAATATTTTACCATTTTAGTGGATTACATCAGGGATTGGCTTTAAGCCCATATCTTTTGGTTAAATTATGGATGCTCTTATTGGAAATTTATAAGAGGATGTACCTTGGTGTATGCTTTTCGCTGATGATATCCTTCTTGTGGATGAAACTAGAGAAAATGTTCAAGAAAAACATGAATTATGGAGGTCTACATTGGAGTCTAAAGGCCTTCGTTTGAGTAGATCTAAAAATGAATGCATGGAATGTAATTTTAGTAGTTGCTCTAGTGGCAGAGTTATGACTACGGGTGATCAAATCATTAAAAGTTGTGAATGATTTAGATATCTTGGGTCTATTGTTCAAGGTGACAGTGATATAGATGGGGATGTTAGTAGAATTCAAGTTGGTTGGTTGAAGTGGAAGAATGCATCGGGCCTATTGTGTGATAGAAAGCACCACTTAGACTGTAAGGAAAATTTTATAAGATAGTGGTGAGACCTGCAATGCTCTTTGGCACAAAATACTGACCTTTAAAAGAGAAGCATAAAACAAACTTGAGTGTTGCTGAGATGAGAATGCTTAGGTGGATGAGTGGCTTGACACTTAGAGACAAAATGCGAAATGAATACGTGATAGGGTTGGTGTAGCTCCAGTGGCGGACAAAACTAGAGAGTCGTATTAGATGGTTTGGTCATATTAAATGTTGACCATCTGAAGATCTGTTATTCAGTTAGGAGAGTAGATGCTTTAGATTTGACTTATGTTAAGAAAGACAGATGTAGACCTAAAAAGACTTGGGCATATTGTATAAAAAATGATCTTAATCTATTAAAATTAAATGAAAATATGACACTCAATCGAATAGAATGCAGAAAAAATGATTCATATGGCCGACCCAACTTAGTGGGATAAAGGCTTGTTGTTGTCGTATCAACTCAAACACTAAAATAATAATGTTTCCAAATCAATTGTCTAAAATAAAATTTAAATACAACCCAACTGCTAAGTTTGCAGTTTCAATTAATAGTTCATAACTTTTTAGCTTCATGGTTTAAGGCTAATCTAATTGTCATTACTATTTATTTCATATTTTTCATAACCCATGCCATTTTACCCAACAGGACTTGTAGAACTCCAGCTAATGATCAATTTGTATATATTTTAAAAAAATAACCAAAAAATTTTCATATAGGTTAGTGCTAAGCACTTTATTTCAGAGCACTCTCTTAGGCTGTATCTTAGTGACTCCTGCCTGGGTGATGTTTGCCTCTCCCAAGCGTCTAGGTTAGCATTTGACTCGCCCTTAATGGCATGGTTAACTCCATTAGCAATGACGAATAAGTACTTGAAAGTATTTGAAACCCTTAATGTGTTCTGGATTGATCTATGGCCTTTATTGTGTTCTGGATTGATCTATGGTTTTTTCTAGATCCATGCACATATTCTTTTCCAGAATTCATATCCAGAACCTTCTTCATAAATTTAGTTCAAGAAGCTGGAATTTATGCAGGAGTTTCCTTAATCGGAATTCATTTTTTAAATATCTATAAGTTTAGAATAGAGCTTTCGAGTAATCTTTATTTATACGCTGCCTTTTTGTCTGCGGTGCTGTCTCTAAGCAATAAAGATGCATCTTGTATATTTGTTACATCACTGTAGCTGTTGAATGCTATATGTCTTTGAATACCCTTCTCTATTTGGAGTTGCTGATTCATAGATTGTTTCACCCAAGTTTGCAATTTTTTTTCTTCCTGCATAAAAGTTTGTTGGAATTGTAGGGAGGAATTGTTGGTGTGGATGGAAGCATTTGGAGGCAGAGGAAGATGTGGAAGCAAGATTAGGTGTAAAGTGGGGGTGGTAGGGGACAATTTTTGTGACACAGAGGCTGTAGACATAAGAAGGGATAAAGCAAAGTAAATTAATAAATAGAAGAAGGCTTGCTGCTGTTTATAAGGTTCTGTTTTAGTGTTCCTCCTCTGATGGGACCTATGCTATTGATGAAATTGAATAATAACCCACATATGGATATTACAGTTGCCATTATGTAGTCAATTTGTAAAGAGTAAATTATTGATTTTTTTTTTTTTTTTGTTTTATTATCACAGGTTCATGTTCATTGAAAAGTTTGGCACACATATTATTGTTGGTGTGAAGATGGGAGGTAAAGATGTCATATACATAAGACAACAGCATTATTCAAACCTAGAACCTGTTGAAGTCCAGAGAAGATTGAAGGAAATGGCTGACAAAAGGTTTCTGGATGAGAACTTGCAATTTTGCATGTCAGAAGATGGATTGGTGAAGGACAAGGTTCTTTTCATGATTTCCTCTTTGCTTGTCCATATGGAATGAACTTTATTTTTATGCAAAAATATTCTTTGTTTCAAGTTATTTGTACTGTTCTTTTATTTTCTAGAATATTTATATAGGCATTCCTATCTGTAGATAATATCACTAATAGGAAAGTCTTGGCATTATAAGTTAGCTTAATTTGTTTGTTCACCGGACCATAGTATTTCAATATTTGGGTAGGCCAAATCAAGTTGGATGCATGGGATGAATTCAACATGGTTTTATCTGATATAGCAGGTTTCCTATGGCAAGGCGGCTACTGGTTTATGATACAAAATTTATGGCACATTCCTTGGCTAGCATTGTTGTACCAACTGACGGGGAGTTGCATGATGCTCAAGTTGCCGTTGTAACTGCTTGATTTGGCATGATTTTAGAAGTAATGTAAACAACTTATTTTTGAGGTGAATGATCCAAATTTTTTCGGAAAATGAAAGCATCGACTCTTATTTGTGATCTTATAATTTGTCAACTTCTGATTAGTAATGTAAACGACCTTTTTTAGAGGTGAATGATCCAATTTTTTTCTGAAGATAAAAGCATCGACTCTTAGGGTCCATTTGGGGCAGCTTATAAGTGCGGGCGACGTTTTCAAAACGTCGCCGTGCTGTTTGGTTCGCACGTTTTACCAGCTTATCCGAAACTACGTTTGAGTTTTTACACTAAACGCAGGCTGCGGGTCGATCCCTGCGGTCAGCCCGCGGGCCGCATTTCAGGATAAACAGCTTATCTTCAAATGCACAAGCTGCCCAAGCTGCCCCAAACGGAGCCTTAGTTGAGATCTTATAAATTGTCAACCCTTGATTAGTGGTGAAGGATTGCACTTTAGACTCATGTCTTATAAAGCAAGGTAAGTGTTTGAAATTTTGCTATTTCTAATTTAGTCGGCCTTTTTGCAAGGTTCTTGTATATCTTGGTTCATTTTTTTTTTTGGTGTGGTGTGATCTTGAGTAATTCTATGGCAGTGATCGAACAGGCAAGATCTAGTTCCACTGTCTCTAGCTTGGTAAGCATGGATTTCATGGAGAAAATGATTCACCAATTGAAAGAGGCCTAGATTCAACCAATAGGTGTGCCCTGGTACGAAAATATGAACAAGAATGTCACCATGGATCATCTTTGATAAATGAAGAAAAAAAGCTTTGATCTGATAGGACAAGCTATGCTAGCTTGGTTGTATCATTTTCCCTTGGATTTGGAGGTCATCAAGGTTCTAAATTTGGTATAATGTCCCTCTCATATTCATTCTCCACCTTGTGAAAGCTGCTTTTGAACGTATGCAATCACAACATTGTTTCTATTGCAGCCACTCTTCTAGACGAGTGCAGGAAGACTAACACTTCCGCCTTAGAAATAGTTGTGACAGGGACAACTTGTGCCATCTTTCGCTTGAGAGCATGGAGTAGTTCCACCCATAGTTTGATATTACTAAATTGGAGATTTTCAAACACCATTGATCTCGTTCATCCAGTCATTGGATTTGAGGGCACCATTCTTCTCCATATTATCGATTCCTTTAAAGAAGTCTTGCCGCTAGCTCCTCTCCAAGTTTGCAACAGATGAATTTATAGAATTGCCTTATCTTTTAAATAAGGTGGATTGCAAATTGCTTAAAAAAATTGATTTTTGCAATCCCAAATGAATCAAACTGTGTAGTCAAAGAAGATGAGAACTATTCTGCATAATAACCGAGAGTTATTATTTCTGTTTTTGAAAGAAGAAGCATTATGGCTTTCAACAGAAGTCATCAAACAAAATTGGCAAGTTCGTAACATTAATGATTTAATGTAGGATGACTTTGGGTTTCTCTTGCATTTTATGCTTTCATGCAAAGGAAAACTTTTTATCCACATATTTGACGTTTTCTAGTAGCTTAATAACTAACTCTCTTTACTGAAAAGTGTCATCATAGTCTTTAAACCCATTTGATGATAAAATGATCCTAAATATTCAAGAAATTTAGCAAGGATTTGGAAACAAATAAAATCGGCAAGGAAGCAAATTAATTTTCACAAAATTAAAGTTTCGATTTATCCTATTTGACTAAAATCAAGAACATTAAATTAGCCAATAGTAAATTATGTTGAAGAAGTATAGTCAAAGTTACCAAGGTAAGAAGAAACCAGATTGCTTAGTAACTGCTTGGGTTCTTTTTAAAAATTAATTTGTAATAATATTTAATGGTGATAATGGCAATTTAAAAAGATATTAAAGCATGAATCTCTCATAACAATTTTAAATGCTTCTTTCCTGTCTTCATATAAGCTCATCATATAATTTATAATTTAAGTCAAAATAAAGACTGCCTTTAATTTTTGAAAATTATGTTTTTTTTAAAAAAAATTTTAAATTTGTAATTTTTAAGTATATAACATTAAATTGATGGTGCAGGTAAAAACAAAGATTTAGTTCATTTTTTAAACATGGTTTTTAAATTAAATTCTTAAATGATAGTAATCATATTGGATGCAAAATTGAGGATGGCATATTCTTCATTCCATGTGTTCTATGTTATAAAATTATCAAACAATCTGACAAAGGACTATTATTAGGATATGGATTATTAGGATATGGATTATTTAGTTTAGTAAGCTAGTTACTAAAATATATTACATTTACTAATATTGAAATTTGAAATCTCTGTCTGCGGTGATATTTAGTTTTAGTATACTGGGTCAATTCCATTAGTACAAAAAACACGATCAAGCCTTTTTAAAAATTTTTCTAGGCTGGTCCCCATCAAAATGCGAGACATACCAAAGCTAGGTTGTACTCAGGACAAGTTGGACTCGTTGGCATGTTTTCAAGACTGCTCTATTCATGACTTGAGCACTGGGTGCTCTAATCCTTTAATAACAACTTATTTTACATCTATTTGCTGTATTGAAGAATACAACCTATAATGAACTTGCTTGAGTATCTCTTGTAGTGAGCAATGCAACGTGAAATGCACTTTTGATGAGCTGAATATGTGGCCACATGCCTTTTTATTGCCAAGGAATGGTTTTTTATTATCTTCTACCAATTAGGAAAAGTTACATAAATATGACACAATTCCTTTGCATTTACATATATAACACCTAAAGATTGATATTTACAAACAATTTGGTGTCATAAATCTATGAATAAAAATGTTATTCCACATTTAAAAAGTATGGATTGATATTTTTGATGCGATATTAAAGATTTGAGTGTAATATATGTAAATATGAAAATTTAAATGTTAGATGTTTAAATTCATAATATTTGTGTCGTATGATTGTAAATGCCCCAAATTAAGCTGCATTATGAACATCTCAAGCTATCATCATTGTTTCATTGTGCTGAACCCGAGTGAGAGAGACTGTCTAACAAGCAAGCAATAATAGATGAAATTATTGAAAAAATAAGGATGAGATCGAAATTTTGGGTGTTATACTTGAATGTGCCACTTTTTTTTGTAATCTTATAGAGTAAAATAAATATTTTTCATTCATCATTTGACGGATGCATGATACATGGAATTGCCACATGTAGTGAACTAAGTTGTTTATTTGGTAAACTTGGTTGCTTGGCTGCTTCCTGAGATAGCAGATATTTGATAAAAGAAGTTCTGCAACTTCTGTTTATTCACTGAGAATTATTAAGTTTGTTTGAAAATGCCAAGATCTTTGCCAATTTTAATGGTGCATCAAGGGGTGTAAATAAGCCGCTATTGGGTGAGCTATTAGTTTTTTAATGTTTAAATTTGCTTGTAAATAATATATTGGACTTGTTCAACTTCAAATAAAAAACGATTAGATTTTTTTACAAATAAAAATAAAGAAATAATAAGCCAAACATGTTAGACTCATTCTTCTAATGTATTAGAAAATCTATATATATATATATATATATATATATATATA
>NW_018165201.1:863876-868316 GCF_001263595.1 Phalaenopsis equestris | reverse complement strand
ACTAAAATTGAATACATGGAATGTAATTTTAGTAGTAATAGCTCTAGTGACAGAAGTGTGACTTTGGGTGATCAAATTATTAAAAGGTGTGAACGATTTAGATATCTTGGGTCCGTTGTCCAAAGCGATGGTGATATAGATGGGGATGTTA
The DNA here is from genome assembly GCF_001263595.1 of Phalaenopsis equestris. NCBI lineage: Eukaryota > Viridiplantae > Streptophyta > Magnoliopsida > Asparagales > Orchidaceae > Phalaenopsis > Phalaenopsis equestris. The sequence continues at coordinate 868,165 of NW_018165201.1, read as the reverse complement.
ATAGTAGAATTCAAGTTGGTTGGTTGAAGTGGAGGAATGCTTCGGGCCTTTTGTGTGATAGAAAAGTACCGCTAAGACTGAAAGGAAAATTTTATAAGATGGTGGTGAGACCTGCAATGCTCTATGGCGTTGAATGTTGGCCTTTAAAAGAGAAGCATAATAATAAGTTAAGTGTTGCCGAGATGAGAATGATTAGGTGGATGAGTGGCTTTACACTTAGAGACAAAATGCGGAATGAATATATTTGTGATAGGGTTGGTGTAGCTCCTGTGACAGACAAAATTAGAGAAAGTCGTCTTAGATGGTTTGGTCATATTAAACGTCGACCATTAGATGATCCGATTAGGAGAGTAGATGTTTTAAATTCGACTTGTGTTAAGAAAGACAGAGGTAGACCTAGGAAGACTTGGGCTTATTGTATTAAAAATGATCTTAATTTACTAGAACTAAATGAAAATATGACACTAAATATGACGCAATGGAGAAAAAGGATTCATGTAGCCGACCCCACGTAGTGGGATTAAGGCTTTGTTGTTGTTGTTGTTGTTGTTGTTTCGTTTTCATATATTTGTATTTCTGAATTTGACTTTTTTTATGTAAGTCTTGTAGTGTGTATCTATACACATTTTCCCATCAATGAAAGTATGAAGCTCTAGCCTAAAAAATTAACATGGTATCTGAGCCATGGTTTTAACCCTGGAGCCTCCACCCTAGCCGCCGACCACCTGCAAGTCCTTCCTTGCAAGGTTTCTACCACCTACCACCTTCTGTTCTCCCTGTTTCTTCCTTCCTGTCGCCATACCTAGCACTGGCCTCAGCCAGTCCCACTATAAGACCTCTGCCATGCTGCCTCTCTGCAGAGGGCCGTTGGATTGACTGGAAATTGTTTTCAGCTGCTGAATCCCCTTATGACCGGCTTGAGCTCCCTCCAGTAGGCCGCTGGACTGACTGATGGTTGTTTCCAGCAGCCATAATCCGTATTTGACAGGCCTGAGCTCCCTTCAGTGGGCTTGTTTTTCCCTCTTGGTGCGATTATGGATCTGTCCAGCCACCAAATCTTCTTATCATGTCCTTGATCAGGGATCTTTCTATGTCTTGACACCCCAACATCACATTTAGTTCAGTTGGAATCATGGCAGACTCTTCCACCACTAAGCCTTCTCCCTACGGTGTACTTGAGTCCATATGAGGGTCGACATTGATATCTATCCCTCTGCAGACTGAATGATCAGAAAACCACATGAACTTCTTAATCACCACTCATAAACTGAACGGATCTAATTTTCTCCAATGGTCCCAAGCCGTGTCTTAGATCGTCAAGGGACGCGGGAAGTTCGGTTATCTCATCGGAATGATTCACGAACCTTCTAAAATTGACCCAACATATGAAATGTGGGAAGTGGAGAATTTCATGGTCATGTTGTGGCTCATTAATTCCATGGAAACTACAATTAGTCATTTGTATATGTTTTTTCCTTCTACCACTATAGACGTAGTTCGGGATACCTACTCAGATTTAGGAAACTCCAAGAAAATTAATGAGGTTTTTAAGAAGATCCGCGAGGCAAAATAAAGATCGAGGATCGTGACTCAGTACTACAATAATTTGGTGGTCTTATGGATAGAATGTGATCTCTATTATGATTACACGTGGGAATCTCCGGCTGAAATTTTCCACTTTTATAAAATTGTAGAAAAGGTGATATGTTTCAATTTCTAGCAGACATTAACAAAAACCTTGATGAAGTCTGGGTCTGTATCCTTAGCCTGGATCATCTTCCTTCTACTCGTGTTGCTTTCATAGAGATCCGACATAAAGAGTGTCGGAGACTTGTCATACTCGACACTTTAACTTTAGTCGAATCATCTACCTTGGTCACTAATAGTACTTCACTCATCTCGAGCCACCGACTCCACTTGTGATTACTGTCACAAACCCAATCATACTCGGGACAATGTTGGAAGCTTCATGAAAAACCAACACAAAATTCATCAAACAAATTTTCCTCTGCTAAGGGTCTCACAACGACATCTGAATCTACTACAACTCACTTGGAACACTCTGGAGTAATTCAAATCTCTTAAGAGTCAGATGAAACAATTAATCAAACTACGTGGATCCAGTCAATTCTCTTTCTGTCCATCGACTTCCCACGTTCGGCAATGTACCATTTATATGGTTCTCACTTCTTTTGCCTCTTCTAGCCCATTGATTATTGATTTAGGGGTCACAGATCACATAACTGGATGCTCTCATGCTTTCTCGATATATTATCCATGCTCTGGGAAATATACTGTTAAAATTGTTGATTGCCCTTGTAACTCTAATGCTGGTAAATGAGCGGTTGTATTAACGACCCGTCTAACCCTAGAATCTGTGTTGCATGTCCCCTTGTTGAAAGTGATTTGTTTTCTGTTAGTAAACTTACACGTTACATGAATTGCGTTGCTCATTTTTTTTTGATGTTTGTGTCTTTTAGGATCGTCTTTCTTGGAGGATGATTGGAAGTGCCAAGTGAGTAGCTTTGCTCTACTTTTTCTGAAAGAAAAACACGAAGAAAGAAGACACTTCTCTCAGTAGTTGCAGTCTTTCTAAATCCACTAAATGTCTTATTATGTTGTATTATTATTTGGGTCATCCCAGTTTTCAATATTTAAATCATTTTTATCCATCGACGTTTACTAATAAAAATCTTGCAAATATGAGGTTTGTCAATTAGCTAAACATCGAGTTCCATATTCACTCCACATTGACAAGCCTTTCGCTCTATATCTTAAAAAATAAATGTAAAACTGCTGTCACATTCAAAAGCTTGCATTCCTTCATGTTGACCCAATTCAAATACGTCAATTCATGTCCTTTGAACCGACAATGACCGTGAATTTTTTAACTTTGTTTTAGTTGGATTTTTGGTAAGTGTGTCTTCCATTCTAGCTCATGTACGAACACTCAACAAAATAGGGCAGCCGAGAGAAAAATTGACACCTTTTCGATTTGACTGGCTTCATTCTTTTTCAAGCTAGTGTCCTGTAATGGTTTTGAAATGATGTCATGCTTACTGTCACCTATCTCATTAATAGAGTCCCCACAAAAATTTATGACTTTAGAACTCTTTTAGCCATCTTGATGTCATGTTTCCCTACTAACCTTGAAGCCAAAATATTTAGGTGCACAACGTTTGTTCGGAAGAGTGCCCCTAATCATATTTAGATCAATCGCAGATCCATAAAATATAATTTTCTCGGATATTTGTTACTTGAAAAGGCTATCAATGTTTTGATCCTATCATAAATAAATTCTATGTGAGTGCTCATGTCTCCTTCTTTGAAAGTGTTCCTTATTTCCCTGTCACTGCCTCAAGTGAAGGGGGGTTGGTTTCTTGGACACTATTCCTTATTCAACCCCTATAGATATTTCTCTAATCACTATAACCAAGGAGCCATCTATCCCTCTAGATCCACCACCTACTAGTTAACAGACCTCCTCCCATCTTTTGTGTCTATACTCGGTGCACTCGTCTTGATTTTCCTACTTTGGAGTCTGCTACTTCATTACATGACTTGGAATCTACTCCGAGCGACATCTTTAGAACTAATCCCACTCCGAATGAGGATGTGAGTTCTCCTATTGAGGTATGTAATCATACAAGCTTTCTTTATTCCATGAAAAAATATCTCTTTCCACAGTGCATCACCTATCTACTAAGCTTTTGCTACTGCCCCGACGCGTCATTATCTCCCATCTACTATTGAGGCAACATTAGTTGCCCCTTCATAGAAAGCTACAGTAATGGATGAGATGAATGTACTTCAGCAGAATCATACATGTGATGTTTTGGATCTTCCTCCGAGTAAAAAAACAGTAGGGTGTCACTGGCTTTTTCACACTAAGTTTAACTCGGATGGATCATTTGAACACAATAAGACACGGTTGGTTGCTAAAGGCTATTCACAAACATGCATGGTTGATTATGAGGAGACATTTACTTCGGTTGCTAAATTGAACACCATTCGGGTCTTACTTTCTCTTTTTGTGAATTTGGATTAGCCCTTGCACGAGCTGGATGTCAAGAATGCTTTCCTAAATGGGCATCTTTCAAAGGAGGTGTACATGTGTCTCTCTCTAGTCTCTGACTCTACTTTCTCCTTGGGACAAGTGTGCAGACTGCTGAAGTCCCTGTACTGATTGTAGCAATCCGCAAGGGCCTCGTCCGACAAGTTCACAAAGGTGGTAATGGGTCATGACTTTTCTCATGCCCAATTAAATCATACTCTCTTCTTTCGGCATT
>NW_018165201.1:816266-863863 GCF_001263595.1 Phalaenopsis equestris | reverse complement strand
GCATTCCTCTAGTGGCAAAATTACTATCGTTATCGTTTATGTCGACGATGTTGTGCTCACATGCGATGATTTACTAGCATTGGAGTCTATGAAAGACATTCTTGCTATTTCATTTGAAATGACAATCAGATCATACTCTCTTCTTTCGGCATGCCTCCAGCGGCATAATTTTTATCTTTATCGTCTATCTTTATCGTCTATGTCCACGATGTTGTGCTCACATATGATGATTTACTAGTATTGGAGTCTCTGAAAAACATTCTTGTTATTTTATTTGAAATGAAGGACGTAGATCGCTTTGATACTTCTTAGGCATGGAAGTAGCTCGGTCATCTTGCGGTATTTGCCTCAGTGCAAATATATGCTTGATCTATTAACATAGAATAACATTCTCCTATGCAAATCAATGGTGGTTTCAATGGATCTTAATGAGAAATTAGTTGATGATCCCAATCGACTCTGGTGAATAAGAGTCACTACCAACATCTTGTGGGGAAATTCATTTACCTCAAGCTTACTCGCCCCGACATTTGCCATGTAGTATGTATTGCGAGTCAATTCATGTATGATCCCTATGACCATCTTAGAGCTATTCATAGGATCCTTCACTCGTTAAAAGACACACCAAACTCATGTTTGTTTTTTTTTCACGTCACACATTTCGTTTTATTGTTGTTTATATAGACACGGATTAGGCTGGGTTTGTCCTTGTTCGGCGATCAATCTCAGGGTATTGCTCTTCATGTGGGGAATTTTTGTCACGTGGAAAACAAAAACCTGTCGGTTGTACCTCGTAGCAGTGCTGAAGCTGAGCTTCGCTCCATGTCCTTGGATATCTGTGAAGCTCTTTGGTTATGCATCATGCTACGTGAATTATGTCTGTTTGTCTGTGCTCCTCATGAGTTGTTTTGTGATAATAAAGTTGTCATTAGCATTTCCCATAATCCAGTCGGGCATGATCGCACAAAGCATGTATAGATTGACTGACAGTTCATTAAGAAAAAACTCGATTCAGGGGAGATCTGTATTTCATTTGTCTCATTCAATGGTCAATTAGCAGATATCCTTACAAAAAATCTTTCTCGGTTGTTATTTGACGTCTTCAAATCCAAGTTGAACATGATAGATATCTAAACTTCAACTTGAGGGGGGCTATTAGAATTATTGGCCTAATTGATGTTGGAGTTATTATTAGCATTTATTTGCTTTCTTTATTTTCTTCCATTCTCATATTTATCTATTTCTGAGTTTATGCCTTTCCTTCTATTCGGGTCTTGTAATTTGTCTTTACATACCTTTTCCTATCGATGAAAGAATAAAGCTCTAGCCTCAAAAGTTTACAATATTATATATATATATATATATAGTGCTAATAATGAGCTAAATTCGATCGAACAAAGGTCTTTATATGTTCGGGTCATTAAAAAATCAAGCTCAAAATATCTATTTATATTCGGCTTGCTTAATGGATGAACTGTACATGGACCTTTTTAATGAGCTGAACAAAAACTATTCACAAACAAGGTATCTAACAACCCTAGGTGCATTTGCGCACCATTTTACAATTGTGTATGCTTTTTTATTTTCTTAACTTCTAACAGTTAAATTGGGCTAACAATAAAGTTGCGAACTTCGGTATTAGATAGATTGGCTTTGCATCGGAATTAGGGCTTTTCAAGGATGTATTTTTTATCACTTTTATATTTTTCTTCCAATTGATTGGCAATATGTCTCATTTCAGCTTCATGTCTCATGCGTAAAGCTGATAAATATTCCGTGTCATCAACCTATAAAATAATGTATGTTATAACCTATCTAGCCTTAGTTGGGAATTGTATTTGAATTACAATATAGTGGCTCATTAATTTAAGGAAGAATTTATTGCAGTTTGAAGCTAAAGAACAACGACTAAGATTTGCAAGCTCAAGTCCATCATGTTCTTATGCAACAAAGGAGGTACAATTGGCATATAAAGCATTATCTTACTGATCTGTAGCTAGAAGTCTGTCTTGTCGGTTGATATGCCTGAATTGTTTTTCTTCAGGACATCATGAGAATTTTTAAAAGGAGAGGGGGGAATGATAGCAAGGACTTACCTCATCATGAATGGTTGAACACTGTTCAATATGAACCAGATGTTATATCAATGTCATTTATTCCAATCACTTCTCTCTTGAATGGAGTTCCTGGCAGTGGTTTCTTGAGCCATGCCATCAATCTATACTTGCGCTGTAAGTATGAAATTGCACTTTCCTTTCGCCGTGGTATTGATATTTTTCAGATTTTCTGTGAATTTTGACATTATCACAAACATTATTTTTTGGCGCGGCTAAAACTTGCAAAAGCTAATGAAAATTTAACATGCTATCATCTAACATCTGAAACCGGAAAGTTCTATTTATTTTTTTTCCGTATTGTTTGGTTTGTTGAAAAAGTAATACAATATAAAATGAATGTAATGCAGAAATAATGTATTGTATTTGAAATACTTTTACAGTTATTTGATTCACTCTACAATAAATATAGGATTTTGTATTTTTTTTGTTTGGTTTGAAGTTAACTGAAAACAATGTATTTCAAATTGTATAAAGGATTATTTGCTGGTGGCGAGCAACATTTGATAGTGGTGAACAATAATTGAGGTTGGTGGCTGGCAGAGTTTGGCGCGGAAAGCTATTGGCGGCGACCTACCGATACCATTTTACATTAATAACATTTTAAATCTCAAATTCGGCCCAATCGGCCGTATTCTAAATTCAACCAAAATGAATTAAGGTGTAAACTTCAAATTCATTCATTTTTATATTATATTTATAATTTTTCGCACTAAATACTTAATTTTTTAAAATCACCACAAAAGAATTACACTACACTAAACTTTCTCTCAACCAAAAACACCTAAGAAGGAGCCCAAGTTCTTGTGCTTGAAGTCTCCGTGTCACAAGAAAATCAAGGCAGTTCACGGAAGAGTGAATGTAGCGGTTGTATAGGCTTTATATTTAAGTGCATATTGAGTTGGCGAGAATAATGAAATTTAGTTTGAAGTAATTTATGAGTATGTGTAAAAGTAATAATTTTTTTAGAAAATGAATATAAGAAATGGAAGAATAATGAAGCGATGACAATGTAAAAGTAATTTAAATTTATAACATATTATATGAAACATTTTCTTCAAATCAGAAAAAAAGTTCTAAAAAAGTGAAATAAATTGAATCCAACTGTTGAAACATAAAGAAAGAAAAATAGTGTCGACTTAGGACAATGTTAGAAAGTTTTATTACCATCGAGTTGACCAGGATGATGATTGTGAAAAATAATCAGCAATAGATTTATCTTAAGTTCTGTTTTAAGAAATTGTACAATTATGATGGAAGCAAATGCTAAAGGTTATTTTATGTGTGAAGGTGAAATGAGATAAAAAAAAAAAGTGTGGATAGTAGCAACAACTGATAGTGTTTGGAGATTTTTTGGATGGAGGCAGTTGCAATTATGAAATGCCTATCGGTGCTTAAAAAGTTTAAAAAATGCTAAAGTAAATTAAAAAAGAATCTTATCTATAGTTTTTAGAGGAATATGAACATAAATTGAAGTGAAATAGAAAGAGAGACCTGCTTCCCCGGGAATACTTGTATGGCGGAATTTAGGGAATTATAAAAGCTTTACACATACATATGTATGTATGTATATATGTCTATATGTATTTGTGTGTGTGTGCTTGTCTCTTTTGTATATATGTATGCCTATATGTATGTAATGTATACCTATACATCTGCTAATTACAGACACACCAAGTGCAATCTGATATGATTCAGGAATTAACAAGGCTCATACTTTTCTTAGAAACTTTTTCTGTTACCTTGAACACTTGTAGCAATAGCTCCACTCAACAATGTGCAATAACTAGTGGTGTAAATGAACCGAACTTAAGCGAGCCCAATATTTGTTTGTGTTCACCTTATTCAAAATTTTTTTGGCGCAAAGTAAGCTCGCGTTCGAAATAAATAGTAAATATCATGTCCGTATTTGGCTTGATTTGAATTTGTTTGTTTGTCTCAACTTTTGTTCGGCTTGAAATAATAATTTTTTGAAATTTAATAAATCAAAATAACATTATTAAACTCCAGAAATTAATTTTTTATTTTAAAACCCATCGAAAGAGAGGAATAATACCCAAGATCTCCTATTTTCGCAGCTGTGACCCACATGCAGCTGAAAGTTTTCAACTCATTATGCTTCATTTTAACATTTAAACCGCATTGATAAAGCTTTTCTTCCCTAGGTGGGATTAAAAGCAGAGCAAACGAGGCAGGGGGAGGCGGGGTGAGGAGGCATTTTCTAATAGAAATTTTCTAGGGGCATTTACATACATGTTACCCCATTCATATGTATTCATGAATCTCCCTGCTGCTGTTTTAGAAATTTACGGTCTGATGATCAGCTAACCTCAAGCGTTCAGACTTTTTCTTCCGCGGCATGGTACTATAGATTTTTTTTAATATGAGGTGCTAGTTAATTTAATTGATAAGTACTTTATAAATTATAATCAAGATCTTGAATCAAATTTTGCTTCTTTAAATGTCTATGAGCTTTGACTTCCACATTTCCGAAAAACGTTGTTTTTTATTTGTTTGAAAAAAAATTTTTGTTTCATTTTCTATATATTTTCTTTTCTATGAAAAAAAAAAGTTTTTTTTTATTTTTTTTAACTAACTATTTAGTCTGTTTATTTACAGTTAATTATAACTGATAATGATCTTATGTTACAAATTTTAAAATATCTTATAATAATATTAGATTTTGTTATGAAATTGATATTCAAATTAAAATGTGTCATAATATTCTTATGTAACATTGTGGTAAATTTTATGAAAGAGGTTATTGTTGTTAAATTAAGAAAACAAAGGTAACTGATACAATCTTTGATTAATTATTCTCTTTAATGTTTTAAATGTACTTTTTCTTTATGGTCAGATGATCATCATTGGGAGTAGACATTTAATTACTTTTCACTATTTGATTGAATAAATCAGTGAGTGATGCTTGATTTTTTTCTTTCGGCTACGTGCGTGTTTGGAATGCTGCTAGGACCAATGTTGTACAAGCCAATTCTTATGTATTTACATATCTAAAACCTTTTTTTTTTTTTTACATTTATACAAACCAAATCTTTGATATGAGACCAAAGATACCACTATTTTAACTTTTAAAATGTGAAGTGCACATTTTCATGGCTAGATAAGGCGACATGTATAAACATTGAAGTTTAGGCGTTATATGTATAAATACAACATAAAATTTAAAAATTAATAAAATTTAATATTTTTTTTAAATACAACATAAAAATTTATGATAGAAAAATATTATTTATTTATTATTTAATTATTCATAAAAATCCTATTTGACTCAATTTGCTTAAAGAACGAATCGAACAAAAGCTACTTAGCGAGTCGGGCACGAGCTGTTTGAGAACGACAAGCTTTTTGACAGCCCTAGCAATAGCATACATATAGGTATATGAAAATTACTTGTGCTTGTATGGACTTTTATTAGTGGCAAGGGATGCATGAAGGTAGACACACTTCATGCACTTATGGTGCATGAGCTAGAAATTCACAGAACCAAATCAAATGCATAAGCATCATACCAAATTAGAATTTGCAATATAATAACTTATTTTCATGTACAATGAATAATGGGAATATGATCTTAATGAAATTTGTTAATAATGCCGCTCCAGTTTATGAGACGTGGTTAATAAGACGTGGGATCCATATGCTAGAGCTTTTTCTTGTCAAATTTCAAGAAGTCCTCAAAGTGCTTTGAAAAAGCCTTTCTAAGCCTTCTAGTAGATTATTTTCTTCCAAAACTCCAGCAATTGGTTCATCATTGCAATGGTGATTAGTGGGATTCTTTGCGCACCATTGCCATAACAATATGAACAAAACCAAGTAGTTTTAACCAGCACATTTCTGCAATAAACCTTTGTCATTGTTCTAGTGTGGAAAAGTTGTTGAAAAATAAATTCCAAGTTATTTAATCAGAGGGGAGGGGGGGGGGGGGGGGCAAATACAGCCACTCTCCAAAATATCTTATGCATCAAGTTAGGCATTTTTTATGGGATCCCTTGGGTCTCCTCTCTTCTAGTTGTTTGTTGGTTCATTCATAATTTGTTGGCCTTCTTGGCGTTTTATTAGGCTTCTTCTTCTTATCTATCAATTTTTGCATTTACTTCTGTTGTACTCTTTCCAATAAATAATAATTATACTTATGTTGAGTTAAAAAAAAAGAAAAACTGTTAAGAAAATATTCAGATTTTGAGTGCTTTGTATTGTACTGATTATACAGTATGTATGATTGCGTGTCATCCATGTCTATGTTCGATCTATTGCATTCTTAAATTGATAATGATATAAAAAATCAGCACAGGTTGTATGCATGGTGCATGAAGATGCACTAAAAAGATGCTATTAACATTCAGATTATTTTAAATATTCTAATTACAGTGAACATATGCATGTTATATTTTTCTATCAAATGGAAATACTTGGGGTAATATCAGAAAAAAAACTGTTAGGGGTGATGAGCAGCTGATGTAAGAAAAATTTTACTAGTTCTGTCTTGATGATAGTTGTTGTAGCTGGATTTTTTTTTTTTTACATTACTCATTTACATTATTTTTTATGATTTTTAAATTCTGTCATTTCTTACAGATAAACCACCAATAGAAGAACTTCATCAGTTTCTGGAGTTTCAATTGCCAAGACAGTGGGCACCTGTATTCAGTGATCTTCCCCTGGGTCCTCAACGGAAGCAACCAAGTAGTGCATCATTGCAGTTTAAATTCATGGGTCCGAAGCTTTATGTCAATACTAGTGTGGTAATTATTTATTTTTGTTTGTTTATTTAATCTTTGATGGTTTGGTCACATTAAAAGTCGACCATCTGATGATCAGATTAGGAGAGTTGATGTTTTAGATTCAACTTATGTTAAGAAAAGCAGAGGTAGACCTAGGAAGACTTGGACTTATTATATAAAAAATGATCTCAATTTATTAGAACTAAATGAAAATATGACACTAAATAAGATGCAATGGAGAAAAAGGATTCATGTAACTGACTCCACGTAATGGGATTAAGACTTTGTTGGTGTTGTTGTATTTCATCTTCGCAGAATCACTCTACAACAATAAATTTATCAGCCTGCAGCATAGTAGCTCTATCCTGCTTTTCCGGTTAAGTTTGTGAAAAGTTAGGGTAATGCTACAACTCCCTGACAAGATTCTCAATGAAATCGATTGAACCATTTATCGTCTAATGAAGTATATTGGAACAATACTTAAATATACGGACCAATCAGCAGTTCGAATCATTTGTAAGTTATGTACTATATTGGAACATTACTTATTCTCCCTTGAATTAATTTGGGATTGTTAGAAATCAGTTACCTTAAGACTCGAATCACCAATTTTAATAAAAAATAAGGAAAATCTACCTACTTAGCACACAATTCCAATGTATTTACATATCTCACATCTAAACTTTCATATTTACATACTTTGCAGTTCCAACTTTTTGGTGTCAACAAAAAGCCGAAAATTTTATATCATCAAAATCATACATATTTATAATTCTAACACCCAGCCTATAAATTTGAACTTTCAAATCAATGCATTTGGCCAAACCATTGAGGATTTAACAAAAGTGAAAAATAGATGCTGGAGTCTTGCATGAATATTGAGATTTGGGTCATAATTTAATGACCGGAGATTTGGAGCTTATTAACTTTAGATTAGCTAATCCTTAAGTATATATATGAAATTGCTTTGCTTATTCATTTATGATATCTAGTACGCATTTCCCTTAAACAGGTTGATGTTGGAAAGCGGCCAATCACAGGCCTCCGACTCTTCCTTGAAGGAAAAAGATGCAACAGATTAGCCATTCACCTCCAGCACCTCTCCTCTCTTCCCCGTATCTTCCATCTCCAAGACAACCCTAGCAGCACCTACTCTCATGAAACAAACGAACGGAAATTCTACGAACCTCTTCAACAGCGCCATTTTTCCCATGTCTGTACCGCGCCTATCGAAGCAGACGACGATAACTCAATCGTCACAGGAGCTCAATTACACGTTGGCAACTATGGCCTCAAAAAGGTACTCTTTCTTCGCCTTCAATTTTCGTCGGTATCAAATGTTTCCCTTCTCAGAACTCCGGAATGGGAAGGATCGCCCGGTTTGACTCACAAGTCTGGACTTATATCCACCCTGATAAGCACCCACTTCACAACCGCATTTCAGAAGCCGTCCCCTCGTCCCGCCGAAGTAAACATAAACTCTGCGGTTTACCCCGGCGGACCTCCAGTTCCGGTTCAGGCTCCGAAATTGCTTAGATATATTGACACGACGGAGATGGTGAGAGGACCCCAAGATTCGCCAGGTTATTGGGTGGTTTCGGGAGCTAAGTTGAATGTGGAGAGAGGTAAAATCTCTCTGCGTGTTAAGTACTCACTCTTGACAGCATTGTTGCCGGATGATGATGAAGTATTGTAGGTATAGTAATGAAAATGAGGATTGATTATTGCAATTTATTTGGGTAAAAGGATGGAATGGAGGAAAGTGATGGATTGAATGGAAGGTTGGATGTATATATTATATTTTTTGCTTTTGATTTGTAACTTTAATAGATGTTACAGTGCTAGTGATGTCATAGTTATCTTTTCTTAATGTTTTGGAAATATTCATCTGTTTTTGGAGTGCCTGATGGGTTTTTTGTTTAGCTGTATGCCTGTGCTGATTTTGGGTGAGTATAGCTAAATGGTCTTTAAGTTGAGTAGACTGGCAAGTTTGAGGAGTTGACTATTTTATTGTTTTGACTTTAGGATCTGTCTTGTTACCTACATTAGTGGTGTAAGGTGAATCAATTGCATTGCATTTCAAAATTTTATATTTTAGTTAATTTAAAACGGAATGCAATGTAAAATTTTGGCGGATTTATAATTTCTTGCAATTTAAAATTGGTGCATTTCAAATTTGCTAACCTGGAGCGTTTTTAAATACATTGCAAATTATAGCCTGTTGCAGCCATCGTCGCTCGCCATCGGTTGTCGTCCGTTATCTTTTGCTGCCAGTTGTTGTAGTTCGTCCCCATTGTAGCAGAAGCTAGCTGCATGGTGCCACACTTAGCTAACAATTTTCGCTCGCCGGCACTATTGTTGTCAGTTGGCAGCCCACAGTCATCGCTACCAGCTGGAGGCGACACAGACATGCCCATTGCCACCACCCATCACCGTTCACCCGTTGTAGCTATTGTCGGTATTGTCGAGCAAGTTTTATGTTAATTTTGTTTTTCTTTAGACTAATAATAAGAATATAGATTGTTGCATTTATTATACATCAAATCTAACAACTTAAAGTATTTGAAATACATTATATTTTATTTCTATTGTATTTCTTTTTCAGTAATATAAACAACCTCATAATCAATGTATTTGAAGAAGGTTTGACCTAGTTTTGATTGATTTTTCAAGATTTTTGAATGTACATACATACTATTAGGCCATAATGAGGGATATACCTTAAAAAAAAACTATTGAATAACAAGGATGTAAAATTTCAATTGGCACTCTCAAAATTTTTAAAGTTTGGAAATTTACATAAATGATCATGCAAAGTATTGTGTAGGCAAAATAAATGTAAATGTTGACATTTCTTTTGTTGGTGTAATTATGGTTTTTTTAACTGTTATGATTAAGATTTCTCTTAAGGATTAGTATTTATGATTAATTATATTATTAATGTGATGTAGAGTCTTTTTTTTTTAATTTTGAATGCATTAATTATAAGCCTATATGTGCACCCTTATAGGCAAGGATTTGATCCCATGATTTTTTGTGGTGAGAGTCAAAAGCTCACAACTTGTACACTAATGTTGTGTAAGGGACACTTTTGATTAAGAATAACAAATTATCATTTGGTAGGCACAAGTTGGTTAGCATTTTGCAAGGAGAAGATAGTATAAAATCTTATTACTCTAGTGTTGGTTAACTTGATGGATCTTTTTTTGTTAATGATGCTTTTTAGATGTATTTTTGGAGTTTTATTATAATGATTTGGCTTCTCAAATATTCTAAGTAAAAATATGTGGTGGAGGTATGCATACAATAAAATTGTTTAAATGTTCATTTTAAACTTAAAAAGCCTTGATTAGTGCTGTTAAATGTATTTTTGTAGAAGTGGGGCGTATTAGGTTGAATTGATCCATTTCAAAATTGGCTCAAAGCAACGATGTGGTTAACTTTGTCTGCTAAAATAAATTTGAGGTCATGAACTGAAAGCATCTTAAAGAACCTAGCGATGGATGTGAAAGTAAATATAATGCATCCCAAACTTATTATAAGCTCAATGTGCTATTATGGGAGAGTGCATCTCAACAGATGGCATAAGTCATTTATGACTTATTCACAACTAAAAGTTAAAATGAAATTAAATGAAAAAAAAAGACTACAAAGCACAATGACAAAATTATGGCCACCCTTTATTATTTTTTAGTCAAGTGGAGGGAGCTTGTGTTTATGGAATGAATAATAATAAACTTGTACAAGAAAATAAAATTTTTACTTCCTACATTATATTGGAAAAGTGGGTTTTAATTTTAGAATTTAGATTTTATTATAATATTTTTTAGATCTAAAATTTATTTGCTGAATATTGCTCTAAAACACTCTCAAAATACATATAAGTAGCCCTTAACATAAGTTTAAAAAAATCCTAAATTTTAGTTAAATTAATTAGTTATTGCCCTTGTAATCATTAATTGTTGGGTTTATTTGGGACTATTAAAACCTTTGATTTACACATAATAGAATCAATTGATGTGCATATCAAGCTATTCTAGGTTAAGGAATGTATATAATGATATTTCATAAATATGATAGAGTATTTATGGAATTATAACTTTGTAATCTTAAATAGGAAGTGCCAAAAATGTATGACGTTGTCTGTAATGAACTTAGCTAGAAATGGATAGTTAGAAACTGATCACAATGCCTCATTGGGCATGAGATTATTGAGGGTAATCTGGGAGTGGTCCCCCCCCCCCCCCCCCTTACTAGAGAGGTCATACATGAGGCTGCTCTTGTCGCGATGGCTCTCGTCGGGGCATCCCCTTCTACCAAGAAGCAGGCGGTTGGTGGTAATGCATAGTAGCATGTGTCTGTTTCTCCCGACAGCCAGGTAGTCTTATTTTCTCGAGGATTTCTTATCCCTCATAAGTGGACTTACCTAACAGTTCCAGGGATACTACTGTGGTTCTAGCTGCTGTCCCAGCTTCTGTTGCCACAGGTTTGTTGAGGCTTCCCTTGTTTCCAAGATGATCAAAAGGGCTCAAAGAACTCATAACAAGCTGTCATGGTCCCAATAACAGGATTCAATCCATGTCCCTACACCTATTGTGATTCCAGTTAAGGGAAAATCTTAGATTCCCCTAGTTGAGAATATGTTATGTTCTTTCTTGTTACGAGGACCATGTTTTTGACATGATTACCAGGAAGCACGCCCTCCTCGAGACACAGGCCATCTTAAGTCTGTTATCAAAATTAACTGCACCGCCACGAGCCTTCTGACGAGGAAGACTGTGATAGTAGTTTCCTCCCTGAGAGGAAAGTGTCCCATTTCTAGGAAAAAGTTCCTTGTGCGAATTTTTGAAATATCCGAGCAAGTTATGAAGGAGCTCCTCCACTTCCCTCACCCTCGAGGTCCACATAGTACGAGACATAGGTTTGACCGCAGTTCGCTGCAAGGCCAGAGTACTTACCATCCAACATACAAGTTGTTGAGCCCGACCAAGAATTACAAGGGGTTCCAAACATAGCGCTTGAGGATGATGTACCAAATTTTGCTTCCATTTCTAGTACTAGTTCTTTGCAGCAGCTTTGTCTGCACCACTTGTTGGAACCTCTTCTGATAAGTTAAATAAAAAAGAAAAATATGTTGGCTTATTACTCTTCTTTCTAAAGTAGAAATAAGATAGATGTTTCTTTTGCTCAGAAGGAGAGACCCAGGGCATACCCCCATTGATACCCTCTTACTTATTAAAAAATAATGTATATAAGAAAGGACTATCGCCCAATCTTGCCCAAGAGGCAGTGGGTCTGTATTACTCTTGCCATTGTACCTCTTGTAGCTCCAGCTCTGACTTCAAAGGTTGTAGATTTGATCATGGAGGAAGTCATCCTTTCTGTTGATCACATCTTGGAGCCATATGGGGCTAATCCCGAGGATGAGCCCGAGTTCGATCTTGTGGATGACTTGTGTGAGGATCCTTCTGATATACCGGAGGATCTCCTCAAAGAGGATGAACTCCTTCGTGGGGAATTACATGACTTTGAGATAGAAACTCGCCATGCCATGAAGGTGACCACTCTTGGTCAGAGATCTATTGTTTACAACCCTGTTCTTAATCTCAACGAGGTCTAACATCAAGATTTCGTAGAGGTTCAAGATGTCTGATTGATCAAGGGGACCAAACAAAGGATCAACTTATCACTCTCATTCAGAGCCAAATATCCCTTCTTACTATCCATGTGGCCTCTCTTCTGGTTGATTAGGATGGGTCCGACGCAGGCAGAGATACGTTCAATAGTACTCGTCGTATCACCTGTGCTGACAAGGCACAACCACAAGTCATCCTCAGACCCTACTCAGCCAGAGCAAACTATCTCTAATTCGCGCCTATAATCATGAGTGGACGCAAAGTTTAAGGCTGCTTTGGTAGCTCAACAGAACAAATCCATCATGAAGAAAGATAAACCTTACCTCAAGTCGTATGAGTACATTTTGTGCCTTCCAAGGTTTGTCTCCCCTCATTTCAAGAGGTATGATGAAATCAGTAATCCTCAATAACATAAAACACAGTTTAGAGCACATTGTTGCAACATCGGCAACAATGACACATTATTGCTCTGCTTGCTCTTAACTAGCTTATCTGATTAAGTCTTGGAGTGTTACGTCGATCTGTCAAACGGTACTCTCTAAACATTTGCTATGTTGGAGAACACATTCGTTAAGCGTTTCACCGACGAACACCACCAGGTCACCATGAGTGATTTGATGTAGCCCAGCAGAATTTGAATATAAAGTGTGAGCCTCTTCTTCAAGAAGAGCATGTAGTCATGTTTTTCGTTAGATGAATACTCTTTTTTTATCTCTTTTCAAATGGACCATCAGATTGTCTTGAGATTCGTGTAGACCATTTTTGGGTGTACATATTAAGTTACCCAATTTTCTTGCTTCTTCATAGCGACAAATGTGATAAGGACAAAAAAATTTTAATGTAATAAATCAAATCTTAATAGTTATAATATAATACAATAAATAAACTCCCTAGAATTTCGTGCTTGTTACACTTATATATAGAGCATAAGGGGCAATTCTATCATCTCGAGTTTGTTATTCCTTGCATTTGTTCAATTTTTGTGGGAAACATCCGAGGGATGTCGAATGTCCCCCAGAAACTTAACCAACTATTTGGAAGAAGTGGAGGTTGCCCTGGCCCAGTGGGATGAAAATCCTTGTGTGATGCTGGAGGAAATGCAGAGGGAGGCAGTCAATCATTATCAAGAGGTTACAAAACTCCGAAAAAATGTGTTTGTTTTGAGGGTCCATTCTAAAGCTAAATGAGTAACTGGTTTAAGCTCAGTGGTCAGATGTTGTATAAAAGATTTGTTAAGAGAGATTTGGTGTTGGTTAAGGTGCCCGATGACCAATTTGTAAAATATTTTTTGTAGGATTAGGATCCGAATGTAATTATATTTTTAATAAATAAAATATTTTATTTTTTATCAATTTTGATTTTCGCGTTGACATTATATTTTCTCTCGAAATCCTCGCACAACGTTTCTTCTTCTATTGAATTCCTATAAATAGGGGTTGAAGGGCTCATTGATGTGTATTATATCTTCTCTTTTTTAATTTTATCGCTCGATTTTTTTATTTTTGTTTGGCTTTATCTACTCGTTCTCCTCTTTAGCGAACTCCTCAAACCTTTAGTCTGGTGGTTGCGGCCAAGCGTTCTATATCATCTCCATCTAAGGCTGCTTGTGTATCAGAAGTCGTGATCTTCAACCCGGACATCAAGCTAATAGCCTCTCACCCAGATGAGAGGGTGGCTGGAAGGTATGGGATTTATCCGGACCAGTTTAGGTATGGGTTGTGATTGCCCTTATGCCATGAACTCAAGACCATTTTTAATTGGTAGAGGGTTATTCTTGCACAAATCAAGTTGAATTCCATCCTTGTTATAATGACTTACATTATGTTCTGCCAGCGAAAGGGAATCTCATGGTTGACCGGTCTATTCAGCCACATGTTCTCCTTCCGCATAGAGTCAAACAGACACGTCCAATATGACGCTCAGTTCCAATTTTCCAACCTGAAGAACAAAGTTAAGGACTGGAAATACAAATTTTTCATAGCCTCGTCATTTGAGACTTGGGGGTGTAAGGACTGTTCCAATCGGTGAGACCTTTCAAAAGAAGAAAGGTAAAACTCTTGGATTGAGGGGGCTGCATTAAGGGTGAATTGCTCTCAGTTCTTCAGTATACCGACTCGGTTACAATGAATCGAGTCCTGTTTTTGAGATTTTTTGGTGGATGACAAAGGACTTGTGGGCTGCCTCTGATGCTACTGAAGTCAAGAAAAGGAAGTCATCGCTTGGACTGCCTGGAAGAAAGTCAAAGCTGAGGCCAAGGCAAGAGAAGCCTCTGAACAGGAAGTGGCGGCGACTAGAGGGAGGCCGACTAAGACTGTCGGCTAAGTAGTTGGTCCAATAGGTGAAGATTTATTTTCTATTTATGTAATCACAGTAGGTAAACGAAATATCATTGTGAGAAAGTGTGTGACCCATGCTAACTTTGGCACAAATCTCTTGGATGCAGCTTCTTTTAGTGGTCGAGAAGCTGGGAAGCCATCTAAACACCTCAAGAAGGGTGTTGATGAAGAGGAATCTTCCAAGGAGGTTGCAAGGGCCTAGCCGACTGTGTCTCTCCAAGATGCTTCATTCATTCAAATTATCTGATAGGAGTGAGGTCAATCGAGTTGCCTCTCCTCCACAGACTGAGTCTAAAACCAGTCCAGAGGTGGGATCTCTGGAAAGAGTGCAACACTGTGAGAGAAAGGAATCAGTCACAAAGTTGAATCCTCCTCACCCTCTGTCCTACCAAAAGAAGAGGAAGAGCTCCCCAGCCAGTCAACTTCCCTTTCAAGATTAAGAGAACAAGATTGGAGCTGCTTTGATGATTGATTCACAACTATTGACTAGTCAGTGGACTGGTATAGCAATTCACCATCTATTAAAGTCTACCCTTCCACCTTTCTGGAGTTTATATGGTCGTGTGTGTTTTCCAAGTCTCTTTGAAAGCTCGAGAGACAGGATCTGTACAAGAAGGCCAATTGGTACCATCTAAAGGTGTGGCGGGTTTCTTATCTTCAGTCGATTGCTCTAGATCGGGCTGAAATAAAGTGAGTTGTTGTTTCAGAAAGGGACGAGACCTCGACCATGCTTGTCAAGAAGTCAGAGAAGCAAGTTATGTTGCTTGAGAAGAAACTAGAAGCGATCGAGAAGGAGCTCTCCACCGTCTCAGATATTCTATAAATCGTCGAACAAGAGAACCATGAGCTAAAAGTGAATATGGCAATGATGAAGTGCAAGAAAGCGTTCTTTGAGTCGCTTCCTTTTCTAAGTGAGCAACTTCGGACTGACAGCATCACAACAATTGAATGAATCATTCAGTCGGACTTGGTTGACTAGAAAAATTTTAACTTAAAAGAATTCATTGTTCTCTACTCTAGTTCTAAGGGTTCATCTAAGAAAGACTCAGACGCTAAAGGTGAAATAAGGTCTTCTAATCAACTCTCTGACACTTGAAAACATTTTTTTTCTTTTTTGGGAGAAACTATTTGTAAAATTTATATAGATAGACTCTTTTCAAAACTTAAAAATTTTGTATATTTCCTTAAGTTTGAAATGAAATATATCCAGTCGGTCACTTTTCATACCTCTTACTGTTTTACCTTTATTGTTTTGCCTTTTACTATTAACTTGAAAGAATCCAATGTTCTCTACACCAGTTCTAAGGGACCTCTATGTAAGATTCGAACGCTATAGGTAAAAGAAGGTCTTCTAATCAGCTCCCTGGCACTTAGACATTTTATTATTTTTCAGGAGAAACTATTTGTAAAGTTTATATAGATAAACACTTTTGTAAACACAAAAATTGTGCATGTTTGTTTAATTTTGAAATGAAATAGATTTAGTCGGTCGCTTTTCATACCTTTTACTGTTTTACCATTATTGTTTCTTTGTGATAATTACATGATGATGAGTATGTGTTTGATGAATGACTCAGACCTTGTGGAAGGTCATCAGTCATTTTTTGATGTCATGACCCGACACAAGTCTTACACTACCTGTCTCATTTTGCTTCAATCAACCCACACCTTTTGCCAAAATTTACACAGATCTTATCTCTGCCTTTGCAGGGGTTACCGCTAGATAGGGAACCTCCTCAAAAGCTATATTTACATTAAGCTTGGAGACTGGCGCTATGGATCAGTTTTGTTGTTGAGGCGTGATACACCAAAAATATATGCATTTTTAGACACATATTTTATACTCATTTTTTGTGATATTGCACTTTAATGTAAGATATTTGTATGTTTTCTTGCATGTTGTTGAATTTTAGGACTTGAAGCAAGTAAGAAGCAAAAAGGATGAAATTTAGAATAAAAATGAAGAAGTTGAAATTTGTTCAGCGCCGACGGCGCTGCTTTTGGCGTCGTCAACGTCGTTTAACAGAGAGCATTGAATTTAATTAAGGGACATTAGCGTCGACGACGCCAAAATGGGTGCCAACGTCGCCAATGTCGTTTCAGCCACGGTTTCTAGAAGATTCGGCGAATATGGACGCATTTTGAAGAGTTTTTGGAGACACATATTGGAGAACCGACTCTAGGCTTTATTTTGGGCCGAAATTGATCAAAAAAATGACTCTTTCTAACATTTCATTGCCCCAATTCAACCTTCCACGCAACACATTCCTCCATTTTTCATTCCACAACTATTTAGAGTCCATTTTTCTTATAATTTAGAGTTTTGTGATGAGATTAAGTGTGAACTATGAGATTAAGTTGTGATGAGATTAAGTGTGAACTCTTCTCTAAGAGTGTTGGAGAAGGAGAAAAGTGAGATTTCTTCTTCCTTCATTTCCTAGAAGAGATTACAAGGGATTTTATTTGAAAAAGAGTTTCAGATAAGTGTTATTTGAACTTTCTTTTATATATGAAATTTATGTTTTGTTGTATTTTTCTCATGAAGTTTGAGTAGTTTACTTTATCTTTCTTTGAGTAGTTCCCTACTCTGAGATATGGTAAAATGAAGAGATAATTTGAATGTGCCAATTTTAAAATATAAAATAAATTGCGATAATTTTTCAACTTCGTTCTTAATTTATTTTTCGATCTGGTCAATTGAATTGTTAAAATATATTGTGAAACATATGATCCAAAAAATGGAGTATGAGTTCTTCAACAAAAGTGAGAATTGCATTTAATTCCATGGAGTACTTTGTTCATGGAATTAAGTGAAAATAAATAGTGAAATATACTTTGTTGGGTGTAGAATTGGAGAACCTTTAGGGTGACAGACTAAATTCTCTAATTCGATATTAGTGTTTAAAAACTAAAGCGAGAGTTAGCCTTCAGGTGAAGGGAAGTGGGAGCTCTGGAGTGGGAGCCAGTATCCTCCTAGCCTAGCCACGGATTTAGGGACTAAACTTGGGATTAGCCAATAATTTTCTATAAAACTATATCAGGGTAGAGAATTAAAAATGCTCTTATTTAGCATAATACTTATTTGAATCATTTGTCTCATCTCATTTTTTCAAAACTTCATTGTAGTGGGAAATATGTTTTTTCACATAAACATAATTTAATAGTTTAATAGATTAGTAGTTATTGTTTAGTTATTGTTTAACAATTTTGTTATTAGTTAAATAATTTAGTTCTGATAATATCTCAACATTCGAAATTAGTGACAGTAATTTCGTATTGACTTTCTGTGAATTTCCTAGTAACTTTCTTGACTTTCTGTGAATTTCCTAGTAAATTTATCATTTCAAATTTAAACCTTCCCCGTGGGATCGATATTTGGGACTTCAATAGAAAGTCATTTATTAATTGATAATGATACGTATACTTGCGTAGAATCTCAATATTAATTGCTTAAATTTCTTATTCATAAAAATTCATAAAATCATCAAGCTTTTGGCACCGTTGCATAACAGAGTCAACTATATAATTTTTACACAACGATATTCTCAGGATCAGGGTGCTAATCGGGAGTCTTGCTTCTGTCTTACACTCTTCAAGGTCTAAATTACTTGGTCAAATCATCACCTCGGTCATATTATCAACTTTCGATAGGTCTTAGGCAGATCTTATTGCTACCTTTGCTCGAGTAACCACTAAGACTAGCTACTAAGGTGATTTGTGTCTTACCCTTCACAGAGCTTGTCTCTATCAGGTAGGAAAATACTTCTAGAGCTTTATCTAATTCAAACTAGATGAAGAATTTTTTATGTGGAAGCATTATGGAATATTCTGCCGATCATATCTCTTTGGGGTCGTTGTCAGCGTAGTTTTTTGGATTCGAGTTCCCCAAGTGTTAATTGGATCTGGGAGGACATTAGAGAAATTCATTATAAAATTAGATTTTTTTTTGAAATAATACTACCTTTATGTATTGACTATTTGTCAGCCGCTTGGGACAAGCCAACCAGTGTGCTAGTATAGTCGGTCAACTCGTTTTGACCATTGGAAGTTAGACATCCATTTTGAGGTACTCCCTCCTAGCCAAAATCTCTAGGAAGATCGCGTGAACAACATTTAAGGCTCTATGTTGCATGAACCTCTTGTCATGCTCCCTATTTAAGAGTCTTTGAGATCCATTTTTTCTCGTTGGTGTCACTTCCTTTTTTGTTGATAGTGTGATCCACGCTCACAACACCTTTTAGGATGTTGAATCCAAATTTTTCATGTGAGGCAAGTCCTAGGATCAGAGCGGTAGGGACCTTGAGGGATAAATGTACATAAGAAGATGATAAAAGAAAAGGGAAAAAAAATGATATCAAATTGGGATATTTACTGGCTCTGTGACTCATTTCATATGTTGTTACTGAAGGGTTACAAAAGAGAATAAGAGAAAGAACTGCATGGATACATATGTATGTGTTCATAAATAGATGCATAGTTATACATGTATGTGTACATATATTGATACTTTAGGTCCATATGTGTGTATTTATATAGATAGATACATACATACATATGTGTAGGGCTGTCAAAAGACACTTGTTCGACCCGCTAAGTAGTTCGTGTTTGATTCGTTCGTCAAACAAATGAGCCAATTTTTCTAGCTCAATTTATAAATGGGCCGAATACTAGTAAAACTTTTCTTTTTTCGTATTTGTCTTGATTTATCTCGTATTAATTAAATAATATATATTTCATTTTAAAAATAATATTAAATTTTATTGAGATTTTGAATAATTTTAGTTAAGATTGTAAATAAAACATAAAATTTTCATATTGGATATCTAAATACCGAAGAATCAGTTGCAATAGATGAAAATGCTAAAAAAATTTCTATGAGCACCCCTCCTAAAACCTGTTTTGTCAGCTGTGCGGGTCCCATCCATAAAAATATAAAAAATTACATTTAACGTGTAAATAGGCGATGTATGTAAAACTGTAAATGCTGAAACCTTCAATCTGCCCCATCGTTCCGCTCCTACTTTTGCAGTCCGTATCGCATGCTTTCTTTCCATGGCTAAATGTGCACTCTGCTCCTGGTTCAATCCCACATCGCACAGTTATTTATTAAATATAATTTTATAAATAAATAGACAATTAATAAGTCATTTCAAACACGAGCCCGACCATGAATAAGAAGATGAGAGCAAAATTTGTAGGCTCACTCAAGTTTGACTCATTTACACCTCTACATATGTGTCTATGTATAGATAGATACATCGGTACATGTGTGTGATTGTGTCATATGTACGTGAATATATATAGATACCTACGTATGTATGTATATATGTGTGTATATATATATATATATACATCCATACACATGCATACTAGGGATGTTAATTCGGGTCGGTGAGTCGCGTTCGACCCAAAAATAATGAGATTAGAATCAGGTCAACGGAATCAAACCCGGAAAATAAACGGGTCGAAAAACTCAACCCGAAAAATAATCGAGTCAACCCTAACCTCAATTTTTCAAGTCGAGTTCGAATTGTGTTGGCATGTTGGGTCAATTTTTTACATCTAGTGATCTCAATTGGGGTTAGGGGGTTGGGTACAAATTAGACCCGAGCTGAATTGGGTCAACATGAACCCGACCAAAATAATAAATGGGTTGAAAAATTCAAACTAAAGTCGGGCCGAAAAAATATTCAGATCAACTATAACCCAAATTTTTTGACTTTAGTTCGAGTCGTGTTGGTTCAGTATTTGACACCCCTACTTTATACATAAAGATATATATATATATATAATATATATATATATATATCCACTAAAAGGAAATCGATATTTGGCAAAGGCCCAAATAGCCCGCGCAATGTGCCTAAAATTCCAAAGCCCCCGCACTACGGTGAGGTCACCCTTGACTTGAGATGATTTACAGTGACCTCGCCACAAACAGACCAATACTTGCGGCACGTGCGCACGCGCACACACAGAATGAAAAAAACTAATGATAAAAACCCTAGAAAATAAAACAATAAACCATTAGAAACAAGGTCCACCTGATAGGAAAACTACGCTAACATTTCCCAAGATTGAAAGCATTCAAAGTACAAAATGAACCCTTAAAAAAGGAAGCATAGTAACTCCTTGAATTGGATTCAAGATGTATAATTTCAGGTCTGATCAGAATTAGAAACAGAACAACAAGAAGAAGAACCAAAATCCTTACAAGAAGAGCAAGAAACTCTAAAAGGGTAGAAAGCATTAAAGAGGACCAATTGTTTGACAAAAGGCATAAAAGTCATACCTGATCGGGCAAACATAATCGTCGAAATCAAACTTCGAAATAGCAAAAACATTCGTCAACACCCTAGATTTGGATCAGAAAACAGGCCGATATGGATCAATCACCTTTTCCCTTATCATTGCAGGTTGGAGAAGTTACATTTGAGACAAGAAGAAGGAAAGAGAGAGATGGGTTTGGAGTTTTAATCCAGCAGCAAAGCAGCGAAGACTCGTCTTTGCTGCTTTTGTGCCTTACAGTTTGAATTGAGGAACTTGTTCTCCACGCGTGGGAATACATGCAGACACTATGGTCGCGCGGGAGTGTGTAGGCCAAAAGTGTGACCTTTCTTTATAGAGATATAGATAAGGAGTGATAGCATCATTTACCACAAAATAAAATTTAAAAAAATGATAGCTCAAGTTATTTTTAGTTTTTTTGCCCCCCAAATTAGGTGGTTTATTTGAATTATTTAAATTTTTTGAATTTTGTATTTATCAATTTAACTTTATTTGAAATGCTAAATCATATCATTTTATAACAAAACTAAAGGTCAGTGTAGAGGGGACAAAGTAGTGGCGGTGCGACACCGCTCCACTGTTTTGTTTGTTCGGGTAAATAGCGTTTTGACATCATTTTAAAAAAACTACCATTGAAAACGCATATTCCCATCACTCCTGTCTCGGTACAGTGACAACTTTCTACTATTGATCTGCCTTTTAAATATATATATATATATATATATATATATATATATATTGTAATAATTATCACAACTTTTTGAGCATCAGACTATTATTCAACAGCTTAACAACTACTTTTTAATAAGCTGCAATTGCCCCAAACTGACCCTAAGTATGATAAAAAATACTATAAAGTAAGAAAATGGATATTCTATATATTATCTATGAATAACTTTCTAATTTGTGACTGTTAAATTTTATATACAAATTTAGCCCACAAACCCTATTTTTTATCATGCGTACTAGTTATGTTTAGTAGCTCACCGAGTTATTGTTGCTCTCGCATTCTATATCTATGAGTGTTATTTCAATAAGGAGAAATTATTGAGGTAATGATCTTGTCCACACACACACACACACACACACACACACACACACACACACACACACATATATATATATACATATTTTTTTTTTCTTTTTTTTTAGAAAGCCCAAAGGCTAATGTATTAAATAGAAAGAATGATACAGATAGATTGTGTGGGAGGACCCAAATCTGTCTCTACACACAAAAGACCATGCTTTTGGTGTGCGCACTCCCGCGCGGTTGTACTCCCCGCAAGTATTCTCACGCGTGCAGAACTCCCATGGGATGTGGGGAAAAAAGTTCCCCAATTCAAACTCGGAAGGCACGAAAGCAGCCATTAGAAGTCTCCGTTGCTTTGCTGTGCTGGGTTAAAACTCCAAACCCACGCGAGCAAACGCATAAATATCTACCATTGCTTCGCCCCCTCCCTCTCTCTCTCTCTCTTCCTGTCTCTCTCAAATGCATCTTCTCCAACCTGCAATGATAGAGGTAAAGGTGATTGATCTCTAGCGGCCCGTTTCCGATCCAAATCTAGTGTGTTGACGGACGCTGTTGCTGTTCCCAAGTCTGATTTCGGCGATTATGTTTGCCTGATCAGCTGCGGATTTCATGCCTAACGGTTGGCCCTCTTTAATGCTCTCTCTCCTTTCAGAGCTTCTTCTCTTCTTGTAAGGATTTTGGTTCTTCTTCTTGTTGTTCTGGTGTTTCTGATTCTGGTAAGGTTGGAAATTTTGCGTCTTGAATCCAATTCGTGGCGTTGCGTTCTTTCCTTTATTTTTAGGGTTTATTTCATAGTTTGAATGCTTTCAATCTTGGGAAATGTTGTTGTAGTTTTGCTCGGATGGACCTTGTTTCTTATGGTTTATTGTTTTATTTTCTAGGGTTTTTAAAATTGGCTTTCTACGTGCTGGAAGGACTGTTTCTTTCGTGTTGTAGGTGATCGGTGAAGTTTTGTTTGGCTACTATTTTGCTTATCGTTAGGAAGCTTTTATGTTGTGCGAATTAGCTTAATTTTTATTGTATATTTTTTTTTCTTTCTCAAGGATTCGATTGTCTTGATCCAAGTTTGTTCTTTATAAGCGACACTTTTGTGGATTAAATGGAAATTCACGGTGGGAAATCTCATTCCAAAGAAATATATTACTTTGTATAAGTGATTCACCTAGATGCAGCGCTATTTTTAGTCGTGCATACTGCAAGGTCCTTGTTTTTGGCGAGCTCATTACTAGTAGAAGGTTAGTTATGATTTTCTATACTTCTTAGAGTTTCTTTAGAAGTACTTTGAAGATTGTTCGATTAACTATACAAGCAGACCGTCATTTGTAATGCCATATATATTTCCGTTCTGAATGCTGCTTTGAAGGAGTGGCCTCATTCCATTTCTTAATCAAATGCACACAATGCTACCCCTGGAAGAAAATGATGAATTGATTATAAGCCGATGCCTACGAATATGAGTGCTAGGATGATGGTGAAAGCATAAGATACACCAAATACAGCTACTTTTCTGATTATACAAAAGAAAATAATGGCAAAGAAATGATTGTCAAAGTATTTCTTGGTGAATCATATACTTTTAAATGGTTAGAAGTTGAAATAGGAAGGAGTTGCAGTTTGTGCATCATTCTAATTTCAGATAATTTCCAAAACTTTTTTTTTTTTTGCTTGAAGTAATTTTGCTGCTTGAAGTAATTTTGCATTTTTTGGGTTAACAACCTGCTTTTCTAATAAGGTTTTCTAAGATATTTGATGGTTTAAAATTTAGAAGATCACATATGAAGTTGATATTTTTAATAATATTTTTATATGCTTAATGTAAGCTATGCTTTAGAGACTACATTCTCTATCTGATATTGTAGAAGACTAAAGTTTGTTATATTTATATCTTATTGCACTGTAGAAGATATAAAATATTTCTAATTATCTTTGTGCTGAAACTTGTTGGAAATGGAAATGTTTGTTTTTGTACTCCGTAGGTTTTGTTAATGTTCTCTTTGTACAATCCTAGTTTGTCATTCCTTTTTATATTGTAAATACTCTTCATTTACTTATTTGTGCCTACTGTTTATCCTTATTTATTTAATATTTCTTCTTTTCGTGGAGAATTTCAACCATGTCGTATTTCTATTTCTAGTTCACTTTATTATTTTGGGAACTTTATTTTCTTTATTTTCTTATAAGAGCCCCTTAAATTTTATATTCATAAACAAATGAACTCTTTAAGAATGCTTCTTTAGTAAGATACAATTATTTTTTCATTACTAAGATATTCGCGTAAAACTTTTGCTAGTTATTGTTTTCACCTTTTTTTCTTGCTGTGGTTGTTTTGTGTGTGCGTTTCTCCTAAAAATAAATAGTAAATTATTTTCAAATTCTTAAGGTGGAAGATGAAAACGAGGGCACAATCACATATACTAATTTCCTTTTTTTTAACAAACTTAGCGGTACATCTTCTCATTGATATGTAGTAAATGTCTCTAGAGACCAGCATGCAATTTTACTCACTATTGTGGATTAAATAAGCAACTCCAGGTTGATCTCACTCTAATCGGTCACCGTCAAACCAATTTTGAAGCTTGCTTTGAGGTATTTGATAATTAAACTAACTCTTGTGACTCCATAAGAATATATGTATGACTCCATAAGAATATATGTAACTTGGTCTCAGGGGTGCATAGGTTATTTATGAGGTATTGGGGTGCAACCCCAGGTATGGCCTACTCGGTGTTGCATTTTATGTTACTTGTTTGGTCTGGGTTCCATGCCCCATAAATTATCTTTGTCCACAACTGTACCAAGAAATCCCAATTTGCAATTTTGATGTGCTGGGATGAGAATCTTCTCCCAATCCCCCAAATTCAACGATTCATATTAGCATTCTAGATTTATTTATTTTTCTATGAAAGGCTGCAGTTTTTTTTAAATTATGACAAAATGATGCTAATATGGTTTTGTAATTTAAATTAACACCGTAATGGAGCAAATTGCCAATCCATAGAATCTTTATAAGCATAGGCTCGCTCACTATTTAAGCAATAGAATATTAGCGAGGTGCATCTTATACTAGCATGAAGTGGGATGCATGAACCCTTGAAAGATAAATATACATGAAACAACTAAATTGGTGACTGTTACTGGCTTCATCTGTTTTGAAAGCATTAGAGGGATAACGCTCAAGCAGAAAATTGTTATCTTCATTTCATGATCGCAATTTTGGGGAGTGGGTTGTAGATTCATTTCATGTTTTGACATATTTATCTTCATTTACTTAGCTTTTAAAATTGATGATGCCTGAAGAGTAAGCAAACCTTTCGAGATGCATTACTTCTCTAAAATATTACCTGGAAGACATAAATTCTGTAAGTTAGTTGGATCAAGTTGTAAAACTCACAATTTCGTAATTGCTATAAGAGTGTTCGGGCACTTGAGCATTCTTCAATGAAAATTATCACGTCATTACCTATGTTCTGCCTCAAGTAAATTCTTCGCAACCACGTACGGTTCATTATAATGGCCATTCATGCATAAGAACTGTATGCTTCGGAAGCTGCACCTAAAGAAGTTACAGCCCTATTACCGGTGCTTATTATGATTAATTTATTTAGTTATATAAGCAGATCTAGACTTATTTACAATTTGGATTTGTCCATAGGCTTTGGCCAATTCTATTTGGAGAAGTTATATCTTGAGTGATTAGCACGATTGGCTATGCAACAAATATATGAATTGCATAGCAGCTGCAAACACTTTGAGGATCATTAACCTGAAAGTTCTCTGTAGTTGCTTTGTATTCTTACCTATATAGATGTAATTAGTGCATGACTTCTCTAACTTACGAACCTAAAATCGAATGATAGTAATCTATCATAACATCTGATTGCAGTTAGTGTGTTTTTAAAATCTATGCACGAACGTTTCACTTTTTTGGAGCCACTTTCCTAATTTACTGAAGGAAAGAAGATAAATTTAAAGGATATTTATATTTGACGTATAGCAAAGTTGACAACAGGATGAATACAAAACAAAATTTAATTTGTGGAGTACTTATTTACATTAATCTATACTTATTATTGCAATTATGAACAGCTGGAATACCTTGAAACCCTGGATTTAAGACAATCCAATAACCTTATGTTTGTTGCTTCTCATTCAATAATAGAAGCTAAAATGTAGAATGAAGTGCAAGGTAATGTTTTAAAATATTGAAGTTTGAAACAAAGCATTCATAAGCTTTAAAGCGTAAAGCACTATGTGCAAGTTTCTTCATTTTAATTTTATATATTTGAAATTATTAAAATATAGTATGATGATGTAAAATTAAATAAATTTAAAAAATAAGAATTTCTCATACTTAACAAAAACGAAGTGTTTTATGTTTTGAATTTGTATTCATTAATGTAATACCTCAAAATTTAATTGCATTAACATGTAGTTATATTAGAGCTATCTATACTATGACAACTTATTATAATAGACAAATGTTATGGAGTAAACTTAGAAATGAACTTAAGTTACAAATAAAGAGTACATGATCGTAAATTAATGTTAAGACCATCAAATTATGGGTGTGTTCCACTTTTAAAGTAAAGGAGACTAATAAAAAAGAGATGTTGCACTTGGATGATTGTTGAATAGAACAGCATAAATAATCCATTAGGAAAAATAAATAAATGGGCCACAATTTGTAAGTTTGATAGAAAAGGAGTGTACATAGGTAAGGAAATATTTATTATGTGGAAAATATGAAGATGAGGTGTAAATGAGATGAAAAATTTTTGCCTTGAAGATGCAAAAGTATATGTTTAAGCTTCAAAGTGCATCATTACGTTTACGCTTTGCATCAGAAAGTATATGTTTCATACTATGAGTGTTTTGCTGCTCATATTTTAGAGCATTGTAAGATTGCTATTTCGAGTGTACTTTTGGATTGCATGTTTTCAAACACTGTTTTAAGGTCCTTTTCAAAGTGACATGTTATTGAAAATTGCTGGAAACATAGGACCTAGGCTCAGCTCTAATGTGACTTCTATAATATTTCATTTTAATTTTACACCCCTAACGCCAATGAATTGCTGGAAGCATATACTTTTTTTATCTTAATAAGGATAATTTATAAATGCATGGATGTTCACTTTAATAGTTTTGTTTCATTAAGTTCATAATGATGGAAGCTGATGGGTAGGATCTTTGAATAAAAGATGAAACGTACTATTGATATTATGTGGAGGTATTTTTTGTGCAGTTGTGGTGAGAGTTTAAAGTTGAGAGGGCTTTGGTTTGGATGGTTTTAGAAATTATTCTAGAGGTGAACAAAGTTATTTTAGTAGGGGAGTGAAGGTGTGTGTTGGTTTGAAGGCTAACTAGAGTTTTGTGGAGTCTGGAGAGGAGAGAGTTTGATGCACATAATAGATTTTAGGGTTTGTATTGGGAAGGAGATTTGAGAGCTTAGCCATGAGTTTTTTAGTATTATGTGGGAGAAGGAAGATGAGAGAGGCTGCTATGGTTGGTGGAATGCATTTAGGCCCAGAGAGGGATGGAGGAAATAAAGTAAAATCAAAAGATAACTTGATAGTTCTTACCAAAGATTTCTCCAAGATGAAGCTAGTTGGCTATCAACACATTTAAATGAAAGCAACCAACCAAGAAAATAATTTATTCATTGGTTCGTCAACATTACATATCCACCAAGGAAAATACAAAGTAATTTGTCTCGAACTGATTTGCAAATCTAAAAAAAGAATAGTGGTTCCAATTGATTGCAATATTCAGGCTTCCTTCCAAACTATTTTGGAAGATGAATGGTCTTGATTTTATTGATTTTAAACACATTTCTTGTGCAACGATGCAAGTCGGTCTTACTAGTACGAGTGTCTCTTAAATTTGGACATGTGTTGGAATTTCATCGAAGATATGACCATTCTTGATCGAAATCATTTGCTTTGGGTTTATGCATGTTTGATGATGATAATGATATTGATTTTCAATTTAATTTAGTGTTCTTATTTGCTATTTGGTCAATTGTCTTTGTTAATGAGATTACATTGCATCAACTCCACTGGGACACAAAGAATTCTTTGTAAAATTAATTCAATGTAGAGATCCACAAGATATAGTAAGGTTTTTATTTTTCTTCTTCTGTCATCCAAGTTTCTTTATAAATAGCTTATTTTTTTCGTTTGGTTATAATTGGTGGGTAGAGTTTATAGCCAGTGGAGTTTCATTTGAAATGATTCCTTCAACTTCTAGGAAGTTTGGGACACCTGCAATTGATTGATGATCTCAATCTCATGCAAGAGGTTTAGTTTGCAACTTTCAATGTTTTGTAATTGCTCAATAAATAAAATATTTTCTACATTATAAATATGAGTGAATATTATAGAAGTCAATTAAAAAAAGTAAGCATTTGGTCCTAGTTTTTTAAGAATTTTAAATGAACCACAAGTCCTTACATGCAGACTTTTGTATTTTGAAGTTGTTTAGCGTTAAGGATGAATGCAAATTGTAGCATAGTGATCTTCAGTATACTCTCTTGATGAAGATAGATAACTTTAGCATATTTATCATTGCTTATTTCAATTTATTATTGCATATTTGCTTGAATATTATGAAAATCATGGGCAAATGTAAACACATCTTAATAAATTTTACTAGAGAAAGTTAGATTTATGGTCCTTTTCAAGTTGTATGCACAATCTATACATTAACAATCTTAAAAGATTTTTCTATTGTTTTTAAAATAGTATTATTATAGAAAAATTCAAATATTGGTAAGGCCATTAGTTTTTTAGATGCCAACATTTTTATCTAATAAATATCTTAAGCTATTAATCAAGGTTCTGTCAACAATTTCGATTTGACCACTAGTTTTTTAGTGAAAGGTGAATGAAAATTTAATTGATTTTTAAACAATTTCAATTTTTTTTTTCAAAAATAGGACACAAATCTAACTTATAAAAAATAAGAGTGATGAAAATTATTGCAATCAAACAATTTAGTAATGTGTGAAGTATCATTGATTTAAAATGAAGTGATGAAAAGTAATGCAATCAAACAATTTAATGTGTGAAGTATCATTGATTTAAAATGATGTAAAAAAATAGTCATTTTAGAAAATTAATCATCAACAACAAAATTATTATTATGCCCACTTGAATGCAAATTACATCTAAAGTAAAGTCTATTGATATATTTTCCCAAGATTTTTTGGAAATTGGGAGTGCATCATGCTTTCCGGATCATTAATAATTTGACCATTTTACAACTGTAATGATGTGTAATTACTCACTCAATATCTAGAGAAGGCTGGTAAAATCTATCTTTCATCAAATTTGTCTTCTCATTTTTTCAAAATGTTTAATTGTCTCACCATAATGTCACTTCAAATCAAGAAGTCTTTTAATTATGTATAAAAAAATATTTTCATCTAGAAAGAAAACATTTAATTATAGAAAAGAGGCTACAAGTAAAGAAGGAATTGTTTTATCATGATCAATGATGCTAAAATCATGGCAAAAATAATAATAATAATTTGAGGTTTTTCTCATAATAATGCGCATGTAAAATACCTTGCAACTTAACATCATAGAAGGCGAAAGAGGTTTACTCAATCGTTTGATGCGTGCAATGAAGCATTATTGAATTGCATGTAATAGCATGTGTGACA
Organism: Phalaenopsis equestris; assembly: GCF_001263595.1. Lineage (NCBI taxonomy): Eukaryota > Viridiplantae > Streptophyta > Magnoliopsida > Asparagales > Orchidaceae > Phalaenopsis > Phalaenopsis equestris. Next base: position 834,054 of record NW_018165201.1, on the reverse strand, counting down.
TAGGAATGTATGCTGGGATCCCGCAATCCTGTTCTTCGCGGGATTCTGTGTTTTGCGGGTTCCAAGGGATCGCAGAAATTGGCACAAGGACTGTAGATCTTCAATTTCTGCATATTTGTTTCCTTTTGTGGTTTCTTTACTATTTCTATATTTTTAATTAGGTTATTTTTTATTAGGGAACTATTTATATAGTGGTATTTTCTGGTTTAGGAAGACTTTTGATATTGTTATGTTGTTTGAAGATGTTTTCTTTTGATTTTTTTTTTATTGGAGTGTTGTATCATTGGATTTATTTCAGGTTGTGTCTGTAACCAAATAGGATTGATTTGGTAACCTCTTTTGACATGTTCGAAGGTCTCTTTCGTTGTCTAACTTGCTGTCTATTGTCGTTTGGCAGCGGAAAACTGCTATTTTCAGCAGAATACCCTATTGTTTTGCTTGATCCCCCTTTTCTTTTCATGCCGGAATTAAGCTGCCATTCCTTCTCCCGCTTTCCTTACCTATCGTACAACATATATATCCATTTCTTTATTCTTTCACACATTTTAGGACCTTGGAATGGTATCTTCTAATATAAGAGCCTGAGAAGTCTGAGATTATAAGGTTTTGTATTCTTTGCCCCAAATCAAAATTTCAAATAAACTAACATATTATCCCCCATATCTTCCACCTTTACCCTTTCCATAAATTTTCAAATCCAATCTTTCTAGCTTCACTAAAAATTCACCCCCACACCTGCCACCAAAACCTAAACTCTTAACCAATCTTGCATTTGCATTCCTACATCAATTGAAAATTTGATCGAGAGAAAAAGACGTCATGCCGCCAAAGAGAAACCTTATGTGGGGCGTATAAGAACTTATTATGGAAGAAATGTAATATAAAATCTTCTAACTTTAATAGAGGTTTGCAGCTTTTGAGATGAAACAATCCGATGAGATCACCCATAGTCTCAACGGTGACTCACCGGATCGAGAGGAGGAAGTAAATCTCTTTCACCAAGCAGTTTTCAATGATGAATAATCAATATCCCAATGATTTGACATAGAATATAAGAGGAGAAGTCTAGATTTTGGAGTGGAGATTGACTTGTCGTATTTTGACGGTTGCTTAAATCTTGATGAGTTCATCCAATGGCTCCAGACACTTGAACGAAACTTAAAGTTTAAGGACGTTCTACCTGACAAAAAGGTCAAGCTAGTTATTAAGTCATGGAAGAACGTTTCTTTGTGATGGAAAAATTTGAAGTGTTTACGCCAACGCAAGAAGAAAAATAAAAACATTAGCTGGTCCAAAATGAAGATATAGCACAAGTACCTACCAGAACATTCTAGATAGGACATATTCTTGAGATTTCATTATTTACATCACAAAGACCTCACATTAGAGCGGCTTATATTAAAGTGTGAGTTAGCGGATCTCGAGAAAAATATTATAGCTTGATATCTAAGGAGATTGAGACTGTCCATTAGCAATGTGGTATAATTATAATTCTATGGACATTACAAAATGTCTAGACCCTAGCCTTGAGGTGGAGAGATAACATAACAATATTTGGTCCTCACTACCTTTAAACAAAGTTTCTTCATATGATCAGGCAGCAAGAGTACACCCAATGGAGCATTCTAAGACTATCAGTTCAGAGGAGAAACCTGTATAGAGTGGAGAAAATGTGAAAATTGTAAGTGCTCATAAATTCATCCAAACCAGAAATTGCTTTAAGTGTCACGATTTTGAGCACATTACACTAGATTGCTCAAACAAGAGGATCATCTCATTCACAAAGTAGAGAGCCGTGGAAAACATAGATGGTGACTTGAGACACTTAAGAAGCTAATGACACAAAGGAGTACAAGTTTACAGTTGCTGAGGGAGAGGTGCTAGTAATCCGATGGGTCCTTTAGACTGAGCCTATGAGAAGCACCACCTAGGTTAGTAGTGTTTGTCATGGATGACAGTGAGTCCAAAATGTTGATACCAGACATATGTCAGCCCCAATTATGTAAATTTCAAGGTTATCTGAACTACGACCTACCCTTAGGTTACCACAACTTAGGGAGGTATAACATTCATCACTTCATATAGAAATAAAATTTTTTTATTGATTTTTGGAAGGCTATGAAAATAATTGTGTATTATGTTCTAGTTCAGTTCAACAACACACTCACAAATAGATGGTCAAATAGGAGTGGTGACAGCAATTGTGGAAATCTCCTTAGGTGGGATCGTGGTTCTTCCATAGACGAGGATGAATCCTCCTAGCTGGGGAGAATGACGCAGGAGCGTACTCTATGATCTTGCTATCTCGTTTCCACAGGATTCTATCGTAAAAGGGGTTTTGTTGGATCGCAGAAAGCCCGTGATTGTGGGAATTGACACAAGATTTTCTAATCTTCAATTTCTGTGTTTTTTATGATTTCTTTCTTATTTATCTATTTCTAATTAGGTTATTTTCTTTTAGGGAATTATTATTATGCTGTTATTTTCTGGTCTCGGAAAAATTTGTCGTTGTTATATTATTCGGCTATATTTTCTTTTGGTTTTTTCTAATGGAGTTTTGCATCCTTGGATTTCATCCAAAAGCTGTGTTTGTAACCTTGTAGAATCGAGGTGATGATATCTCGGACGTTCAAAGGCCTCTTTCCCCATCAAACCTGTTGCCTATTGTCATTTGACAGTAGAGAACCGTTCTTTTCTGTGGAATATTCTGATATTTTTTGTCGTCGGCTTGCTGCCCGCCATCGTTCATGCTGGAATTCAGTCATTATCCCCTCTCCCACTTTTAATACCCATCCTATAACATATCTATCACTTCCTTTTATCCCTTTATACATTTTAGGAGTGCTAGAACAGTATTAATGTGACTATCTTTTTTGGGTTTAAGAAGTGTTAAACTTTTTTTTTATTTAACAAAATGAAGTACAAGTGGCATTATGAATGAACAAAAATATTAAAAGTTGACAAGAAAATAAGAAAAAAGTTTAGTATAAAATTTTATATAATAGGAATTATAAGTGGTCTTTAAGATCCTTATTTTAAATAATATTCTTTGTAGATTTTTTTAATTAACGAAGATGAATATGATGGAGAGTAGATGACAAAGAAGAGTGGGTGGATGTGATATAAGTGAGGAAGTAGGGAATCAAAAAAATAATCAACTATGACGATGATTCTAATAAATGCCCTCTAAATGATTTGATTGAGAAAAACTTGAAATTGAAATTTTAAATCATAATGTTTTTTATTAGACATGTTTATCAATTTATTTTAGAATTTTTGTTTATATTTTCTTATTTATATTTGATTTTTTTTTTGCTTTTTATTGAGTGCTCATTTGACTTTTTATAGTGATACTTTGACACTTTGGATTGTCTTCATGTGCTTTAATGGGAGGAAATTGATCTCAATTTTTCATTATGCTGATATGGATTCCTAAGGTGGATTACTCATGCTTTATTGATATTCTTAAATTTAATGATTTAATTGCAAAGCTTATTTGTCATGATGCTTTGAGACTTACACCTCACCTTACAAACAAAAAAAAAAAAAAAAAAAAAAAACCCCAATTCATAGTTGTTCAATTTTAAATATTGATCACAGCTAATCCAAGAATTTAACGCTGTAAAAATGAAATTGCTAAGTTAACACATGATGAAAAATTAATGATTTTAGTACAATGTAAGTGGGTGGTGAGCTAGTTATTAGAGTTTCGCGCTTGTCATGGGAATGAGAAATGAGAGGTTAGCACATTGGGTTTTATGTTGTGTGGGAGTGGTAAGGGGATGCAGCTAGGGTTAGGAAAAATGGTATATAACAAGATATGGAAAGATGAAATAAATGCTAAAATTAGCTTGAGGGAACTCTCCAAGGATTCTCCAAAATGACGCCACTAAATGTCACTACAATTCTATGAAAGCAACCAAGTAAGAAAATAATTCATTCATTGATCTATCAAATTCATAGGAGGATTGTATATAGAAGAAGAAAAGAAAATACTAAACAATTGATGGGGAGCTGTTTCAATCGATGTCATTATCATTTGAGTGGCTGGTCAAGCTAATCTGGAAGTTGAGTGATGAATTCTGCTTGTACAAAAGGATAAGGGCGCATCAATCTTGCATGGAAAGAATGTGACAAATGAAATTTGGCACAAGTTCAAATTTCATCAAGGAGGGGCTAGGCATGCTGAATCCAAATCCTTTGCTTTGAATTTTATGACATGCTGATAATGATGAACTTCAAGCTTGATGCACTATTGTTATGACTTGGTCATTGATTTATGTACATGAAATTGTGTTGCATTATCATGCCTTCTTGAGAAATGAAAGTGTGTTTGATTGATATTTTTATTATTTTGCCAACTTATTGGTACCCTTTTTCTTTTATTGAGTAGTTCTAGCACAAATTGTTTTGATGACAAGTGAGGAAAGAGATTGCAGAGCATGACCATTTATAGGCTATGCAAGTTTAGAGACTTGTGGTGATAAAATACAAAACTATATGGCATACTACAAGTTCAGAATAAAAATTAATTTTGATATGGCTGGGTACATCTGACACACACACACACACACATAGAATTGATGCATTCTCAATTTTATGCACCCATCTAATGTTAAGAGAGTTGCTTGCTCCTATACTTCTCTTTAAACGATAGTTGAATATTGTATATATTTTATTTATTGAAGGAAATGCACAAGTCAGGCACAGATAAAAGGGAACATGAGGCTATTTGTAGATAAGGAGGGTATTATACTAGCTTAGATAGATCTTTGTTGAGAGTTGGTGAAGATTTAATTGAAAAGGGTTACAGACCAAACTTGAACGTTTGACCTCTACCCTGAGAACCAGGGATCATTTGCTTGTGCTATAGCTCTTTGATTTTGCTCCCTTGCAGGAATAAAATGGAAAAAAGTAGTAATTATCTTTTAAGAGCTGCAAGTGTATTATTGATGGCCATTTCTTTGTCTATTTGATAAATATGTTATTCATTTTGAAAATTTAAAATATGCATCACACCACTATTGGTGGTATCTTGCACATCATTACTTTATTTTGAATTGAATTTCGAACTGTTCTGAGCATCATCCGCCAGCTGCATATTCCCAAAAAAATAGCTGAACAAAATATGATTTTCTATCTACAAATTCCATTGTAATTTTTTTCTTTTTTTGTCTGGTGAGCAAATAAGAATTTAGCTTTGGCTTGCCGATGTCTATTTTCTTTAGCCGGATTTCTGGTTCTTGGTTTAGTCTTATGTAAGGCTGAACGTGAGATAATTTGATTTTGCTGTTTCCTCTTTTCTGAAATTCTCATCTAACCATCATCATCATTAAATTTATTCCAATTATTTGAGATCAGTTATACTCTTTCCGATTATTATCAGTAGTTTGATGATACGTGCATCCTTTTGCATTTGTTAATTTCTTTGTTGGAAACTTTTAGGCACTATTTATGAAGTGGTGATGGATGAGAATGGCTTGACAAGAATTTTCAATAGAATATATTCTTGGTGCTAAATTAAGCTCAGAAGGCTCAGTTCGGAGAATGTGCTAGCTGCAACATTTTCATGTCTGACTGCTGCTATAATCTGACGTTTGAAAGCTTCCTAACAAAGCTTATTCTGGTAAATTGGCCTCTCTTGTTCACTTTTTGCTTTTTGATTTGTGCTGCTCAACTTGTATAGCATTCATCCTATATTTTACTCTTAAGGTTTGCATTCTTCATAGGTCAAACATGCAATTGTAGGTTAGTTTTGGCTCCAAATAGGAGTTTTTTCTTATGCTATCTTTAGCGCCTTGTCAATTATTATAATGTGTTGAGAGAATAGCCGTGTCTAAAATCACTTGATATGTGATAGCATTTGTTTCATTTTTATCAAAAAGATATATGACAAATTGGGAAAGTAAAGTTAGTTAAGATTTATATTAGGAGAGTATGTGCCTTATGGTTTGGGAAAATAGGCATTTATCCCCTTTAATTGTGTTTATTTTTCTGGCCATCTTACACATCTATAAATATCACTTATATTTAGGGAATAGTATATGAAACCTTCCTCTCAACAGGTATAGGTCATGGCTAAAATCTAGCAATGTGGCCCCACCACCTCATTCTCCGTTCATATATATCTTCATGCTCACTTGGATTTATAACTCCCATACTAAGGTTGTGTGCATGCTAGATCTTTGCACCCGTCATGTGCCTTTCCTTTGAGCTCTAGTCGATTAATATGCCCACTTTCCGCTCCCATGTAGGCTTTTAATCGCTACTATATGGCTATTATTTTGATATTTAAATAATAGTAAAATTTATTAAATATCTTCAACTAATTTTTACTACTATATATCTAAGGAGAACTACATTTGCAAAGTTTTGCAGTCATGGTGCTTAGCCATGCATTTAATTCATCTAGATGTTAATGTAAATAAAGTGTATATCAACATGTAAGTAGAATTTAAAATTTTATTGTTTATTAACATGAAAGTTTATTATTTAGTAATCCTAAGTATTCTTGTTACAACTTCATAACCGAAGAAAAGCAGGTTAGATCATAGCAACACAAATATTTGATTTTTGTGAAATAGAATAAAGTCTTTATTCAATGATATAATCATTATGATTTTATTGATCTTCTGTTTTTAAATGATATAGTTGTTGCTCATGAGTTGTCAAGATGAAAAATGAATGATGAATTAAATGAAGATGATGAAATAGTTATTCTTGAGAAAGATTTAATATAGTGTACTATTACAAAAACCTATGGTGTTTCTAAAGAAGAATAGAAAGAATATTCATCTAGACTTAACACTTGCGCAAGCAAATATAAAAATTTTGAGTGACTAGGAAAATTATGATTAAGAAGATAATAATGTTAATGAAAGATATGAAGTTATTTTGGCTTATAATGATTGTGATGATATTCAATATATTTAATTTTGTTTTTAAAAATGTATACTTACAAAGAAATTATAATGTTGTCGAATTGTGAGTAGTTTAGCGTTCGAGTATAAACATCAATATTTAACATTCCAAGAGATAATTTTATTCATAATTTAGTTATGTTCATCACAACGATAATTAAATTTTCAATCTAGTCTTCATAAATGTTTATGTATATTTAGCTACATTTTTATTCATAATTTTTAATAATTTATACTATTTTTAAAATAGTGCATGCCATGCCATGCCCTATGTGCATTTTAGCTATGAATATCTTCACAATGTAATGTGTTATTCGTCATTAAGAAGCATGAACTGTCCCTTCATTGCTTCAAGCCATCGCTTCATCCTAATCATTGATCTTTCCTAGCTCATTGATGTGCCCTCACTTTGTTGTGTCGTATGTAATGCTTACGTGCAATGTTGTAGTTTGATTTCAGTGTACATGTTGTTTTTCTGCTGAATATTTGACTTTTGCAGTATTATTTAAATTTTTGTTAAACTCCCTTTTCACAATGTAATGACTTCATCTTTCTGTTTCATGGACATGAAAGGCCTCCATCAATGTTATCATTCGAATTTAATGATATTATTTATCTCTTATGTTGAGTTTATTTTTTTTATTTGTCAGTGTAAACTTATCATCTAGATGCTTCAATAGATAACAATGACAACGATTGATTTTCTAAATAGAAGTTTTTTATTTTGTCATCTTTTCCTAGATAATAGCCTTGAATCTATAATTTTTTAATTGTCATGCTTAGATTTTAACGTTTTAATAGTCAATTGGGATGAATTACTGCAATATTGCCCTTTCAAAATTAACTTGATTATTTGACAAATGAAAAATGAAAAATGAAGAATTCCTTCTCTCCATCTACATACTCTTATAGAAGGCGTGCAATCTTAGTATTTATTGGCTCCAACATTTCTATGTTTGTGATCGTTCTCTCTTGGTTCTCTTACATCAACAGCTCTCCAACGTTCAAATCTTTGATTTCCAATCAATCATTATTTGAGGCTATATTAAGGGGTCGTAGTATAAGTCAAGGATGTGGCGTTTCAAGTAATAGCGATTGTGGCCATAGCTAGAATACCTTTTTATCTTATCCTCATTGCAACCACATTAATTGTCATTCTAAATGATTTTGGAGAAGTTTGTTAACCCCTCCACTTTCATTTCTGGTCTTCCTACCCTCCTAATGTCTCCTCTTCTAGGATGATTACACTTTTCTTGTAAGGCTACTATTGACTTCTTCAACAATCATGTTCATCCTTCTTTGCCTCTCATGTTATCTCTCTCTAAATTCACCACAATTATGACTACTAGTACAACTTGAATTTTATATTTAGGTGTCTCTTTTCATGCAAAATTAGTCACAATCTTTTTTCTCTCTTTGCATGTCTCCTCAGGCCTCTACTATTGCCATTGATGGTTCTTCTCTCATTTTTAGAAAAGATTTGTTACGAACCGAGAATTTTTTTCACAAAAATTTGGGCAAAATAAAATATTTTTATTTCAGCGAAAGCAAATCAAAACAATATAACTCCGAATACATAAAAATTAAGTACCTGCAATTTGAGAGGTATGTGATCTCTCCCAAGCCCTAACCCTAACACCTACAATTGGAGAGGTAGACAATCCCTCCCAAACCCCCAACCCAAAGACTCAAGACAATAATCTTATCACAACCTACCCTAAGTATTATAAGCCCTATATGTACCCCATAATAGTAACTAATAAAATAACTAAATTGCTCTTAGGCATCAAATTAACGTTACTCTCATCTCATAAAGACACGTTGTCATAAATGAGGGAACTGAAAATACTTTTCATTTAATTAGAAATTTTTAGTGACCCTCATGAGTTTGAAATGTAATCATATGCACATCTTTCTGCTGCATCTGAACCTGTTGGTGTCCTAACTTCAAGTCAATATTAGAGGATACTATAGCTCCACTAACACGTCAAACAACTCATCGATCATCAGATGGTAATTTTGTCACGTACTACTTTTTTATTCAATGCCCAATAATCCACAGAGAAATACCAACTATTATCATTCTTCTTAAATAGCAAGACTGGCCTATTGAAGGGGCTCACACTAGGTTGTATGTTCCTGACACCCAATATCTCTTGGATCAATATCTCGATCTCGGTTTGTGTACCCGCGAGTAGCAGTATAGGGACACATTAATGGGAAAAACATTCAGTCTCTAGATTGTTGCACGCTCATGTCCGCTCCCAATTCCTTCGCTCAATCACATATGCTTCAATTTGTTCTAGTCGTCTGTTGTCATGTTATTCCTTCCTAGTATTGTCGCTCGAGTTCACTTCCCATTCCCACTCTCAATCCCATAGCTCCAGATCCACCTACAGCTGCGACGCTGCCTCGATGCACATGAAGCTTTCTGATTGTGCGTCCACTACAGACGTTGTCCCTTGATCCCGCGGAAGCCTGCGGCGGTTTTGTGTGAAAATCCATGATTTTCTTTATCATTTCTTTCAGGGCTGTGAATCTCCCCTTACTGGACGAGAACCACCTCTCCACGATCGAGAAACACTCAACCATTTCATATTTGATTTGGCCCACATTTTTCTCCAATTTATTTTCCAAACATCTACTTTATTAGTCATCATCACTCATGATTTACGATTGGGAATCTTGTATTATGCAATCTCGTTTCCCAACTAACTCGAATGGCTATTGTACCGCGAGGTTCGATCATGAAGGAGACGTCGTGATGTCGTTGATGGCTTCTTGAATCGAGATTGTCTATTGTACCGCGAGGTTTGATACAGTTGCTAGCTTGAATCGAGATTGTTTCGTGTGATTCAATCACACCGTACGCCACGATCCTGTTGTTGGCTTCCTAGCTAGTGTGAATTAAGACTGTCGTGGGGCTCGATCATGAAGGATGTTGTATGTCGCGCTCTCGATGTTGGTTGTGCACAATTAAATGATTTGATACCAATTTGATAGAAACTGAAGATGTTTTTCAAAAAAATTAGTGTAAAACAAATTTTTTTTATTCCACTGAAATCAAATCAAAATAATATAACTCTAAATACATAAAAGATAAACATCTACAATTCCAGAAGTAGAAATATCTCTAAAACCCTAACATTAAGACCTGCAATTCTAGAGGTAGGCGATATTTCCCAAAAATCTAATATTAAGACTCAAGACAACAATTACATCATAACCTAACCCTAAGCATAATATGCCCTTTTTATACCCCATACTTCTTAACTATTAAAAGAACTAAATTGCCCTTAAGTGCCAGTCTAATTAGATTTTGTTCATTTCTCAATATTAGTTCATTTTAGAAGTTTTGTATGTGCATAATTTATGTTTAATTTGTTATCTATTTATTGTCTTTACCAATTAATAATTATTCAGCAACTTTTGATCCCTTTAATTGTGCATTTTAAGATCTTAGCTTGAGGAAGGCAATGGGAGAGGATTTTGAAGTTAGTGCATTTACTAATTGACTATTAATGCTTCTTTTACCTTTTCTTCTATCAATACTGTATTTGCACTATTAATCGGGCCATCCTCCTCCTAATAGACTTTGAGATTATATTTTTGCCTCCTTATTGCTCTCCTTTGAATGTCCTAGCTCTGGATTAACTTAAAATCATCGTGCACCTTTTCTTTCCCCTTATATTAGCCTTCAGCATAGTCATTTTGATCTTATCCACTCAAAATTTTGGGGCTCTAGTCTAGCTATGTTTCACTTTGAATTTAGATATTTTGCTAGATCCATAGATTTTGTTAGTTTAAGCTTGGGTCTAATTACTTAATTGTTGATCTAAAGTCGTCTATGTATTTCATTTTTTTTCTATCAAGAGGGATGGTTCTCTTCATCAATAAAAGTATTACAATTTGAAAATGTTTTGAAGTTTATATAATAGCAATTTGTAGTCATTTATTCTAATAATGATGTAATTTTTCAATATACTTGTCCATATGCATCTTAGTAAAATGGTTGGGATAAATAAAATCACTATATATTTGATAATCCTTGATTTGTAGTGTTCCGCATGAATATGTCTTTTAATTCTCGTGTTTGCAATTGGTTGATTTCTTATATGATAGGTGTTATATTAGGAAATAATTTATTTTTATGAGAAGTTGAGGAATAAATTATTTCATTAGATTATGAGTTAGGGTCTGTTTGGGGCAGCTGCAGCTTATCCAGTTTCTGTTGATAAACAGCTTATTCTGATAATCTGCTGTTGATCAGCTAATCTGGATAAGCTGTCTGGCTGTTTGGTTGACGTTTATAGAAAACAGCTGATTCTGAAAAATTGACCATTCTGCCTCTGTTCTGAATAAGCAGTTTAGCTGTTTGGTTAGTGTGTTTTGTAAACAGTTTTTTTGGAAATTTTTTTTTAATTAAATAAATAATCTGTGCAGCAGAATTTGCTTTTTTCTCAACAAAATTAAATATCACTGTTCAGAGAAGAAAATACCAAAAAGATCATTTATATTTATATAACTAAAACATATCTGATCACATCAAACGAATATGTTTAGGGTACACTAAAACATATCTGATATAAACTATGTGCTTATGCATGCGGATGAGCAAGAGAAAGAGGCAAAGCTAAAGTATCACAGTGAGAAACTTGCTCTTGTTTTTGCTTTTTTTAATATTACCTTCTGGGACAACCATCAGGATTAAGAAGAATATTAAGATTTGCGGAGATTGTCATCCTGTAGTAAAGCTTGTATCCAAGGTATCACGGCGACTATGCTAAGAGATGGTCTTTCTAAATGCTGAAGTTTACTCACCATATGTTGAGCTGAGCTGATTCCTATTATGAATTTCCATCTTTCCTGTAAAACAGAACTCTCACTTTCACCCCTGTTGCTTTTAATTCCTTAACGTAGCCCCTCTTGAATGATCATGTAGAGCTTACAGATAAGTTTTAGGGGCATTTACATACATACCACTTAATTCTTAATGATCATGTAGAACTTTAATAGGTGCATTGAAAACTACTTGTCTAAATAATGCCCAACTTTGATTCAAACGGAGAGCTTTATGAAATTTCTGCCACAACTTTGATTCAAATAAAGTTTACGAATGAATCTATAAAGTGAAATTAGGTAGCTTTTCTTCATAAAACAACAAAGGTAGCAAATACTGACATTGAAGTGTTTACAACAGATGAAAGCAGAACGGATCCATATTGTAATTTCTAGTGCTCGTAGGCAAAGATATTTGTTCTCTCAGAATATATTTACGGAGAAGCTGAAATCAATGTTCAAATTCACGGGAGAGGACTGCGATCCGGCTTTGAACGGAAACGAGAGGGAGAGGCGAAGCTCCTAGCCGGGGCTTTGAACAGAGACGAGAGCGAGAGGAGAATCTACGGTCACGGGAGAGGCGAAGGAAAAAAGCGAAGGAAAAAAGGCGAAGGAAAAAAGCAAGGTCACGGGAGCGGGATCGAGGGCAATATGCGTAAATTGGAATCCGAAAACGCGCCCGCGGTCCGTGTCTTTTGCAATTTATAAAACGCATTTTTAAATAATCTTTTCATAAGTGGGTACCAAACAGTTATAAGCTGTCCCAAACGGGCCCTAAGTGGGTTTACATCGCTATCGTCAGCTTCCTTATTTTCTTTCATATTTTATATTAATTTACTTGGATTAGGAGCTATTTCCTTTCCTATTTTAGGTTTTTCTTTTTTATGTTATTTTCTTTTATTTTCAAATAATTAATATGAATTGATTACTTGGAGATATTAAGTGATATATCTTTTATTTCATATTATTTTCTTTTTATTACATTTTTTATTCTAGGATTCATGTAAGAGTTATTTATACCCCTTCTCATATCAATAGAAAAATCCTCGTTTTATTCTACGTTATTCTGAATTTCAACATGGTATCAGAGTCAAATTTCCTACCCTAGCTGCTAGTCCTCCCTTGGGAGTTGGATTCCCTTCTTGCCACTCTCTGGAAGTAGGGAGGGATGTTTTCTCTCCTTGCGATATGGTCGCAGTCACTCTTGGCTCTCGGTCTCACTATCTAGCAAGAAAAATTCGTGGTGGCTCCAAACTCCAACTTCTGTTTCTTATCTTGAATCAGCTCAACATCAGATTTTTACCTTCTGTCATGGGATCAACCCTCCGAATCCCCCCCGGGCTGCGGCAAGTATGTCTTTCTTAGGTTTCTGTCTTATTTTCTCTCTCATTTCAGCCACTATATGTCCTTGGAGGTTGCAGATCTACTGAAATACCTTAGTTGGTGCGTCCACCACTTATCTTTGACGTTGTTGTCGGAGTACGAAATCAACAACTTTGATCGGCTACCAAACTCGATCCTGATTGTCAATTTCAATCGGATCAGTGACGTGAAAGCATTTGGACGATGTTGCATCGTCTCTCGCCGCTTCCACACTCTCATTCCCCTCTTCAACAATATTTTCGTCTATGTTGTCTGTGTTTTATCAGACAATCCTTTGCTCTCCTCGTTTGTTTCCACTATTGTTGTTGGCGATAGATTCCGCGGTGTTTCTTCTCATCTTGCTCGTCTTGTTTTCAGCGGGATTGATCGATCCTTTTACGCCCTAGGTCAGATTCTCTCTGTTCCCTTCAAGCACTTTTCATCTTCCATATTGACATCATCCTTTTTCGTATATGAAGTATCACACCATTCCCCCTCTGAGGTCCTAAAGAATTCAAGGAGATCTGGTGGCTTTGGATAGAGCTTCCAGCCGACGAATGTGGGGTTGATGAAGGTGTTCTTCTCAAATGGAATACTGTTTTTGGCTCCACTTGGGAACTATCGCCAACGCTCTCGTTCCCCTCATCGATAATGTTGTTGTTCATGTCATCTGCATTTTATTGGACGATCCTTCTCTCTCCTCGTTTGTTTTCACTGTTGCCAAACTCTGTCCTTTCCTCCAAATCTGCAAATGCTAACCCCACACATGATCTTTATGTCAGTGAAGACAATGACAGCATTCCTGAATCTTTCTGTATGAACGGGGGATTGAAGCTTAGAGCTGTATGGACAATCAGTTCCATCATTGCATCCTTTGCAAGACATTACCTCCTCCAAACCATCATTAGTGATCTCGAGACATTGGAGTTCTTGGATCCCATTAATGCAAATGGCCAAGGTGTGCTAACCATAGATAGATGTTAGCTACAGGATCTAAGAGTGAGGAATGTATCAGCTTCAGGTTCTTCACAGTGGACATTGGCCCCAGCACTCAACATGTGGTTGTGGTATGCTCCGCTACTTGAGATGCCGGGTGGATTGGTACTTAAGGCCCAGCACTGGTTGTTGTCCGACCTAGTGGAGACTCACAGAAGGAAGTGGTGGGTGGTTGCACTGTTGGCGAGCCATTATATTTGTCTTAGGCGTCAATTGCCTTTGAGGAACCATACAGAACTGTAACAAAGTTGCTTGTGAAGAGGAGAACATATTGTTTGGAGATGAATTCCTCCAGAGTTTTTTTTTTTGTATAAGGCCCTTTTCGGGAGCTTTTTTTGCAGCTGGTCCTCCACCGGAATTCTTCTTACAACAGGCCCTCCTCCGGAGCCTTTCTCCTGCATCGTGCCCTCTTCTGGAATCTTTCCTGTACCATACCCTTCTCTAGAGCTTTTTCAACTTAAAGGCTTACCTTAGGACCTTTTCCTTTTTCTAGAGGTCATACCCTGTAACTTTTTCTGGGGGTTCCGTACTTTCCTACAAACTCTTCTGTAGCATTACCTCGGGAGTCTTCTACCTACTTACAGATATTGCAGGAACTGCAGCCAACGACAACAACAGTTAACTAGAAATCAGCTTTTCATGCAGGTTGTCTACTTTTCTGCAAACTCCCCTACAATACTACCAATAGGAGTCTTTCGTCTACTTACAGACACTGCAGGAATTATAGTCAAAGACAACCACAGTTGTTTACTTCCCTACAAACTCCCCTGCAGCATTACTTGTACAAGTCTTCCGCTTACCAATAGACACCGTCTGAACTATGGTTAAAGTCAACTGTAGTTGTCTACTTCCCTGTAAACTACCCTACAGTATTACCCGTCTTCAATCTATTTACAGACACTGCAGGAACTACTTAATGACAACTGAAGCACAGGATGAAGACTTCAAGTTTTATTTCACGGTATCTTTCTCGCACATTGTTTGATTTTTTTTCAAATCCAAGTTGAACATGGATTTCAACTATGTTTCCACTTGAGGGGAATGTTAGAAGTTATATTAGAAAATAATTTATTCCTGTGAGAAGTTGTGAGAAATAAATTTTCTGCTCATAATAGGAGTTATTTCTTTTCCTATTTTATATTTATTTCCTTAAATTATGAGTTATTTTCTTTCTTTTTTAGGCTTTACAATTTTATGTTTTTTTTCTCTCTAAATAATTAATATGAATTGATTAATTGGAGATATTAGGTGAAATATTTTTCCTTTCATATTATTTTTTTCTTATTATATTTCCTATTCTAGGATTCATGTAAGTGTTATTTATACGTGTATCAATAGAAAAATCCCGACTTTATTTCACATTATTCTGAATTTCAGCATTATCAGTTGAACTCCTTTCTCCCTCATTAATCCCTCACCTATCTCTCTTTTGAATTAAATCAGCCTCCAATTCTTTAATGCCATATATTTTTGGTTATGTTTGTTTTTCTCATGCGTTTCATTCACTTGACATGCTCTTTTCTCATGTCATTTGATATATATTTCCCGGGTATTAATACACACAAAAAAGATATCAATGTTCTGATCCTCTTAATCGACATTTATATATATTTTTGGATGTTGCTTTTCATAAAAGTACACCCTTTCTCTCTAACTCATCCGAGTCCTCTTCACCTCGTATTACAAGGGCTACTCTTTCTGTGGCTACCACACTACAAGTTTATCCTTGATGGCCTTAAACCGTTTGTTTACTCCAAAATTGCTTGCATTCCTATTTTTTGGATTCAGCTGAGTATCCATTATTGATAATGTCTTTGATCTCCAGTTGCAAATTTCCCTATGGAAAGGTTAAAGGAAACACATTGCGTATACTAGTAGTCATTTTTGATGCCTTAGCTGTCTATCTTCTTCTTTTTGTACATTTACATTTGTCTCGCTCTATTTCTATTTGCAGGACATGTGGTGAATCCTGATAGAATTGTTTCTTGAATGAGTTCATGGATACTGAGATGAGTATTCTACTCAATTATTATACACAAAAATGGTCACTCCATTCTTTTTTGTTAAAATTAATCTCTTGTATTTATGTGTTTCCCATCAAATTGC
This sequence comes from Phalaenopsis equestris, assembly GCF_001263595.1. NCBI lineage: Eukaryota > Viridiplantae > Streptophyta > Magnoliopsida > Asparagales > Orchidaceae > Phalaenopsis > Phalaenopsis equestris. The sequence continues at coordinate 817,831 of NW_018165201.1, read as the reverse complement.
ATCCCGGTAGTTCCATCAATCGATATAAAGTTTGATTGTTCATCACTCGCCAAAGGATTCCCCTAGTTTTATGGGATCAACTATTTTGATGCGTTCTCCCTAATTGCCAGACTTAATTATGACTTAACTTTATGCTTTATTGCCATCAAGCAAGGATGGAATTAGCTACAAATGTATGAGAGGAATTTTCTTATGGCCATCTACATGGGGCACCATGCATGGAGCAATCTATTTGCTGTGAGACGGTCTGGTGCTGTGATACCGTGACTCCCAGGCCTACCAATTCTGCGGTTACGGGATTACCACAGTTACGAGTTATCTCGATCACGAGAGCCCCGACTGTACTGAGACTTATTTCCTTTTTTTTTAATTGCTTTATTTTCAGCAAGTTTCTTTCCAGCTTCTTTTTTGGCTCTTACCTATTTCTTTAATTTTTAATTAGGTATTTTCTATTAGTGGACTTTTATATATGTTGTAGTAGGGCTGTCTGGATTTTCATTTTTGGTTTTTATGCATTGTGATGGACTTTTTTTGATTTCCGCTCTCCTGGGTGTTGTAGCCTCTCCTTTTGCAAGTGGTGTTTTTGTAGCATGCCTAAGTACAGGTGATGGTGGATCCCCTTCGTCATCCATACCTCTTAGATTCATCATTCACTCGCTGTTTTCAGCTGGGCAGCCGTCACAGTAGCTGCCATCTGCTGTTTACAGTAGAGAACCGCTATTTTCCCGCTTTAGCTTCGTTTTTCATTCATCGTTCATGTTTATTTTCAGCTGATACCATTCTTCCACTCCAGTTAAACATCTGACAGTTTTCTCAACTTGTTTTGGTGTTCTATCAGACCTTTAGGAGCCATAAAAAACAGTGTTCTTTGGTATCAGAGACAGTCGGAAGTTCGGTTGGAAGCATGCGATGTTATGCCATCAAGGAGAAACCCTTAATGAGATGCTCAAGAAATTATTATGGAGGACATGTAGAAGGAAATCCTCCACTTACAGCACAAGATCGTTGATTTGGAAAGGTGGTATGGCAAAGTCACCCACAATAATAACGGTGACCTCCTAGATGAAGGAGATGAAGAAAACCCTTTCCAACAAGAAGCTTCAAATGACCGAGCCGATGTCGCGCCGATTAGGCATTGAATAGAGAGGTTCATTTTGGAATAAAGGTGAATTTATTATATTTTGACTTTTGCATGAATCTGGATGAGTTCATCAAGTGGCTCTAGACAGTGGAATATATTTTTTAGTACAAAAATGTCTCGCTTGACAAAAGAATAAAACTTGTTGCCATCAAGTTAAAAAAAAGTTTCTTTGTAGTGGGAAAATTTGAAGCGCCTACACAAGTGTGAGGAAAAAGGCAAAATCACTACATGATCCAAAATTAAAAGGGAGATGCAGTTCAAGTACCTACCAACAGATTATAGGCAAAATGTGTTCATGAGACTTCATCGCTGACAACTTAAATATCTTTTAGTAGAGGAGTATATAATAGTTCAAACAAGTTATATTAAAATGTAAATTAACAAAGCCCAAGAAAAACCATAGCTCGATATATTGGGCGTGTTG